>NC_135630.1:38210109-38531220 GCF_053574225.1 Canis aureus
CATTGGTGGACAGAAATTAAGATGGGAAGGATATAGTCTCAGACCTGGAGAGATTCTCATCTGAAGGAAGAGTCTGGACTGTGCATAGCCCATACAGTACTCTTCTGGGTTCAAGCAGATGTTAAAAGAGGACTATTCTTCTGGTCTCAGTTGCTGCTAAGACCAAAGGGAGCAAAGGTAAAGGCCCCCATATTCTAAACAGAGAAGCCAGACCACATATGAAGGATTTGTTAAAAGGTAACCGCCTTCCCCCAAATGCCCATCAACTCCTCATTCATAATTGACCTTGAGAAGGCATAAGGGAAGGCTGCAGAATTGATGCAGGAAGGATGGAGGAGATTTCTTTGTGAAATCAGAATGATGTCAATAAATGATATATGTGACAACTGTGCCCCGAAGCATCTTTCTTATTCATCATGCCCAAGTGGACAGAGAGATTGGCAGATGCAGTGTATACCCCAGCATAAACCAGAGAACCCTTTCTAACATGGAAAATGTACCAGGATGAATTCCAGACCTCAAGTGTGGATGGTGGAATCTCAGAGTAAAGCCATCTTATTTTGATTTTTGAAAAGAGGCAAGATCCCTTGCCTCACCTGAAAAAAACCAATGTGAAGCCTGGGATGGACCTACCACCCACAAACTGAAACTTTCAGGCAACTGCTCCATTTGGAGGGGAATGAGGTATGTCAGGGAAAGAGCAGAGGAAATCCACACCAACCACGTGTACTACACATCTCTGTGCTTTCACAGTGTGAAAAGAGATCCAAGGATCAGCAGATATTTGAGGAAACCAGCAGTAAAGAGAAGGATCAAAGAATTTCTGACTTTAGAGGAAAGAGAGATTTTAAGACTAATAATCAATATACACTCAAAGAAATTTACAAAACAAGAATAGGCTACTACTAAATAGAAGCAATAGGATAATTTTTAAAACAAATATTAGAAATTAAAAATAAGGGACACCTGGGTAGCTCAGTCAGTTAAGCATCTGCCTTTGGCTCAGGTCATGATCCCAGGATCCTGGGATCAAGCTCCACATCAGGCTCCCTGCTCCACAGGGAACCTACTTCTCCTTCTCCCTCTGCTTGCCACTCCCCATTTGTGCTTACTCTCTCTCTCTCTCTCTCTCTCTCTCTCTCTGTTAAATAAATAAATAAAATATTTTTAAAAAGAAATTAAAAATAAGACAGTCTAAACAAAAACAAACCTAAAGTATTAAAAGAACTTGGGAAATAAAATATAGGATATTTTTTTAAAAAGTAAGAAACATAGTAAAAAATAATCCAGAAGATCAACATCTACCTAATCACTGTTCCAGGTGCGAAAGGAAGCAAAACATGGAGGGGAGAAAATAATCAGTGGAAAGCTAGAAGAGAAATTTTTCATAATTACAGAAAGATATGGACTCAAGATTGATTGGACACTGCAGATAATAGAGCAGTGCCTCAGTGTTCTAAAGAAAAATGAGATTTTAAAACTTGAATTCTATACCCAGAAAAACTATCAAAGAAGAGTAAAGATAGATATTCTCATACATAAGGTCATAAAGTTTACCTACCAGACACCTTATAAAAAATATACTTGAGGATGTCCTTAAGAACATGGGAAAGGAATCTAGGAAATAAGAAGTCATGGCTTCTAAAAAACACATAGAAACTACTACTACTACAGTAGAAACAGTAGAAACTACTACTACAAAGTGTAGCAAAAGAAGTACTGGCTTCATGTAAATTAGAACCAGCAGATAGAGGGTCTCAAGGAAAGTTTCTTCAAAGGAAATACATTTTACTCAAGAAATATTATGATTTAAGAGGGAACTGAAAGATCCAAGTACCATGCTGTCATGATACAGCTTATTTTCTCAAAAAGAAAAGAAATACAATTATAAGCTCTAGTCAAAATTAAAAAGCATGAGAAAGTCATGAAAAGTCAAAAGCAAAATTCACTAAATTATGACATTAATTTGAGCAATTTATGGCATATCAAAAAGGTATAAAAATAATGAAAGGGATTATAGGGGAAAGGAGGGAAAATGAGGGAAAAAATTAGAGAGGGTGACAAAACATGAGAGACTCCTAACTATGGGAAACAAACAAGGGGTAGTAGAAGGGAAGGTGGGTGAGAAGATGCGGTGACTGGGTGACAGGCACTGAGGGAGACACTTGACAGGAGGAGCACTGGGTGTTATACTATATGCTGGCAAATTGAACTTCAATAAAATATACATATTTAAAAAGAGAAGAAGAGAATCTCATTGGTCTTGACACTTAGATCATTCTCTTACAAGCAGCACAAATTTGATGATATACAATTCATTTTCTCCAATGATCTAATCACATTATTTAGTTCTACAGTAAATAATATTTACATATCATGATACTGTAAATTTTATCTAGCCATTTTAAACCTATGACAAAGCACTAAACACATAATTATGATTATAGAACAGAATATCAATGCCAAAACCTCTTTAATATACAAAAAAAATAAAGCTCATGAAGGATGGGAAGTGGAGCAGGGGAGAAAACATAGAAAGTAACATAGAGGTAGTATATATCTGAATAATTATGAATCAAAGGATAGTGTCTAAAACAGAACCAAAAGTAGAGATTCCAGTATATTAACATTTTATTTTTTTTGTATATTAACATTTTAAAGATCATCAATAAAGATCAAAAATCACAATTTAACCGACAAATTCAAAAGAAGCATAGAAAGGAAACCAAAATTATTATGTGTAAGTGAGTTAATTCTTCATCTTTCAAATGAGAAAGTCTATAAATCAAAAACTACTGGACTATTATTTAGAATAATGGTGGTAACCAAGGTTAAAATAAAAATATCCCTAGGAGGGGCACCTCGGGTGGTTCATGATTTAGCGCCACCTTCAGCCCAGGGCCTGATCCTGGAGACCTGGGATCAAGTCCCATGTCAGGCTCCCTGCATGGAGCCTGCTTCTCCCTCTGCCTGTGTCTCTGCCTCTCTCTCTCTCTCTCTCTCTCTCTCTCTCTCTCTCTGTGTGTGTGTGTGTGTGTCTCATGAATAAATAAAATCTTAAAAAAAATATCTAGGAAATGAGGGCGAGGGTAAGAGGACCACTAATTTCTCAATCATTAATAGTGTGTACTGTATCCATTATCCTTTTTCCTAGGTGTATCATTTCTATGATTTACAAAATAGACAGTGACGACAAAGTAAACACATTTCCTGATAAGTAGATTTGGGGACGATCTGGGATAGTGCAAGTGTTGCACTGCCAAGCATACCTTTTACTCACTTATTTAGAGTTCAGTCGGTATTTACAATTGTGACAATTTGATAGCAAGGTAAAACTATGATCCTGCTGAGCTAAGCCCAGGAGGTCCAGTGACAGAACAAGACATATGATCCAAATTTGCAAAGCTATATAAGAGGTTTTGTATTCATTCTAGAACTAAGTTATGGAACACTGGCAAATAAAAAATTATGAACCCCAATGTTAAATCCAGATGACATAACTTAAGTACATAACGTGTATCAGGCTAAGCATTATTCTTTGTTGCTGTCAACAGCAGGCACCACTGTCCCCGTAACCTTCAACCGTTCCCCTCCACTGATCACCTAATGTCCAGAGTTAGATAAGAGGCATTTAATGTTCTTTACCATCTGACAGCACTCACCCCCTCTAAACTCATCTACTACTCCCATTGTGAGCTGGAGGTAAAACTAAACCAAAGCAGCTGCGTCCAGGGGCATGGGCAACAAAAGGAGACAGAGAACAATTTTTTTTAGTATTCTCTCGTGCCTGGATTATGTTTTTTAAATGCCACTTCCTATTAAGAGAAGCAGAGCTTTCTGGAAAAATGACTAATTTCAGGTTTAGGGCAGATAACGTAAAAATTTTGAGCGAGGTATACGTTGTCATACTCGTACACAGAAAAGCTTGCTCTGGGTAACTCTGACATAATTTATTTGCTTTACCCTATTTGCATTAGTTTTCAAAATTATAACACCGGCATTTGCTTCTAACACGAAATACTGAGCAGAGGCAATTCTGTATATTCTTAGAATACAGATTCCCCACCCCTACCCAGGCTATCTGAAAGTCGAGGATTCCAGCGAAATCTTTTCTAAGTCAAAATGTATCTCCTCACTCCTGCTCCCTGAAAGCTCACATTATGCCACTTCACTTTAATGAAAAACCCACATTATACCTGTTTTTGCTAAACGAAAGAAATCTGAAGAGGATTTTCACTTTTGAGGGGGGAAAAAAGCATTATGGCATTAATGTCCAGTCTCCCATAAAAGTTTAGTGGTGAAATGAGAACTTCCAGAAAGTAGGGATACCTACCTACATCCATCCTATGAGGCTCAGTAAAAAGACTGTGTTCAAATGACCTTTGGGATCATTCTTTTTTTTTTTTAATCTTATGTACAATTAGGTTGATTTGTTTCACTTTATTTTCCACTGTTGCATTTGTTTTTCTTTAATTTAACACATTTATAAAATTCAAAAGTCAGGCTATACAAATCCAAAGAGATACACTCAAAGTAGCCTAGTTCCCACGCCTCCTCTACTCTCCACGTCTTTCCTCTACTGTTTTGTTTTGTTCTGTTTTGCAGTTACTTTCTGGTTCATCCTCTCAGTGTTTCTTATTGAATAACTAGAAATAACATAGAAAGGAAACCAAAATCTCACACTTTGCTTTACTCAATAACATTGTGGAGATCAATTGATATCAGTTCAAAGATAAATGATAAGATTAGTTCTCAGTCTTTTCTATTAATTAAAATTAATTTTATTTCTCAAAAAATGTTACATATACAAAACTAAATAGGCCCTTTTTAGTTGTGTATTCTGAGGGCACATACGATTTTTCACTGGGGCTGCTATTTCTTAAGCCTCAGATGAGAACCCTCCAGCTTGTCTATTCATTATAGGCTAAGTTGATCCTAGCCTCTTTATTCCTGCTCACACCACCCCCCATGCTTGGGACATGGTCTTCTTTCTTCTTCATTTGCCCTCTATGTGAGGCAAGGCTAAATTCAAATCCTTCCCTATGAAGCTTTACCTAGTCTTTCTTTCTCTAAGGGAATTGTGCCTTTGCATCCCAAGTGTCTAAATGATGGCCACCACATAGAAAATGTTTAATGAATGTTAGAGATGACTTAAGGGTAATGTAGAAAGAATATAGGTTTGGGGGCCTGATAAGTTCTCTGTTCATATTCTAGCTTAGCTACTTTATAGCTACATTAGTCATCTATTGCTGTGTGACAAATTACCCCCACAACACAGTAGGATAAAACAACACACATTTATTATCTCATAGTTTTCTGGCACAGCTTAGCCAGATGCCTTGGCTCTCATAGGCTACAGTCAAGGTGTCACTTGGGGCTGTGATCTCATCGGAAGCCTCAACTGGAGAATCTACACTCATATGGTGTTGGATGGACTCAGTTCCTTGTGAATTGTTGGGCTGAGGCCTCAGTTTCTCATGAGTTATTAGCTCGAGGCCTCCCTCGGTTCCTTCACATAGGCTTCTTCATAAAGCATTTTGCAATATGGCAGTTGACTTCATCAGAGCAAGCAAACAAGAAAGCAAGAGAAAGTACTAGAGAGAAAATGAAAAGCACAGTCTTTTATAATCTAATGATGGAAGGGATATGCCATCACGTTTGCCATGTTAAACAGTTCCTTGGAAGAAACTCATTGGTCCAGCCTACAGTTGAGCAGATGGGATGACGCAAGGGTCTGAACTCCAGGAGGGGGGGAATCTTTGGGAGGCCTGTCAGAAGCTGCCTATCACAGAAACTTTTAACCTTAGGCAAATTACTCCAGCTCTCTTTCCTTATATTTTATTAACAACCTGCCTTAAGTGTGCCAGTGTTAATATTTTATTAACAACCTGCCAGTGTGATAGGGTGATTTCTAAGATAAAATGTCTTTTTGCAGCTTAGATTCACCAGCTCAGTTTTATAAAATTAGTTGATTCTTCTTATGACTTCCTATTTGAATCTAGTACCTTCAGAGAAAAACAAACCAAGTTCACCAGCACCGTAGGAAATACTGATTTACAAACTGGAATGCTTTTTGTTTTCCTTGTAAATCTAGAAGGGAAATTGATCCATTATAAGCCTGCTATATAGCTAATGGTTTTGCAAGATATATTATTATATTTCACAATTATGAGATATTCTAAGAGATTTTTGCTAGTTTTTTTCTTGTGTTCATTATGGCAATAAATTTTCCTGCCAAGTCTTAATAGTTTAGAGTCAGAAGAAGCCCTCAAGAAACACATATCTAAAGGAAGAAATTCTTCCAGCCAAAGTTAAAGGAAACTAGCACCACCTGTGTGAATCCATTGTAATGCTTTCTGAAATATTTTGATTCTGTAACACATAGGAAACTCTCTCCATTCCAATTATATTTCCTGGTCTCCTATGAACCAAAGTATTGACTTGAGAGTTAGGATGATCCACACACATGACCTTTCCAAGCCCCAGTTAGCCATCCATAAAAATGGGGCATATGGTCCTATCCTCATTGACCTGCCCCTTGGCTTCCTTGCAGAACACGGCAGGGCCTGGGAGGAGCCCCTACAGATCCAGCAGTGGGAGGAGGGTGCTGTGTTTCTTTTAACTGTCATCATAGAGACTAATTCTGAAAAAAAAAAATCAACTCAAGGGAGTACGTATCAAATTAGGGACTCATAGACAGTCAGAATTGAATTCCTAATCCATGGGGGCATTGGGCAAAGAGGAAAAATCCAGATGTAAAACCCACATGAAAGACAAGGAACAAAAAGAGAAAAGAAAAGAGAAGGGAAAGATAAGTTAGTTCTAAGGAACTAGAATGGGCTGGAACTAAAGCACCGGGCAGTGGTTTTCTCGTTTCTTTAACTCCATGGGGGCCTGCTGGAAACATTTAAAGGGAAATCCTTGGAACAGACACCTACCACCTGTGGCTATTGGAAAGATATATATTATTTAGATACCACTGACTGAAAAAAAAATGCCTTAGAAGGAAACATCTTGAGGAACAGCAAGGTGCAAAATTATTTCATTTTGCTCTGCATTTTTGGAAACAATTGACTTCAAGCTTCCATAACTTCATGCCTTAAAATCTCCATCACAGCTGTTAGAGAAATTCTTTATGTGCTCTGTTATGACACTGGGATTTTTGCAGCCATGAATGGACACAAAAAGATGTCAATCATATCCAGTAATGAAAAGTTCATTTCTCACTCCCTATTGTGAAGGCAGTGCCTTTGTGATACCCATTGTGTGAGGCTGTGTTCAAGCTCATTTACCTTCACATACAGAATATCTATTTTATATTAAAAGTTTAGACTGTAGTCACCCCAGATCACACCTAATGCATTCGAATTGTATTACCATTATCCTCTATTAAATCTATGATGACGCTACAATTCTATGTCAGAAATAATAAAGAGATTAATGTGGAGTAACAGATCCCAGTGTCACCTCCCTCTACATTTCAACATCAAATATTTTTGGCACTGAAAACCAGTCTCTGTCAGCCAGTGAGAATGAGGATTTTGGCAACAGAGAATCCATCGAGAGATGTGAGGGGAATTCTCCAAGTCATGTAGACAGCTGCTGAAGTGATAATTGAATAAAAGTGAAAGTCCTTCCTTTTTCTCTCCTTCTAGAAAAATCTACATTTATTTCCCTAACTTCACAGAACATACCCTCCTCAGGGGGTGGTGATATATGCTGAGGAGAGCTTATTTGAAGTGGTTCTTCGACAGCTGGATTTATGAATGGATACAATAAAGACAGTTGAGGAGAAAGAAAGTCAGCACTGAACATGCTGGTCCCAGATTGTAAAGCAGTATCCCCTTAAATTTAAGAGGCTGAAATTACCTTCCTACTGCTCTGCTTCCTCTATCCATCCAGCCAGCCTGAAGAGGGAACAAATGATGGAAGCAATTTATTCACTCACTCAACAAATATATATTGAGCAGTGGATTATCATTCCTTACTTCCTAAAGCAGTCATATATCTGAAGACATTTCATCCTTATTACAAAATAGGAGGGACAAAGATTATCATTCCCACTTTACAAATGAAGAAACTAAGTCTCAGAATGACTTGTGTACTTTATATAGTTATTGAAGAATAGATTAGAGAGATACACTCATGCTTCAGAGCTTCCTTCCATGGTCATTCAGGGCCAGGAATGGATTTACAGTGAGAGTACAGGAGTGGGATTTCATTTTCAAAGTTCACTTTGGCTATAAAATGGAGAAGAGCCCTGGGGAAGAAAGACAAGAGGCATGACAACTGGAGGCTGCTGTAGCCACCCAAACAGTGACCATGGCCTGAATTAACAAATGAGACTTTGGAAGTGCTTAGTGACTAGATCGATGTTGGAAACTGGATGGTAAGGAAGCAGGAGCTATTGAGGATGTCTTGGGTCTGTCATTTGAACAACTAGATGCAATTCTTTTCTAAGATGGGGAACATGGAAGAGCAGATTAGGAAAGGAAAGGAAAGGAAAGGGAGGATTTTTTGCTTCACTGTATATAGTATGAGAAAGCAGGTGGGAATAGTTTATCAGAGGCAGGTGCATGGTTCTGGAGCTCAGAGGTGGCATCTTGCTTAGGTTGCAATTTAGGGGCACCAAATATTCTAGGAGCAGATACCATAGGCGCTCATGGCAAGAGAATCTCCAGGGAGTGAGTGACAGAAGTGGAAGCCAGACTGCAGGAAGTGGGGAGTGAATTGATTGAAGGTACAGTGTAGACAACATTCTGAAAAAAAAAATGACTATAAAGACATAGAAAAAGATAGAGCCACATGTAGTGAGAGCATGAGTTGCAGGGAGAATTGCTTTATTGTTTTAAATGAAAATCTGCTTAAATGTTGATAGGAAGGAAGCATTGGAGAGGGAGAGAGTAAAGGCACAGGAAATTCATTCAATGAACAGAGAGAGAGTGACAGAGCCCTCACCATGTGCTGGAGACCCAACAGTAAGCAAAGAATACAAATACCCACTGATCGTGGTCCCAGGGTCCTGAGATCGAGTCCTGCATCAAGCTCCCCACAGGGAGCCTGCTTCTCCCTCTGCCTGTGTCTCTGCTCTCTCTGTGTCTCTCGTGAATAAATAATTTTTTTAAAAATCCCACTTCATAGAAATTTCATTCTGGCAAAGAGATAATACATAAATAAACAAACACATTATAATAATATCTACTAAGTATGAAATGCAATATAAAGCTGGAATACTTAAAACAGTATGGCACTGACCCAAAAATAGATAATGGATCCACTGCGACCAAGACTCTCCTCTTGACCAAACTTCTAGCCAGGCTCCTTTGAGCCCTTTCTCAACCAGGCTTCCACAGTGGCCTATGACGACTTGAATAAAACACAACAAAGTTTCTAACAATTCACGGCCTCACCCTTAAGATGATCTAAACCTTCCATAAAGTGCTCCCCTGAAAAAACTCAAGGTTGCTGAAAGAATTTACTGTTTGTTCTAGCCAACACTTCCAGCCTTGGTGGGAGTGTGGGAACCTAATGTCTATAAGTGCTAGTTAGCAAACCCAAACCGGTTGCACATGGACAAAGCCCTCTTCCTGCTTTTTGTATGTATTCACTTCCCTGACTCTACTGAGTCCTGCTTAAACTCCTCCATATTCCTGCATTCTCCCTTTAAAAAGCCCAGTCCCCTCTGCACAAAGTTGAGTTCACTCTAGACTCTTTTCCCCACTGCAATAGTACATGACTGACCAAAATGTGTCTTCAACACTTTAACTAGCATCAAGCTTTGTTTAACTTAGACAATAAAGCCAAATAAGAGTCTAAAGCCTGAAAATATATGGAATTTAGTATATGAAAGAGTTGACATTTTAAGTCAGTAGGACACATTTAACAAGTGGTGTTGAGACAATTGCATGATTTTGGGAAAAAAATAAAAAATGGTCCTTTAGGAAGTAGAGGAAGCTAACCTGAAGTAGGAAAATATACCTCTTGTATTTCCCTTGGAGAAGAGAAGGGTGGGTATTTATGCAAAGAATGCATGCGTGGTGGAAGAGCAGGAAGATGGAGATGTCCCATCTGTTGGCTTCTCTTTTCTTTCTGAGACAGAATGCAGTATCTTTTGCCAAGGATAAAGGGGCACTTGGAAAATTAAAAACCTGGAGGACATAGGGGGAAAAAGTAAAAACGGAATACAATTAAGTTAAGGCCCAACTGGAGACTTGTCATTTCTGGTAACTGAACTAGAATATGGATGGAGGACCAGGTTGAAAATTTTCCAGGGCAGATAAGGGGTAGGGTTCCACAAGGTGGAAATGACCCCAAAGCTCTGGAGACCATAGGCCAAACGGAGCTGTGTGCCTCCTGTTTAGGCACCAAGCAGGAAATACATTCTCTAGAACTATGGGGAAGCAGCTAGGACCCACTCTGGCACCACCACATCAGTACAACATATTTAAGAACCAGGATAGGTTCCTTCAACAAATCACATAAACCTCCAATAGATTTGATTTCTCCATCAACATACCTTCTTTAATATGTATCATGCTGATCCTAGAATCGAGATTATTCCCTACTGAACATCTTCTCTCTACCTCCATTATTTTCAATGGCAGGCCTCACAGCCAAAGAGGTAGTGTGGATGGGTATTAGGGAATCAAGGAAGAGAACCAGGACATGAACAAGGGGGAGGTGTGGAACTAGGCAGAGCCAAGGTTGGGTTTAGGAGCTGTGGTCACCACAATTCAAGAATTTGGGACCAAAGGCCAACTTTCTCATGGTAGACAAGATCTAATAGGCAAAAAAAGACTTGAAGAATTGGGCATATAGAACTCCAAGTTGTCCAGGAGTAAGAATCAACCACTGAGCCACCCAGGCATCCCTCTTTAGCAGGTCTTAAAGATCCTTAGCAGGGCAGCCCCGGTGGCTCAGTGGTTTAGCGCCACCTTCATCCCGGGGCGTGATCCTGGAGACCCGGGATGTAGTCCCACATCGGGCTCCCTACATGGAGCCTGCTTCTGTCTCTGCCTCTCTCTCTCTCTCTCTCTCTTATAAATAAATACATAAAACATTTTTTAAAAAGACCCTTAGCAAACTGCTGCAGACTAAAATCAAGTGGAAAATCAAGGAGGCTAATTTGTCTGAAATAAAGCAAACAGGGGTTTCTGGGCAGCTCAGTTGGTTGAGCATCTGCCATTCTGCTCAGGTCATAGTCTCAGTGTCCTGGGATGAAGTCCCACATCAGGCTCCGTGCTCAGCAGAGAGTCTGCTTCTCCCTCTTTTTCTGCCCTTCCCTGCCTCCACTTGTGCTCACACTCTCTATCTCAAATAAATAAATAAAATCTTTTTAAAAAATGAAATAAAGCAATCTAGAAAAGAGTCTAGAGAACCAGTAGTAGAATTAAGAGGGACACTTGGCCATAGAGTGTCAGAGCTTAGGGTTGTCTGCTTATTGTCCTCTCTGCCCTGAGCAAGAATGGTGAACACTGGCTGGAATTCCCGGCATTGACTTTGCTAAGGAAGATATCCCTATTGCAGACACACCAGCCAGGTGGTAAATTAGGAGTCATGGGGAGAAGAAAGAGCTGCATCCTTTGCAAACATGATAGGTTTGTTCCTGATGTTGTTCAGGCTGCTTTAACAAAATACCATAGACTGGGTGGCTTATAAATAACAGAAATTTATTTCTCACAGTTCTGAAGGGCAGCAAGTCCAAGATCAAGGTCCTGGTAAATTCAGAATCTGGCGAGGACCTGCCTCCTGGTTCACTGATGGCCATCTTCTCTCTGTGTTCCTATATGACAGAAGGAGGTGGAGGAGCCCTGTGGGGTCTCTTCTTATAAGAGTACTAATCTCATTCATGAGGGCTCCATCCTCATGATTTTTTCACCTCCCAAAGTTTCCACCTCTAAATACCATTATGTTATGGATTAGGTGGCAACATATAAATTTTGGGACACGTAAAAAGTCTGTAGCAGTTTGCTAAGGGTCTTTAAGATCTGCTAAAGAGGGACGCCTGGGTGGCTCAGTCTGCCTTTGGCTCAGGGCATGATCCTGGGGTCCCACAGTCGAGTCCCACATCAGGCTTCCTGCATGGAGCCCGCTTCTCCCTCTGTGTCTCTGTCTCTCTGTCTCTCTCTCTCTCTCTGTGTCTCTCATGAATAAATAAACAAAATCTTAAAAAAAAAAAAAAAAGACCTGCTAAGGAGAGAAGCAAGTTATCTTTGTGATTCGGGGTAGGAAAGAAACACTAATCTTTCAGTAACATCAGGATAGCCTGCCAGAAGCCCAACCATTATAATTTATTAATCCTAACAGATAAATTTGTGGAGTGGAAGACAGAGAGGCTTCATTTAGGGATGTGAATAATCTGGTCACTCCCCTCCTTTCAAACTTCCAGTCAAATGTTTCCCCCATAGGTTCTTGATATGATGTGTTTATGTGAACAGGTCCAGCATCTTCAAGAGTTCCATCTCATGCATAGGTAAAGACTGAGACATCTAATAAAATCTTTGCCTTTCCTTTGGTGTTCTTTAAGGTTTTCCCAAGTTCCATACTCCGTATCTCGCTACTTCCCATGCTTTTCTGGTTGCCTGTGCTTGTTTTCATGTTTGTGCTTGGGCTCTCCATTTATCTTACATCCGTTGTGTGCATACTGTGTTTGGCTTTGCCCCAGCCATCAAATGGCTCCATGCTCTGCAGGCCCCGGGATGTCTTGCTCCTTTTGTCCAGCCCCAGGTCCTAGGGTCCCTAATTTCCTTCTTATCCAGAAAAAGAATTCAGATAATATTCAATCCCTACTCCAACACCTTTACTTCCTCTCCCTCCTCTGCCTCAACTGCTCACCAAGCAAGGCAGTCATTTTCTGACAGACTTGGGTCCCTTGAGGGACATTTGATGTTACAGCAGGACATGTGAGCTATTCATCCCATAACTCGACTTTCTTACAGAGACACTGGCCAGTCTCGTGTCCTGAGAATAGAAAAGGCAGAAGCTAGTAAGAAAGAAAAAGGAAAAGTCCCTCACATTCAGAACCACTTGGCAGTCACAGCTAAACATTGTTATTCTCTTACTAGACAGAAACGAGTCATAGAATACCAGCCTCAGACATGCCTACTCTGAGATGATGATACAATGGGACAAAGCAAAGCCACGTCATCACTGAGTCTAAGCAAGTACAAAACACAGTCACTGTGCCACACGCAGCATCTGAACATTCCCATTACTGGACCAGAATGAGTGATTTGCTACTTCTTTGCCCATCACAGCTTTATCTTTGTTCTAGTCTCCCTCCATAGACATCAGATTTATTGAGATACCCAATTATACAATTACTCTCAGTTTCTTTTTTTCTAAGATTTTATTTATTTATTCGTAAGACACACGGGGAGGGCAGCCCCGGTGGCGCAGCGGTTTAGCGCCGCCTGCAGGACATGATCCTGAAGACCCTGGATCAAGTCCCACGTCGGGCTCCCTGCATGGAGCCTGCTTCTCCCTCTGCCTGTATCTCTGCCTCTCATTCTCTCTCTGTGTTTCTATGAATAAATAAATAAAATCTTAAAAAAAAGAAAAGACACACTGGGAGAGAGGCTGAGACATAGGTAGAGGGAGAAGCAGGCTCCCTGAGGAGAGCACAATGAGGGATTCGATCCCAGGACCCAGGGATGGAGACCTGAGCCAAAGGCAGACCTATAACCACTGAACCACTCAGGTGCCCCTCCCACTTTCTGACAGCATCAAATCTCAGCTTTCTTAGATTCTCCTCCTAATTCAACTAAAGCCCAAATCCTATTATGGGTTTTTGAAACACCCTCTTACTTGGGTGGTCCATGGTTCCCCAGGTCTATGCTCTCCCTGGCTGCAAGGGGTCCTAAATACAATTTTCATACCTGAAGGTTGTTCCTGAAGGCCTTCAGCTCCACCGACATTAATAGGAAATGGCCCCTCCTGTGTGCCAGGCACTATATTAGGGACAAACACAACCTAACTTTTAAAACTCCTTAATAGCAACTCTGTGAGATGGATTTTATCATCTTCACAATTCAGAGGAGAAGACCGAGACCCAGAGTCAGGCAGCGGGGGAGTAGTAGGGTCACAGTTAATTTACCAATGTCAGGGTCCCCAAAGCTGCCATGTTTCCCTTAATTTGGAGCAGTGTCCTTTCCGTGTTTTCCATCACTTGGAAAAGATACCATCAGAGGAGCCAACTTCACCCACCAGCTCCAGGATCAGCAAAAAAGGAAAACCAAACAGGGCTGGCCAGTTAAACTAAAAAAGAACAGATCTGGGTATATAGCATGATGGCAAAACTAGGTAAACTCATTTGAGGCCAAGAGACACAGCACCTGAGCCAAATGGCCTAAAAGGCAATATGGATGCGAGAATGGAACAGACTGCCACTATTTTCTGGCAATTTGCAATATCTCAGTTAATAAAAACAGAAAACAAAGGGAGTGAGTGGATTGGCTCACGATGAGCTAATCTGAGGGAACAAAGACACAACCGCTGTTGCAAATATTGTGAACAGTAAGCAGAACAGGGGAATCAATGCTCCTAGGGTAATGAGAGCAAATGAAAGGCTGAGAAATAGAGAAGATAAAAAGAGCAAGGGAAAAAAAGCCATCGTTATCACTGGGTTATTAGGCCAGCACTCCTTGGGGAAGGGAGAAGCCAGTGTCGGGCACAGTTGTGGCCTGATGGTGTATTGGTGGAAGTTGCCTTACCCTGGCAGGAGACCATCTGTGTGAGCCTTGCTGGCGTTCCTGCCTCTGGGGTCGAGCATCCTGCGGTCTGAATTCGTTTTCTCTTGGCAAAATGGATCTGTCCGCTCCTCTGAGCAGAGACGGAGCAGGAGAGAAGGCCTAGAAAGCTTATTGCATGTCACGTCGCTCTTGAAAATCACATTTTTATGAGTGTAAATGAATCAGAAACATATGGATGAAATTTCCTGGCTTGATGTGAACAGCCTCATACCCCAAGCAGTGCCCTCGGAGAGGATGCCTGGAATGTCAGTGTTTGCGCCAGAATCCCGGGTGGAAAGGTCAGGGGAGGCGCCCTCCCCCACACTCGTACCCCATCCCTGCAGTATGGCCCCCATGTGGACCTCCCCAGACCCACAGAGACTTGCCTTTGCCAGACCACTTCCCACTCCCTAATGTGCTTGTTCTATGCCAATAATGAAGGTTGAGTGTGTGTGTGCGCAAAAGCGCATGCATGAGCATGTGTGCACACACGTTTTTACTCCCCCATAAACATTGCAAACAAAGAGGCCGAGGGTGTGCAAAAAGCTGTAAAATGACAACGTCTATTTCTCTTTAAATCGTGAAATCTTTCTACAGAAAAGCTAACTTCTTGAATATCACGATACTAGCCCTAGATAGCTGGACAATTGTAGAAAATTCCAGCCACATGGCTGTGGCATAAAATTCATGGGTATGAACAGAGAGCATTTATTGAATTACTGTATAAAGTAGAAGAGACACCAGTGTCCCACATTTTTGAATCTGGCTTGGTGTTCAGCACCTACATTTTCAACCAGAGCTAGGAAACAGAACCAGGACTGTATTTCATTCCTCACATATGGATTAAGAAGTCGGAAATCAAGACGACTGGGATGAAAATACACACAGATGCCTCTCTGTCAACACGACGTCTGAAGAGCTATATGGATATAACATGGGTGAGTGAGCAAGCATGGCTTTGATGCCAGCTGCACAGGGAGAGAACTGTTGCCTTGCTGTTTGCTAGCTGTTTGACATTGGGCGAGTTGCTCAACCTCTCTGAGCAGCTTCCCTACTATAGAGCATGCCTCGAACATGAGAGTCCATTAAGTGAT
Source organism: Canis aureus (assembly GCF_053574225.1). Taxonomy (NCBI): domain Eukaryota; kingdom Metazoa; phylum Chordata; class Mammalia; order Carnivora; family Canidae; genus Canis; species Canis aureus. The sequence goes on from NC_135630.1 coordinate 38,225,933, forward strand.
AGCTATCCCTGGAATGAAAAGTTTTGAATTTACATTTTAGCATTGGATCTCCAGACTCACAGAGATCTTGAGATGAGTTATGGGCATATTTCTCTAAGTTTCAGTGTAGGCACAATCTGTCCGAGGTGAGAGCTCAATTTTTCATTCTCTGTCCCTGTGCTCACAGCCTTAACTTGGTCCCCAGATTGGCCAATTCAAAGTAGTGAATAGAAGGCTCACTCTAGTTTCCCTCATGGCACCTGCCCTCATTAGGGCAATTCCTCAGCCCTTTGCTTGTTATCTGCAGCTTGCTCTTCCAGACTCTGGCTGCCTGTGACCACACCACCCTAAGTATGCCCTCTCAGCTGGTCCAAGCCCTACATCTCTGCCATTGTTTCTCAAGAGGCAGTAAAGTTGGAACACATTCCTCTGGTGACGAGATACTTCCTTCCTATGCTGTCAGCAGACTGCAGCATGCTTGGGTTAACCCTGCCTCAGCTTCCCCGCTCCACCTTTGTTTGCTTACCAAATAAACTCCAAATTCTTTGTCCTGCCCCAGTCTCATGCCAGCCTCCCTCATCAGGCACTCCTAAGAGCCTTTCAACTCTAGGCAGACAGGTTCAGTCATCTTCCTCCAATGGCACCCAGCTCATACCCAGCCCTGTGCCTCTCCTTGGACTGTCTTCTCCAGCTCTGGGCTCTTTGGGATGTTGACTAAATTCTAGCACTCCTTGAAGATTTTACCCCTACCCAGCCCCATTTCTTCTCCCCCTCCACCAGCCTCTCCAGCCCTCAAGGTCTTCTCTCCCTCTGGCTGCTGCAGAGCATCTACTTTCAATATCACTACTATAATATATAATCAATTCTTTAGTTCTGATCATTTTATTCCCTACAAACAACTTGGCCCTTGGAATCTTGGAATCCCTGTCATAGAAGGAAAAACTGCAACTCCCCCAGCTCCAACTGAGGCAGAGGCCATGATGGGCACACTATGGCCCATTGAGAAGCATCATCAAATGTCTGGTCACAAATGTGCTTCTTCTCTCTATCCACCCTCCCTCCTCTCTAGACCATAGTTTTTGGGTTGTACTCCAGAACTGCAGAGGCCAAGGAGGCTGGTAGAGGGCTCCGGGCCTAAGGGTGGGTCAGAGACACCTCCTCAGTCCTCACAAGGAGCATGAGGCATGGAGGGTGGTTTGGGGAGGAGGGCTTCCTGCATGGAGATCTCGCATAACATGTAAGAAACATCCTGTAACATCCTATAACCATGTTAGATTGTGGTTATAAATCTGGCCCAGCATCTGCTTGAGATGGAAAATGGACAACTTAAACTGAAAATACAAAGGTGAAATGATTGCATTTTGTATTCCTAGAATAGGAATAGGACCTGATGCAAGTCATTTAATCTCTTTGTGGCTCAGTACACCTCTGGAGATGACAATCACACTTACCCCACAGGGTAGTTGTGAAGGCTGTCTTTGAAAAATGGAATGCAGAAACGCCTGGGTGGCTCAGTGGTTGAGTGTCTGCCTTTGGCTCAGGGTGTGATCCTGGAGTCCTGGGTTGGAGTCCCACATTGGGCTCCCTGCATGGAGCCTTTTTCTCCCTCTGTCTATGTCTCTGCCTCTCTCTCTGTCCCTCTATGAATAAATAAACAAAATCCTTAAAAAAAAAAAAAAAAGAAAAATGTAATGCACCCACACAATGGAATAGTACTCAGCCACAAAAAAAGAGGTACTTGAAGATGTTAGGCTAAGTGAAAGAAACCAGACATAAAGGCCACATGGTATGATTCCTTTCATATGAAAGGCACGTTCAAAATTGAACAACCCCATAGAGACAAAATACAGATTAGTCGTCCTTGGAGACTAGGCAGAGGGAGGGGTGGGGAGTGCCTGCTAATGGGCACGGGGCTCCTTTTGGTGGTGATGAAGTTGTGGAATTTGAGAGAGAGTGATGGTTACGCAGTCTTGTGAATATACTAAAACCACCAAATTATACACTTTTAAAGGGTGAATTTTGTGGTATGTTAATTATGACTCAATATTTTCAAAGCATAAAAAAATAATGTGCACAATCTGTCGGAGACCGAGCCTGGCAGACGGGAAGATTGTTGTGATTAGGGTGGGAATTACAGGGAAGAGTAAGATAACAGGAAAACAATTAGATGTGGGATTAAACCCTCATTCTTCCACTTACTAGCTGTGCTGAGTGACCTTGGGAAAGTTATTCCAACTGCCTTAGGTTCAGCATTTGCAAGGGTTATTTGGGAGCCCTAACACAGATCCCATTGTATCAAGTAACATACCTAAAGCTCTTCTGCACAGTGCTTGGCAGGGTATAGATGCTCAATAAGCCGTAAGAGATCTACGTAGATCTCTTCCTCTTTATTTTCTATTCAATCTCTTCCCCGAAATAATTCTCAGAACACAGCTGCAGCTGGCCAAAGCTGGGGTTCCATCCCCAGAACTAACAAGAACCCAGCAGTGATGCTGGATGGGATCATACAGAGCGTTTCTGCAGTGTTCTGCAGGGAGCCCCAAAACAGAATAAGCAGAAATGCTGGTGAGAACTGAATCGGGAAGGGAAGCCCGAGGTCAGCGCTGGGGATGCAAGTCCAAGAACTGAGTCTAGTGGAGTTTGAGGCTCTGGGTCGCCACAGAGTAAGTCAAGGGGTCAGGGCCCAAGCAAACAAGATCTTGGCCCAAGCTGAGACAAACTGTTCAGGATAAAGGCCATGAGAAAGGCAATGGCAACAGGGCCCAAGGCAAGACCAGGCCTGTTTATTTAAAAGACACTCAACTAGATTGGATGTAAGACCTGATATCCGTTATCCTCAACTAGTCAGTAAATCATTCTCCCTGTCATAGCAGCCTATGGAAAGGGGAAGGAATGGAAAGGAGAGGGGGAAGGGGAGAGTGGGTTCTAGGGAAGTGGATGTGATTAATCATCACCACCTCTCCCTGGACAATGCTGTTCAGTGTGTAGCAGTTGGGGGTGGGAAATCCTCTCTCGAAAATTCTTCGTTTCCTCATCCCACAGTCCAACAACCCTGCCAAAATATTGCCACAGGATACATTTAAGGACAAAAATGGAGTGATTTGTTAGATGCAAAATTTCTGAGATGGGAGGCTTTTTGCTCAAGAGTTGAAATTGTTGCATTGACAAATGTTTGTGTCTACTGCTGCTGGCTGGCTCAGGGGCTGGGGGGTGGGGGGGAAGAGGGAGAATTTGATCCTCTGAAGAAATTCCTCCTAGCTGTCTCTTAATCTATTCTGTGATCAATACTAACACTGTCATAATACTTAAACTCCTTTTCCTTATTGTCACCCATCTATGTATGAATTCATTACAAAAGCCAGATGTAGGACAACATAAGGTCTACAAGATAAAACAAGAGCAGATTATTTTATTATAATCCATAGAGAGGGTACCTGGTCAGCATAATAAATGACACCAGGCACCTTCACTGCAAACAGTGGGGCCAGGCAGTTTTTCATCGTTCACTCTTACACAGAGATAGATCCTCTTCCTAAAGGCCATTGGATTTCCAGGCAGAAGTGTGCACATATGTTTTTGTTTAGGGCCCGCATCTTCAGTGATGTCCAGGCTGCTTCTTGGGGACCTGGCCAACACAACTTAGTAGAGCTTGAACTCGCAACAGCAGACAATCTGTATTGCAATCATTTCTCCTTTTGGGAAGCCATATAGTATCCCAAGGCAGAGGCTGAGGACTGGAGCCCGCTGCGAATGACTAGAAGAAAAGAGCTTCAAAAGCCTTCAGCTGCTGTGATTCTTATTGGATGGGCTCCATATCCTGACTTGCACACTTGTCCACACAGACACATGCCCTGGCATACATGCTAACTTATACAAATTTAGGTCCACACACTGTTAAGTTTTTTAGTAACTAGATGGAAATGAGACCACCAAGGCAAGCGAGGGTCCAAGAACAGATTTTATTGCAGACACCCTCGGGCGAGGTTCCACGACTCACGGGGGAAAGAGAGTGAGTCGAGGAAGTCGCGCCAAGACAAGGTGGTAGGGGGTTTACATAACGTTGTAAGGCAGAACGGTTTCCTATTGGTTGGCTCATATGCAAAGGAAGGATTGCAATTCGACCAGTCAAAGGTGACTTCCTCCTCTGGGGTTTGAAGGGCATTGGGTTCGGTTGAGGAAGTCCAAAGGAGAGGTGTAAGGGTCTGCTCAAGCTGTCATCCCAAGTGGAGGTGGTGACAGGAACTTCAGCCATTTTGGTGTATCCGCCATCTTGAGGAGTTTCCCTTCCCGCCTGGCCCCAACACACACATGTACACCCATACACCTACCACGTGTGTATATGCATCTCACACACACACACACACACACATATACAAGTACCTTTGTGCACACATGCTCAAAAATATACCACATACACACATTGCTTATATGTGTGAGCACACTCAAGAAAACCCCGCAGATGTACACACACACACACACCCTTCACATCCATGGATAAGTTCAGGTCCTCATACCTGCAACAAGGATTCTGGGACAATATTGAGGTGTCCAAATTATAGCCATAGTCACAGTCTTCCAGACAACCGCACCCACTATAGAAGTGATATTTTTTAGGAGACATTATGAAAACAATTACAGCATTTGCTGCACCCACAAGAAGTCTATAAATCACTGTGCTTTCTCCCCAGCAAAAGGGAGAGGCAAAGCATTGTTCAGACCATAACCAAAATGCAAGCAGGTATTAACACTGGGAAGACCTTCCAGTGCAAACATCAAGACTCCGAAATTAACACACACCAATAAATAAATGAGGGCTGGTTTGGCTCCCAAAAACTTCTGAAGCCTTTCCGATTTCAGATGGATGGGGACCTAAGGCTGATGTTCCCATTGGTCAACCTACACGCATTTCTGTGGCTTTCAGATAGAGGTAGGCTTCCCGGGTTCCTCCCAGCTTGTAGATACTATTTTTACTAATAACATTTTTAAAGGTCCAGACAGGCCATTTGCTTACACAAGAAATGCAGTGGAAAGAAGCAACAACTTCTTTGTTGCCATTTTCCAGTTTGACAAAACCACATCTTGGAAGTAGAAACTTTGGAAGCAGTTTGCCTAAGATTCAAGGCAGGTTTACAGACAAGCGGATAAGTTCTTTAATGCGAATATATTTGTTCCTAAATTGTTGGCAGTGGGAATTAGGATTTTCATAAACAACCCTAGCAAGCATCCCCTCTTCCCTCCCTCACCATCCTGCATCACACCTCCCACCTGCCCGCTGCCCATCTCAAACCCTAATAGACAAATTCCTTTCTTACACCATCGGCCTCAGAGAAACATGAAGCAAGCTGTTCTCTTGAGTTGGGTTCACAGACACTCTCTCAGGCCCACAGTGGCATGCTGAAAGAAATGGAAATCTGGTGGCCCAAGAAACAGGAGTGGGAGGAGATTAGGGGTGGGGGTGGGGAAAAGTTGGGTAAAAACTTGGAGTCTGAGAAGTCGGAGCCCAGGGTGATGCCTGGAATTCCAAAATGAGGAAAGAGATCTCGGCTGCTTTCATATGGAAATTGGCCTGGAAGCCGACTTTGTCTCTGGGTAGAACTGAAGCCAAGACCAAGTTCAGTGAACCTAACACACCGTTCAATCAACCATTGAAACCCAGGAGAAGAGAAGGCAGGAAAGGGAGGGCAGAGGGTCAAAGAGGCTCGCCTTTCATTTGGACTTGGTTATGGAGATGCCAGTAAGGAGGAATTAAACATTGGAAAGACTGGAAAAGGAAAATTCCGTCTATCTGGAGGATGTGATCAGCCTGGCTCTAAGTGAAAGAAGAGAAGTGAAGCAAAAAGAGGGAAGCAAGCAAGGCAAGAGAATAAAGAAAAGGAAGAAAGGAAGGAAAGAAGGAAGGAAGGAAAAATAAAAAGGAAGATAATGATAACCACTCAAAGTAAATTCTGAAATTGCAATTGCATCGGTTGGGAGTTAGCAGAAAAAAAGGAAGGAACTTGAACTTGCCTGTACTCTGCCAAGATTCTCCCCACCTTCCACCTTAGACAGAGGCTTTCGGAGATGTGAAGATTCTTAAAGTAGATATGAAGTGGACTTCTGAAGGTTGACTTCTGTACTTGTTTTTAGTTTGCTTTATTTTGATTGCACCCTCAAAGGAAAGTTGAAGAAGCATCTACTCTTTGCAAAGAATAAGCCAATATAGTTTCGTCCTAGATACTTTTTGGGGGACTAGTTTCCTGTCTTTTGTCCTTGATTTATTATTGCCTTTATTTGTTCTCCCCCATTTGCTTCATTTTATTCTTATTTTAAAAGAACAGCTCCAAAGACCCTTCTATTTTCATGGAAATTGCTCAGTAGCAACAATTTCAGATAGCTTCCAGAAGAATAATCATCATGCTGGCTGCTTCACCCAACATGCTTTGCAGCATTTCACATAACAATTTACTAATTAATGACAAATTAAATGGAATTTGGTAAGAAGAATCAGAGGTTAGAGTACTGGTGTATATTGTGTATAAAAAGGTATGCAAATATCTTCAGCCCATTTGTGGTTCATCAGTGGGAAATAATAGCTATTCTACTTGAAAATTTCAAATGCAGGAGGGCTGCTGCATAGAAGCAGAATTTGGAAATTATTCATCGTTTTAATTTTTTAACAGTTTCTCAGATGAGAAACTGTTCCTTCATTTTAGAGGCACAATGAACTTAGTCTTTTTGTTTTAATAACTTTAAAATCATACAAATTTGGCTCTACTTTGCGCTTATATTAATTACGTATTAGGAGGCAAGACACAATTTTTGGAAATCAGTAACCGAAGTTTTCATCTTTCAGAGCAGAATAAAAGGCACTGACTCTGTTCTTCTAAAGCAGACACTGGCAAACTACAGCCTGCGGACCAAATCCAGTTTGCCCGTTTTTGTAAATAAAGATTCCTTTGGAAACAGCCACACTCCACCCACCTATTGTCTATGCCTGTTTTCACAGTCCTGTGGCTGAATTGCAATGCAGGTCTTAAAGCTTAAAAGATTTATAGTTGGGTCCTTTAAATTTGCCAACCTCTGTCCTAGAGGGTAGATCTGGGGAAGCAACACTCACCATCAAGAAAGAAGAAAGGTTTTAACTGAGAAAATAGTAAAATTGTGTTAAGGTGTTCCACTACTAGTGAAGGTCCACAAAGGGTCATTAGCAATCCAGCTGTCATAAACATTTGCCAAAATGTTCTTTCTTGTTCAATGGACATTTAGGGGAAGTGCTTTCTTTAGCTAGTGTGTCTTTAGCCCAATGAGTAGGTGACTCACCTCACGGAAACACTGGTTATTTCTAATAAGAAAAGGATTTGTGAAGAGTGAAATGGGTCTGCCCTCCTTGGAAGTTTTGGGGGAACACAGATGGTTTCCCACATCAAATAGGGTGATTGCTTCGGACACATGTCACTTGATTATTTTTATTGCTTCTAATTTTGATACTGAGACAAAATATCCTTCCTGACTTTATTTTTCATCTTCAATTTATCTCATATTCAAAATATTAATGCCCAAAAGATATTGGGGGCCATGGAAATCTCTTAATCCTTTTAATATGTTCCCTCTGACACATAGGGTACTACAACCTCATGTCAGTTCAACTTCTGAACATCCCATTTGTGTTGATGGGGGCAGAGACAAAGTCCACAGAATACCCCTAACATGCCCACAATTTGGTCCCACCCAAGGGCACCTAGGAGCATGGCCAAACTTCAGCTTGAAGCAACAATGTTTAAGTAAATTTCACTGATCATTATTTTCCCCCATCAGTAGATTACGTCTCTACTGGCTGCCTGTTCCAGCCCCTTCCTGCCCAGAGCCTACAATTCCTAAAATGCATCTGTGTGGATGGCAGAGCTATTGTTTCAGAAGAGGCACTGGACTGGGAATTTGTGGTTTGATGGACTGACTGTGGGAGCAAGTAATGTGACCTCACCACTCTATGTCAGAGAAGGAATCTGGATTAGTCCACACTCAGTGCCTTGTATTACCTCTCAATCATCATTTCAACAAATAGAACTGAGCACCTACTGTGCTGGGAAAAAATAGACATAGCCCTGCCTTTAGGAAGCTTGTTGTTACATGAATGTGTTGTGAGAAGGGGATGAAGAAGGGTAATTAAAACAAATACACACAGAAACACATATCAACAAATTATGACAAGTGCAATGAAGAGGCATTAATAAAGGAGTTCTACTTTAGGCAGGGCAAGCCTTCCCCCAAAAATGGCAAATCTTGAAGGATGAGTCAGTTAGAAAAATGGTGGTGGGGGCAGGGGGAGCATTTCAAAGAAACCAGGCAGCATGGGTAAAGGTGCTGAGAGTGTGAAGAGTTTTGCACAGTAATTGAAGGAAGACCTGCACCCACAGCAGACATGACTAATCAATCACAGCCTTCTTTCCTGTTGAAAACGGATAAAACCTCAGAGTTCTCAGCACAGCACCCCAGGTAACCACTGCCAATTAATTGGGGTTGGAGAACGATGAAACTTACTTGCTATTCCTGGACTACATGGTTCCAGAAAGTTCTCCCAGCCCTAGAATTTTCCAGTACAATGATTCTTATTTTATTCAGTATTTGAATACCAACTCTTACTCCAAATATCCTCCTTAGGGGATCCCTGGGTGGCACAGTGGTTTGGCGCCTGCCTTTGGCCCAGGGCGCGATCCTGGAGACCCGGGATCGAATCCCACGTCGGGCTCCCGGTGCATGGAGCCCGCTTCTCCCTCTGCCTGTGTCTCTGCCTCTCTCTCTCTCTCTGTGTGACTACCATAAATAAATAAAAATTTAAAAAAACAAAAAACAAATATCCTCCATATACCTGTTTTTTTTTTTCCAACTTTATTGAATTGCTGGAGATAACAAAACTCTCCCACTATATTCCATGTCATTCCTACAGGTAAAGGCCCTTTCCACACCTGTCTTCTAAAGGTTCCTCAAACCCCTGTCCCTGGTGAGATCACACCCATGCAGATCTGCTATCCATCACTGTGTAACCAACCACATCAAAACTGAGTGACTTAATACAAATGACCTATCCCTAAGGTTCTGTGGGCTGGCTGGTCAGTCCATGCCTCCACAGCAACATTCAGAAGGGGGCTGGGTTTAGCCTTAGGTGGTTGGGAGAGCAGAGATGGTGGAGCCATTCCCTCGACACAGGCCTTCCCCATAGCCTCTTCCTAGAGAAGCAGTCTTGGAGCAGAAGCCCTAGGGCCTCCTAAGGCCAGCTTCAGAAATCCTGTTGCGTCTGTTTCCACATGCTGTTGGTCAAAGCCAGTTCACAAGGCCAGATACTAGCCCACTCCTTGGTTATGGAACATGCATCAGAGACACATTGGAAAGGGAAGAACTGAGGGGCCATTAAACCCAGTTCAACAAAACTTTATTTCAAAATTGTTGAGGTAGAACAAACAGCTGGGCAGCCTAACCCCTAGTCCATTGTTCTCTCTATTCAATATTCCTGAGCCTTAAGGCATTACTTGCCAGTCAGTAATTGGGAGGCCTAGGGAAATCATGATAATAAATTCCTAAAAGCATGGCTGGCCCTGAGCCTGATATAGCTAAAGACAAACAAAACCCTTCAATTTGGAATTTATTGCTATGTGACAGCATATCATTGATATGGAAGTTCCTGATAGCTTAGCTCCCAGGGAGTGAGAGAGACCACTTACCTCTGAAATAGCAGGTAGTTTTTCTTTATGACTTAGCTGCTTATCACTTTTTACCTTGTAAAGATGGTATTGATTTTTGCAGATGTCCTGGTAGAAAGAGCTCAGGCTGAGAGCACAAAGCTGGACTTGGATCCCCACAGTAGCCCTACAGATCCCCTAAAGCCTCAGTTTCCTCGTCTGTTCAATGAGCAAATCATACCATGCAAGGTTATGAGAATTAATGGCAAGGAATACAAAGTTTGTTATGAACTTGCTAACATACAGTAGGCACCCAATAAATGGTGGCTATCATTGTTATTATTAATAACCAGTTTGGTCAGGGAAGATGTCCTATAAGAGGCAAGCGTGGGCTGAGATTTGAAGGATGAGTAGAATCTGGGTGTTGAAAGTAGCAAAGAAATGCACAATGTGACTCAGTTAGGTAAAAATACCTGATCGAACCTGAGTGGTTTCACCCTCAAATTAAGCCTTTCTCCACTGGTTTAGGAAATAAAATAAGCAAGAAGACTGAGGCCAGATATACAAGGATTTTGAATGTCTGAACAAAAAGCTGGGCTTTTTCTAAGAGACCATTAAAAATCGTGGAAGGAGAGAGTGACAAAAATGACAAACAACCAGAGGAAGACCAGAAGTTTAGTCCAATGGCAATGGTAGGGCAACTAGGCTACAGCAAGACCAGAGAGGGAGACAATCACCTGGGAGAGGAGATGATGCATGGAGGTACAGTGCATTTGATAACATTCTCTAAATTAATGCTTCTCATCTCTTTGACTGAGGAGTGGGGTGGTTTAGAAATATGTCCACAAATTCTTTGACACTCCTCCTATGGAAGGACAGGATCTATTTCCACTTCCTTGAACATGGGTCAACCTCAGTGACTAATTTCTAGTCAATAGGGTGCAGCAAAAGTGCCAGTGAGGGAGTTGAAAGCCAGTTCATGAAAGGCAATACAGGTTCCACATGGTTCTCTTTCAGGACGCTCGCCCACAGAACCCAGCCAGCAGGCCATGGAGAAGCCAAATAGCCCCATTAGCCCCTGGGAAGGCCATGCATTCCAGCCCCAGTCCTGGGTGAGGTCCCAGCTGATGTGCCAATGACAGTACCTCCCGAAGACCCCAACCCCAGCTTTCATGTTCCCCCACCTGATGGCAAGCAGAGATGGGCTGTCCTCTCTGAGCCTAGCCTAAATTCTGACTCGTAGGCAAAATAAATGTTGTTGGATATTTTTTAAAAGATTTTAACTATTTATTTCAAGAGAGACACAGAGAGAGAGACAGAGACATAGGCAGAGGGAGAAGCCTGCTTCTCCCCTCAGAGAGCCTGATATGGGACTCGATCCCAGGACCCCAGGATCATGACCTGATCCAAAGGCAGATGCTCAACCACTGAGCCACCCAGGTGCCCAGTTGTTGGATATTTTAAGCTGCTTGCTTTTAGAGTATTTTGTTATGCAGCAATGGATGCCTGCAGCCAGCTGTTGTACATGCTGGTTGGATGTCACACACACATACACTCATTTTCTCATCTGTTCAGGTCAATTATCCTGGAATGATAGTATTTTTTTTTTTTTCTGGAACATTCCCTATCACAGTACCCTCTCCATTTCCTTCATGGCATTTATCACAATTTGCCATTATAGTCTTTATTTCCTCATTTGCTTGTTTTCTTTGCCTCTCCCCATAGAATTGAAGCCCCCCGGGCACCCTGATCTCTTCTCTCTTGCTGCTGCTATATCGCATCACCTAGCTCAGTGCCTGGAATGTGGTGAGTGTGCTATAAATATCTGTGGGATAATGAATGAGCAACACCATGAGACTTGGATATATTCAATTTCATTACACAGGAACCACTTACAGGAGACAGGTGCCAACGTTTTAAGAAAAGACAAAACACACAATCTGAAATTTTAAGGTGAAGAAATGGTTTGCATTAATTTGTTTTCTGTTATGAATTGGTAACAGGCAGCCTGTAACCCACTCTTACTGCACCCACCTCACCCAGGTCACAGCAAAAGGTTTCCTTAGATGTGTCCTCTGAGCATCTCATCAGAGTCTTGACAGCTCAATATGGCAGATTCTCAAAGGCACAAAGAAACAGGCTCAGAACGACTGAGGAACTCTCAAGATACACAGCTACACAGTAAAAAGCCAGGGTGCCGACTCAGATGCAACTCCATACTTGCACCATGCAGGGCTGGCCAAGTTCAAGGACACCTAAAAGGCCTCAGGGAATCTTTCTCTCCCTGTGAGGATAATCCATTTTTATTTTTACCTGTTTGTACATGAGATTATTGAGCATATGCAGAGATAGAGGGTAAGAGTAGAGTACCCCGCTCTTTTAGTCATTCAGCCAAGCCTCAGGGAGCACATACTGGTATCTAACAGTGCAGAGACCAGGGCCTAGGAAAACAAACAGACATGGGTCCTGTCCTCAGGGGGGCCTTGTCCAGTGAGAGAGAGAATTGGACACGACTAGGGGAGATAGAAGGCAACTTGGCAAATGTAGGCCAGCCCCAAAGATCTCAGACTGAGGCACGCACAGAAGATGCTGTATACCTGCCCGAGGGCTTCATGATAAATCTCAGCCTCTCCCCCGTTTTAGCTTGCTTTCCCCTTGGAGATTACTTCCCAGCCAGCATCCCAGGGCACCCCGTATCAATCCCAGGCTGCATCACCCCACTTTTCAGGCCCCAGGCCTCCTGGCAGGATCCGCCCACCCACCCCAGGAGCACACTCATCCTCCCATATGGCAACCACAGAGAGCCGTGGGGCAGCCCACCAATGCGATGGCCGAAATCAATTTTAATTGGGTCCCATGACAGGATAAAATGTTTTTGTTGTAATATCGTCTCGATAAAAGGTATTGTAATATTTAAAATGTAGTATTGATCCTTCCGCAAGGACCATAAATCCTTGCGGATTTGAGAGCCTGACCGCAGAGGATGGGCTGGCTGCCTGGGGACTGTGAGAAATGCATCACCCTTGGACTCCAGCATCACCCGCAAGAGGGGAGGAGGCCATCGGGCCTGGCCTCGGTGTTCCTCCCACATCAAAGCCGAGATGCTGTGATCCCCCACCCCCCACCCCCACCCCGAGCTGACACAGGAGAACTTGAGAGAAACTGTTTAAACACGGGAATCAAAATATGAAACTAAATCACCTGCTCGTGTTTTATTAGGCCTTCTTCTGAATCAATACAAGACCCAGGGCCCGTGATTCCTCGTGCTGAAAGGGAATACTTTTTCATCCTAAAACGGAATCAGACCGCTTAAGTAAAACAGATGTCAGTGTTGCGGGCCCTCACTCGCAGCCCTCTCTCTGCTGGGCTTTCTGCAATGTCCCCCAACCCCAACCCCTCTCCTAACACCGCCCTGGAGGAGCAGGAGGAGGGAACCCTCACGTGGTCCCTGAAAGCCAGGCCCCGGTTGGAAAATCCGAAGCCTTGCCTGTTTCTCAGTCCTGAGCCCAGAAAAGTTTTCTTTTTCTGTTTACCCGGGAGGGGGTAAGGGAGCCAGAGGGGGAGCTGGGGGTGGCGGGGGAGAGGGGGTGCATGGAGAGGAGGCAAGTCTGTCTGTTCCCCGAGCATCTGCAGATACAGTGGCGGAGGTAAAAGGCAGAGAAGATTTTCATTTCCTGTGTTACGGGGTGCAAATAATATCAGTATGAAAAACCTGGCAGGGAGATGGGAGATAGGAGTTTTTACATTGATAAGTATTTGTTCATTTCCTGACAACAAAAAAATATAAATCTCTTCAGAAATTAACCGGCCCGGCTTGTTGGAGCACTTTTGTGGCGCTGGAGCAGGGCCGGCTCCCTGCCTGCGGCCCGGCCGGGTAATCAGCACATCAGTCATTATCCCGGCATCGCGCGGCGGCGGCGGCCAGGCCGCGCAGGGCCCGATTCTCCCACTTTTGTGTCACTGATTTTCTCCGAGGGCCCGATTTGCATTTTAATGGAAGTAGTTTATAGACTTCTCCGCTGCCTTCAGAGTGCCACAAGTGGCATCATTAAGTGAGCTAAGCCGGATTAATGCTGATAGTAAAGTCAGATAATACAATAACAGAGGCCTCCAGTCCATTTGCATTAGGTGAGGAGCGCGGGGCTGCCTGGTGCCTGGTGATAATTTGTAAGCGCGATATGTTGTACTTGAGAGGATAAGATTAAATTTAGTGGGTTTAACTGTCATCCCAGTAAGTCAATTACTTCATCTTTTCAGCCTTTGAATTTCTTTTATAAATAAAATAAATGGAATATTGAGCTGCTCCGCAGCCATTTCGAGCTCCCATGAAGAAGAATTACACAGGCTGGACCAAAAAAATAAAAGGCTTCGGATTCAGCTCCATAAACAAAATATAAACTCCATTCAGGTGCCAGCATGGCAGCAGCCCCGAAATATTGTCCATCTCTCATATCACAAGCATGACAGATTCCATTGTGACTTTAGTTTCTCCATAATAGGAAATATTTATGTTGTGCCTGGGTGTTTTCTGTTCCTCTCCCTCCCATTGTGGGCGGCAACACTCCCCCCGACAGAGCCCAGCGCCTCCCCACGGCCCCCCTCCCCTGCCTCCAGTTGCCAGGCGCTAAATATTTAGTGTTGGGGGCGGATATTAAGAAAGCCTCATGACCCAACTGATAGAAAGGGGATGCATCAGCTCTCCAGCAGGTCCCAGATAAACAGAAAAGGGCAAATTCTCTCATGAGCCTCTTCCTCTCCCCAACCCTGGGTGCCTGGCACTGTCGATGACATCTCTGGGTGGACAGTTTAGATAGCGGGCATCTGCGAGTGGGATCTCGACAGAAGAACGTCAACATCTTTATTCATTCAGAGTGGGGTGGAGGGAATCAAGGAAAGGGAAGAAAATCAAGCAGTTAAACCCCTACCGGTGGCACCCGCCAACATGAATCGTGTCTTAGAAGACCCCAATTCTGTGCCATCGTCTCCATTGACTAATGAGCAGGCATTTTTGAAAAATAGGTCATCTGTGTGACAGCTGTTCTTAATCATGGATGGATGGATGGATGGATGGATGAGGAATGAGAGGCAGAGACAAAGGGCATCAACTTTGTCAAAACCCTATAAAACCGGTGGCTAAACAGTACAGCACGAGCTATAGATGATCCTCCTCTCGCAAGCATCAGGAATCTGGCCAAGGGGTCTTAACTGTGCACCTCGTGCCCTGAGCCATTCTGGTTGCTACAGAGCGAGGGAAAGACATGAAACACTGTCCTTGAGAGGATTAGTCACATATACTTTGGAGAGAAAAGGGAGATGTTCAGGAAATCAGCCTTTAATAAAGGAATCCATGGTGGCCCACTGGTAAGAACAAGGGGGTAACTGGTATCCGGGTTCCTGCCCATCCGCCCACCCCTGCTTCCACTCCTCTTCCCCCAGACACACATGTTGCCTAGATCATACTTCAACATGCCCTGCACTGGTTGTTCCCCTTGTTGGGATGCCTTCCTCTTTGTTCTTAACCTGGCTAAATCCTAGCCTGCTTCAAGACCCCAGCCACGTATTTCTTCCTCTGTGGGCCTTACCCAGTCCACACAAACAGATGGAGACCCTGTCTCTGAGTCATCCCTAATAACGGCACTGTGCATACTGTTCTGCAAACATTCACTGACACACCGCCTCCTTGACCAAGCAATGAGTTCCTTGAGAAAATGACTCTGTGTCATCCTCATCCTTTCACTTCTTCGTTCTCTCACTCGTCAAGTGCTGAATGCGGTGGTCAGTACTTTGTTGAGTGCCTGGGACACAAAGACGAACAAGATACAAGCTTGCCCTTATATATTCAAAGAGAGAAGAGGGGGGCAATAAACCAGGAAAGGAAAGAAAATGAAGCAGTTAAGCCCTCACAGGAGGCTCACGCCAATGCAAATCAGAGCTGAGTGCAAGAGGTGAAACAGGCCTATATGCAATTATGATACAATGGGAGGATATCTATTTCCCTGGTGTTTAAGCACAATACCTGATCTGCAAGAGATGCTAAACAGACATTGGTTAAGTGGATCAAGTAGCGAGTGAGATATAGGGATTTTGCCGCCCAGGAGATTCTGACAGTTCCTGCAGATTACAGTGGTGAGGCTGCTAGCACATCTTTCTCCGTACCTGTCTCCATCCCCAACCCTCTCCTTTTTCACCATCACTATCAAGTATTTCAGCGAAAGAGCTAGGGTCAGCCCTCCAGAAGGGGCCAAGAGCCTCAAGAAAGTAAAGCCAAAAACCATCTCAGGTGAAATGGAGCTGTTCACACATTTCCTGAAAGTTCTCTGGCCTGGTGGAGGACTCTGTCTCATGTCTAAATGCAACACTCACCCAAACAGAAATTTCCCAGAAAGACAACAGTTGACACTTTGAATGTTTTCTGACCTCTTATTATGTGGCAAGCACTCTGTTAGTTAGGTACTTTAGAGGAATATAAAAGTGAGTTATATTCTATCTTCAGCTCAAAAATCTGTTTCATTTGGATGGTATGGAGCGGCAGACAAATACATGGTTTGTCACAAGGAGTTGGAATAGAAGCAGCCTGCCTCCTGCATTCTGATTCATGCTTTTAGTCAACTGTCAAAAATCTACAAGTAAACTATTATTAAGAGCAATTGAGACACCTGAGTGGCCCAGTGGTTGAGCATCTACCTTCAGCCGAGGGTGTGATCCTGGGGTCCCAGGATTGAGTTCCACATCAGGCTCCCTGAATGGAGCCTACTTCTCTCTCTACCTGTGTCTCTGTCTCTCTCTCTGTGTTTCTCATAAATAAATAAATAAAAACTATGTATTTTTTTAAATTTTTAAAAAAGATTTTAGGCAGAGGGAGAAGCAGGCTCCATGTAGGGAGCCTGATATGGGACTCGATCCCAGGTTTCCAGGATCACGCCCTGGGCTGAAGGCGGCACTAAACCGCTGAGCCACCTGGGCTGCCCAAATAAATAAAATTTTAAAAATAAGAGTAATGACAATTATATTTGTATATATTCTATATTTTTAAAATTTAAAATATGCCTTATATATCCTTTAGATCCTTTGTTAAGGGCCAAGAGTACCTTGCCTCACCCACTGTCCCTAGAAAGCCTCCTGTGGCTGATGGATTTTCTAACCTGGAAGCCTTTGCCAGGACAAAAAAAATGTAAATGTGTGCACACATGTGCACACGTGCATGTGTCTTTCTTTGACTTCATTCCAAAGCCAAAGATATAAATGACTTTTAGATTGCTCCTTGTTTTGTATTATCCACACCTCTGCTCTTCACTAGTGCAGATAATCGAGAGTTCGCTGTAGTGTGATTAATTATATAGCCAGGGCTGAGAGCCAAAAGTCACCAAAGTACTGCACAAACTCTGCTTATCCTTTACACTTTAAGAGGAATGAGGATTTTTGTTTACTTGTTTACCTTTTATCTGCTGTTGATGGAGTGCCCAATCTGTGCCAGGCTCTCCACTGAGCACTGTTATACACACCATCTCATTCAGTCCCCACAGCTACCCTATGTCATGGGCACCATTATTATCCTCATTTCAGAGCTGGGAAAACAGAGAGAGTAGTTTAGTGACTTGGCCAAGGCCGCACAGCCAGTAAGGGCTAGGGCCAGGCTGTCTGCAAAGATTTTATAAGATATGATTAATGACTCAGTAACTTTGATTTATTGTCTAAGGGTCACAGATATTAAGCACATACTTCTATTTCAGCTTAATTGTTCTAATAGTTTCCCTTTAATATCCTCAGCATGAAATCCGAAACACTCTGCAGGATTCCAGGTAGAGCTTCCCCTAGCCTATGGGCTGTCCAACAGCTGTCCAAAGCTATGCTCAAGGCATAAAACTTTGGAGAAGGGACCCAAAGGCATGGGGCTCAGGCAGCTTAGGTGATGGCAGCATATCACATTTTAAGTTGCCTTTCACAAGTGATTTTCCCTTCAAGTAAAGGGAAAAAAGAGGTGCTGGCAGGTGTGTAATATGTGCCAAGATGCTGTACACTCACAGCCTCATTAATCATGGCCAACCCCAAGTGTTAACACAATTATTCTCCTAACACAGAGGAACCAAGGGGCACCCCAAAATAAAGTGGGCAGGAAGTCACACAGTTTCAGCCCATCTCTGCATGGCTGCAAAGTTCATATTCTTCCCAGGCACCCTGAAAGTTAAATTTACAAACTAGGAGACTATACTGTGACCACCACCATGTCAGAAAACGTGGTAAGATTTTAGCCCGCATCTGTGTGGTCTAACACATTTTTGGTCAAA
This sequence comes from Canis aureus, assembly GCF_053574225.1. NCBI lineage: Eukaryota > Metazoa > Chordata > Mammalia > Carnivora > Canidae > Canis > Canis aureus. Next base: position 38,243,850 of record NC_135630.1, read on the forward strand.
TGTGTTTTAGGCTATTATCCCTGAGAACAATGATGAATTTTGCTTTTTGCACGTGAATTATTTTCTTAGTCTAAACAAGCAAATAAGCCCATGCATTATTTACTCTTGGCCTAAACATTGTTCCCTTCTTATCTCCCACCCCTATTCTTTCTTTCTTTCTTTCTTTCTTTCTTTCTTTCTTTCTTTCTTTCTTTCTTTCTTTCTTTCTGTTTCGAAACCCTGTTCCTGTTTATAGTATTTCTAGTTGTGGTTTTAAGACTATGCCACTGTTAATTGTTTTCAAGCAAGGCATCTCCAATTCCTCTACAGAAATTATTTCTTAAATGATCTTTGATAAGTACCTCACTTTCTGCCCGCAAGTTTGCCTATCCACCTACCATATTCCATCCCTATCTAGCTTTCTTTCTTTTGAACATTTTTTTCCCCACAGTGAATGGAAAATACTTGGTCAGCATATCCCAAATCATACAGTCCTTCATGGTTTCGAGAAGCTCACTCACTTATGTTTTACTAATTTATTTTTACATTTTAGCCAAAAAAGAATGTGCCAAAGGAAAAAGACTTCAAATAGAATTCATCATTTCGAAGCAGAGTTCCATAACCAATTTGACTTCCAGTTGTTTTATTATTCCAATTAATCTCTTTAAACCTCTCTAAAGAGTTGGCATTTACATTTTTCATTTCCATCGTTACGAATATTCTTCTAATAATAATATTTCCTAATGCCTACACTATTTCTGGGTTTGATTCTGTGATACGTGGAAGCACTAATCAGCAACCTGAGCCTGAGTGTTCTTACAGATATCAGTGTCCTATTTTCTCTAAAATTAGCAATGTCACGCAAGCTTTCAGACGCTGTAATTACAACCGCAACAGAGCAGAAAAGCTCCCAACATCACCCAGGCTCCAACAGCTCCAGAATCAGCCCACCCCATCTGGAAATTCAAGTGTTCCTTCCTCTTTTTCACCTCTGGCTTTTTAAAATTTCTCCCTCCTGTTTGAGCCCCTGCTCTAATCCCCTAAGACTGTCCAAGTTTTGTTTCCAAACTTGTAATAAGCTTCTTCCGGAATGGGTACATGCTATCATCTGGCCTGACCTTGGGTCTGTCTCTTTCTGAGGCCCCCGGTCACAAGATGTTCAGTCCTTGAATGCATTGGCAGGGAAAAGGCCAGATCAAGTCCTTTAGGTGGCAGAGGGGAGAGCTGTCTGCACAGGTGATAAGAGGAAGCCTGAAAATCATCCTTGTTTCCCAGTATCTGACCTGTCGATCCTTCCCAGGACACCCATACTGCTGGCTCTTTGGGTTGAAGATAGCAGAGTCCAGGCTTTTGTCCCTCTGCTTCCCAAAGTCTTGACCCAGTAGGTATACTCTGACATATGTATGGCCTCTTGTCTGATTAAAGACTCTTCTATCCCTTCCTTCTCTCCTCGGCAGTGAGCAGTGCTGGGCAGCCAAGAAGAAACCCTCTCTTCTTTGCTCTCAGTCCTTGCCCCCATTAGTCCACTTCCAATGACGGCAATATAGGGTAGCTCTATGACCTTGGGCACATACCTCAACTTCTCTCTAGCCCCCAGAATAGAAGCCCAGTGAGAACATAAGTTAGGTGAGGTCAGACCCTGAGTGTTGTTCAGCACTATACCCCACCCTGCACCCGGCGTGCACTCAAGAAAGAAATATCTGTTTAATGAAGACTTGAACTTTGTAAATGAGGCCAGTATCGACCTCAGAAAGTGTTGAAGGGAGAGCTGTAACAATTAAATAAGGTAATCCACTTTACATAAGTTTGTTCCCACCTCCCAAAATTCGTGGGGACCTCTAAGCAGAAAACACGCATCCCAGAGAGAGAAGGTGAATAAAAGAGGAGAGATTTTTAAAAACTATAAAAAGAAAGAAGAAAAGAAAAGATATCCTAATAGGCTCATGTGGTGGTTTTAAAATGTCCACAAGTTCCTTCATGTTCCTTCCTTCAGAGGGAGCTTGAGTCCCTTCACTATGAAAAATCTGAATTTAGTGACTCATTCCCAACAAATAAAGTGGAAGTGCCAATGTTCAGCTTTGGAGACTAGGTCATAAAAGGCACCACAGCTTTCTACCTGTTCTCCTGGATCATTCACTCGATGAAACCAGCTATCACATCATGGATACAAGACTTATGAATGAACTGGGGCCTCAGCCACCAGTCAGGCTGTTACTCATGCTAACATGAGTGAGGTTGGAAGCAGGTCTTCCAGCCCTGGGGAAGTTGTCCCTTGATGGCAGCCATGGCCAACTCTGGTCTGCAACTCATGAGAGGTCATGAGCTAAATTACTTCTGTATTCCTGACTCACAGACTATGAGATAATAAGTGTCCGTTGCTTCAAAACCACTAAATTTGGGGATGATTTGGAATGCAGAAACAGATAAGGAACACAGCCCCATAAAATATCTTGCCAAGAGGCTTATCTAGCATCCTTGGGCTCATGACTCCCACACTTTGTCTGGCAGGTTCAGTCTAGGCCTGCTGATGCTGGGTCCAGGCAGGGAAGCTCTGCTGCCCCTCTTTCTCCCACAGAGTGGCCCATTTGTCTGCTTCTTCTGGTGCCTTCCTGATACTAGCAGCCCTGTTGCTATTGCCTTGGCAGCTTTATACCCTATCTCCGTTTTTTCTCCACAGTAAGCCCTTGGCAGAGATCAAAACACCCACAGGCCAAATAGGACCCTGACTGTTCTATGTCAGAATTGCTTTTTGTTTTGTTTTAAGATGTGAGCTATTGTTTGAAAACTGGAAGAAATACTTTCAATTTAACAGGAGGGACAGACCTTATGTATTTAGTTTTCTTCCTACCCAGGAAAAATAGCAGTGAAAGAAAAGTTTAAAAAGTTTCAAGCCACAAAGACCAAAAGGCCTGAACAGTAGACAATAGCAAATGAGAACTTCCAACAGACTTCGGGGCAGATGGAAGAGGGAGACCTGATTTAGAAAGGAGGAGGCTCAATCTGGAGACTCACAGAGAATGATACTTAATAAAAGTGAATCCAATTTGCCCTGAACACCCTGGAAAGACTTGAGGCTTCTGAATGTGAAACCTTATAAAGAAGACATGGGGTGTAAGACCAATGCCATAGTAACTAGTTGGGTAGTTGTACGTGGAATAGTTGGAGCTCCTGCCCTCCAAACATCCCGAGCTGTTAGGAAGCAAGTCATCCCTCCCTAGGCAAGTCCCTTGCCTAGAGACTTGGCCTGCTTTTTGGGGAAATAAAATCTGAGAATCTCCAAACCTAGGGACACAAGCACAGTTAGGGGTGGGAGCCACTGGGATATAGGGCTGAAAATAAGGAAACTAAGTGACAATCTGTCCATGGCAGTACTGTCAATATTTTCCCCTGCCATATTTTAAAATTTCCAGTAGCTTGACTTACAAAGGAGGACGTTTGAGGACAATTCTTGAGATAAACCCAAGGGCCTCTTGTAAAAGCTATGTTAATACATTGACATTGGAGGTTCTCCCTCAGTGAAAATAGTGGCTCACTGCCTAAGTGCTCTGCAGAGAAGCCCACCATTTAATGTCTCACTTAATACACAGAGCTTCTAACTAACTTCTAGTGCTCCACTCCTAAACGTGGACAGCCAGACAAGGCTCACCAGTAATTTGAGAAAATCACCAACAGAAAAGTCAGAGACCAAAAACAAACAAACAAGGAAAAAGAACCTGGAGGAAATAGAATGCAGAAATCAGAAGTAAACTTTAAAAATAAAATCAATAACCTGAAACGTGAAAAGATATTAAATTAGTTTCCTAGGGCTGCCATTAAAAATTTTCCACAAGTTGTTTGGCTTAAAACACAAAAACTTATCTCACAGTTCAGGAGCCAGATGTCTGGAATGAAGATGATAGCACTTTGTGGAGAATAATGTGTTCCGTGCCTGTCCCCTAGCTTCTGGTGGTTGCTGACAACTCTTGGTACCTCTTGGTTTGTGGCTGCATCACTCCAATCTCTGCCTCTGTTGTAACATGGTCTTCTTCCCTGTGTCTCTCTCTGTCTTCACACAGCCTTTTTATAATGACACCAGTCATTAGATTTAGGGCCCACTCTAATTCAATGACCTCATCTTAACTTAGCTAATTATATCAACAAACATGCTATTTATAAATAAGCACACATTCTGAGGTTCCAGGTAGACCTGAATTTGGGGAAGAGGGGGCATTGTTCAACTCAGTACAGTTAACATAAATAGAAATAACAGCAAAAGAGCAATCGCAGAATAAGAAAATACACCTGTAAATTGAACCTAAACTAGCCAAAGTAAAAAATTCAATTAGATGTTCCATTACTTAAGGTGCACACAAGGAAGCAGAACCACTATCAGTCTTATGAAGTGAGGATTTTTTTTATAGGAATGAGACTTTACACAATTGTGGGAGAAGCTGGGGAAGTCTCAAAAAGGGAGTTAAAGGATCCAGGAAGAATCCCTAATCAGGCCTCCTGAAACACAAGTGTAGATGGACAAGTTGGAGATTTCAGGCACAGCCAGCTTCTGGAGTGGGGCCATGAGGGGTTACTGGGATAAAAGTGTGTGGAGGGCTGTTGCCTCTTCACTTCCGCAGGCAACCATCTGTTGGTGGGCTCAGTTCACTGTGGGGCAGTGGAGCCAAAAATAGGGAAAAGGAGCTGGATACACAGAGAGTGTAAGACTATGTGGAGTGGGGAAGAGGACACACTGGAACCTGCTGGCACCTCTGTATGCTTTCTCACCACTCACAATATCTAATCATGATGAGCTCCAGCATGTGCTGGCTGCTGCTTCAGGTCCACCTTCCAAATTTCCAAATTCACACAAACTTTTCATTGGGCTGGCTATAACTCTAAACTATGCAGAGAAGGTGATCTGGGGAAATGTAATTCCAGTGCAATCAAGTTGATACAGTTGGAAAACAACACAGTGGAACAACTCATGGAAGGTTTCCAGAAAACATAGTTCAGATTAACCAAGCTGATACAGTACAAAACCACCACCAAAATGAGAGAATTGTGTAGAAAGTAAGACAAAAGAGAAAGAGAAAACAGAAAAAATTTAAAAGTTTAAGACCAAGAAGTTCACTATTCATAGTCTTGAAAAAGAGAACGAATAAACTAGAAGAAAGAAAATCATCAAAGAATTTAAGAAAATGCCCCAGAAGGTGAAGAGAGCTAGCCTCCAAATTGGTAGGGCTTATCAAATACAAAGTGCAATGAATGCAGAGAACCAAGACTCATAATTGAAATGCCGAATAGCATGGGCAAAGATAAAATACCAAAAATCGAGAGGAAGACAAAATACCAGGTCACATCATAAAGACTGGGAATCAGAAATGACAATATGGGAAATTCAAAGACAATGTAACAGTGCTTTCAATATTCTGAGGAAAATTATGATTTTTCAATCCAGAATTCTATACCTAGTTAAAATAATCAAGTGTGTAGATAGGATAAAGTCACTTTTAGATAAGTAAGGATAAAAATTTACTTCTCATGAGCCCTTTTTGGGAAAGCTATTGGAGTCTGTGCCCCAGAAAAACAAAATAGAGAATAAATCAAGAAAGAACATAGAGGTCCAACACTTCCAAGTCACAAAGGAAAATCTTAGGATTTGATTTATGTGGCAGGCCTAAAGAGTGATTTATTCAGACAGGGATCAAGAGAATGATTAAGTCTTCAAGAAAAAGTGGAATCAACACATTTCACAAGATAGAAAATAATACTGGTGGGTGTTTGAGAGAGCTGTTGGAATGTTTGGGAAGAAAATGACCCCTAAAACCCTACTACATTAAAAAAAATATATAGAAAAAACAAGGAAATTAAATCATAAGGAAATGGTTAAATCCAGGAAAGATAAAGAATAGAAGATGTTTGAAAAAGGAAATGTAATCATAGTGAACTCCTTGGCCCACTAGTTTTTACACAGTGATAATGATATAAATGTTGACTAATGGGACGCCTGGGCGGCTCAGCAGTTGAGTGTCTGCCTTCAGCTCAAGGGTGATTCTGGGTCCAGGGACTGAGTCCCACATTGGGCTCCTTGCAAAGAGCCTGCTTCTCCCTCTGCCTGTGTCTCTACCTCTCTCTCTCTCTCTCTGTGTGTGTGTGTGTGTGTCTCTCGTGAATAAATAAAATCTTAAGAAAAGAAACGTGGACTATTGACATAACCAACAATTATGACGTAATCATATTGAGATTAAAAAAGAGAAAGTGGGAGAAGGAATTCATGGAACTACTGTACTAGAAATTTAGAATTTGGTAGATAATGTTGAAAATTGACAAATCAAGAAATGGGTTACATACTAGAACAGCTATGTGAGTTATGGATGGTAGAGAAGAGCAGGGTAGGATGTCCTATTTTTCTCATAAATCTTCCATACTATGAGAGTTTTCTTTTAACATGCAAAAATAGTAACTTAAAATGTTTTTGTGGAAAATTTACATAAATTTCAGATTTTTGATTTCTCTTTGAAAATTGGAAGAACTGGCATCGCAGGGCCTGCGCTCCAGAAAGTGACAATATCTGAAGCCAAAGTGCCCTGAGTTTCACCCCAGTCCTCACCACTCTCCCGTGTCTACCTATTTGCCTTCTGGGCTCTTTGAGGTCTGATTTGGCACCTGTTAAACCTAGAGTCAGAGGATATCCCTAAAAAATTTCTCAAAGAGGAGGACAGAAAGATCTGGAAGGATGGGGGCAGCCTCAACAAGCAAATCCAGGCAGGCCAGATAACAAGGATATCCTGGGGAAGCAGGAAGGGAAAGTATCACTAGTGGAGGCTGGAAAGGAAGGGGGAAAGGGACTGGGGTGTGCAGTGCATCTGAGGAGGAAGGCAAAATCTGCACTAGAAGTGCAGAGTGAAAGCAAAGACCAAGTGTGGGTCCTAGGACCCAAGACAACTAGCGGTAGGTCTGGAGGAGAAATCAAGCTTAAGCAAAAAAAAAAAAAAAAAAAGGATCCAGAATTCAGTCCATGGTCCAGAGGGCAGTGCTGAGCTCTTGCCACTATTGACTGCTGCCCAATGGCTCAAGTCAGGTTGATGTGCTTAATGGTCAGACTGGACAATAATCTATAGTATTAAGACCCTGAAAGCTCCAATGAAAAAGGCAGGCCATGCTATTCTTGCTCAAATAAATGATCTGCTTCTATTTTTATTTAATCTTCATTTATAGACCACAGTTCTCTTCCCTAGGAGGTGGAGGGGAAAGATCTGAGTAACACCCCAGATGTCTGAAGCATGCAAGGCATTCCCCAGCCCTGAGAGTTGCCTGGAAGGGGCGGCTCTGGGTGAGCCTTGGAGACCAGATGTCCTGGGAGGCCCCATCCAAAGCTCTCTAGGAGCCAGGGTCTGCTTTAAAGCATCCTCTCCTCTGTAAGTGACACCGAGCCATCACTTTCTGCTCCTGGCAGCAGCACAAACCTTTCGCTTAGACCTGATGTACTGTGTGAAAACAGGAGTCTGCAGGCCATTCATTCCCAGCCCCGTCAGCCGGGAGAGCAGTGTTTCCCTCAGGAAACATCAAGAGGGAAGCCATATGTTCTGTTCACCACATGGTACCCAGTTTCCAGCCCTGACCTTCTGACTGGGGTTGGCTGGTTCTCTCTTCAAGACCAGCTGGTGTATTCTTCTCTGTCCCTTGGTATAATGAGATTCATGTAGATTGATACCACTGCATGACACATGGAGAGACTGGGCCTAATGATCCACACAATCTCCTGCCTTGTTATGGGAGGAGAGGACCTCTGTCCTCTTCTGTAAGGAAGACTGGCCTCAACAAGGTCTGAGGGCAACACAGAGACACCATCATGCCCTGTGTATCTGGCATGCTGAGTACTTTTACAGAGTTTTGGGGGAAGACATTGCTCAGAAAATGTTGCAACCCATATTTTTTCCAGATGTGAGGGTGATCTGGCTCCAACATCTGCCACCCAATACATATTTGCAATGCTTTATGGCACTTTTTGTTTACAAGTCAGATATTCCCCACTGGATGGCTTGCCCCTCCTGGGCCAAGATCATGTCTTACACTGAGCATATGGTAAGTAAGTAAAAGTTTGTAGAATAAATGGGCCATGCTTACTAATTGATTTATTATGTGTAGAAAGGGTCAAGGTATCCAGGGCAAAAAAAAAAAAAAAACATTCAATGTGCATTCCCATCTAGAGAATCTTGAGATATTAAGGTAGAACTCTGGGGTCATCTTCCTCTATCCTCCCCTTGGCCTCCTGAAAGAGGAAGGATTGGGAGATGCACAATTTAGAATCCAAGACTTTGAAATTTGGGGAAAATATGAAAATGAAATGGAAGGAAAGAAAATGATTAAGCACCTACTGAATACTAGTCACTACAGTAGGGCGCTACTATTCCTATTAAATCTGTATTGTTATTTCTGTTTACAGATGAGGATAGTGAGGCAGAGAGAATAATTTTCTCCTTAGTGAAGTGAGGGGAAATGGTGCTTTGCACTGGCCTCTTCTTACCAGTGGCAAGCTCCATCTTAGTTTCTTTTTGCCAGTGGTGCTGGCCATTAAATCACAAGTTGGGACCACCATGGTAAGAGCAAAGACCAGGAATATTGATGCTAACTAGAGGGACCATCTGTGTTCTAGTGTGTCACATACTCGGAGAACTTGATAGAGGAAGTAAGGGAAAGCTTGGGTATTGTGTGAAGACATTGGTTGGGGCACTTCAAGTCAAAAACAGTTGAGTTTATTACCCCCACCCTTGTGTCCCAAGACTGCTGTGAACTAGAGGAGCAAAGATTTACAAGTTAGTGAACATACATATACCTCATTACCAAATACAAGCCTCCCCTTTCTGAGAAATTCATATTCAACTGAGCTCTCAATTTATAGGAGGTCTGTGCTGCCATTAGGAAGCAAATGGATTCTTACCCGGTTTCAGGTGCTCAACTAGACCGTATATTGTCTCCCTTTTATATTCAGAAATCTTCCAAAGTATCCTCCAGAGAAGCCTCTAGAGACCTTAGCAAACCTCCACATTTGTGGCTCTGGAAATCTTATCAAGACTGGTATCTTTTCCTGAGTCATATTTCCAACTAGTTTCCTATATATACCTTCCCCTATGAGGTCCCCTGCCAAATTTTCACCACTTTACAACTTAAACTAAAACTGAATGCAACCATTCCTCACAAAAACACTGAGTTGGCCTTTTCTGCTGCACGAGGATTACATATCACAATGAGGCGAGAACTGCAAAGTCTGGCAGCGATGTGGGTGCTCAGTGCTTAGCTGGAGTCACTCACTAACTCTGTAAACCAGTGACTGTGACTCAGAATTGTACCACAGGACAATTGTAAACCCCTCCATGCCATAAACCTTCCAGGCCACCGCCTTCCCTCCACAGTAATAATCAAAACAGCTCATGTTAAATCTGATACTTTAAAGGGTCTATGCCAGAGGCTGCAGACCAGGAGCTCATGGGCTAGGCCTATCCCACTGATGTATTTTATTTGGCCAACATAGTATTTGCGAGCCTTGGCTTGGTTGCCAACACTTAAAGGGTTTCTCATAAACAATCTGTATTTCTGGCTTCTCCTGAAAACTTGGAGGATCTAGGCCTACTGCTTGGCACCAATCAGCTGGTAGAGTGGGATGGTAGCTACCATCTAGGTGAGTCATACACACTTGGGAGATCTATGGCCCTCACCATTCCCTATTGTCTTATATCCAGCCCTCATTTACTTGCATGGCTGGCATTGATGAGCTCTGTAGGTATTTGGCTCCTGATATTTGCCATACATCTAGTTCTGGGGGATATGATATACACTCTTACACTGCTCAATCCCTGGCCATTTTCTTTGCCCTGTCTACACTTTCTCCCTAAATTGGCACATTTAGTTCCATGGTTTTCAATAATCTCTATGTGTTTCTGATTCACAAATTTATACTCAAGCCTAAAGCTCTGCTCAGAACTCCAGATTCCTGTATACAACTACCAACGTGGCATGTCTATTTGACTCTCTCACTGGTGGCTCATCCCTAACATATCCAAAGCAAAACTTCCCATCCCCCACCACCACCTCAAAAAACCTACACCGTCTCTAGCTTTTTGTACTTCAATAAATGACATTAACACCTGTCCAGTTGTTCAAGCCAGAGATCTGAGAGTCATCTTTGATTATTCTTTCTCCCTTAACATTCACATATAACCCAACACCTCTCCTATCACTTCTGCCTCCAAATTATATCTCACATCTGCCCGCTTCTCTCCATGGCCACCAGCACCAAACCACCATCATCTCTCGCCAGTTTTATTATATAATAGTCTCTTATCACCTTGCTTCTCAAAGTATGGTCCACAACCAGAAGTATTTGTGTCATTGGGAGCTTGCTAGGAATTCAGAATCTTCATTCTGTACATTTTGAAAAAGAATCTAAAATCTAACAAGATTGTTCAGGTAGGAAGCCCTGAACTCACAGTGCTCATTTCCATGCCCTACCCCCCCACCAATCCTTTTTCATCCAGTAAAGTGATACTTTAAAATGGAAGTTAAATTACTTCATTTCTGTATTTTAAAAAATCTGTTAACATTTTGTAACATTAAAATAACTTCCAGATTTTTTGCTATGGCCAGTGAGGTCCTCGATGGCCTGGGTTCTGCTATTTCTCCAAGCTCATCCTACATGCTTACCTTCAGATCCCACTGCCATCACTCAAGTAGCTAATGGACACCTCATATATAACATGTCCAAACCAGAATGTCTCACTTCCTCCCAAATGAGCTTCTCTCCATCTCAGTAAATGGCACCACCACTCACACCAACATTTCCTCATACTCTATATCAAACCCAACAGCAAGTTCTGCTGCTCCATCTTTGAAAGTCATGACACTCCAAGCATTTCTTCCCAACTCCACTGCTTCCACCCTAATCTAAGTCCCCAAGACCTTTCACTGAGACTCTGTGATAATCTCCTAATGCATCGTGCTCTCACCTGTGTCTCTACAGTCTCTTCCCCACATAGCTCCTAAAGCTCCATTATTAGCTTGATCAAGTCACTCCCCTGCTGAAAACCCTCTCATGGCTCCCCATCACACTCAAATGAAAACCAAATCCCTAGCCTACAAATTGCTCGTGCTAAGAAGGACCCTCACCTTCCATCCTTGATCTCACCTATACCACCTTTCCCATACCGGGCTCTGGTCCCATAACCTTCTCATAGCTCTTCACATTTGACAAGTTCATTGCCACCAAGGTCTTTCCATTTGCCATGCCTTCTGGGGGCTCTTCCCCTGTAGCTTTATGTGACTTACTGCTGCTTTTAGATGTCTGCTTCAAGTCATATCCCTTCCACTCCTTTTAAAATAGGCCATCCTCATCACTATCTCCCTACTCAGCTATATTTGTGTTCATAACGCTCCCTTTGTTTTTTTGTTCACTTGTCTGTTGTCTGTGTTACTCCATGGACAAATGCTGCCTGAGGGCAGGTACCACAACATTCCCAACTAATAGATAGGCTTGCCAGATTTAGCGAATCAAAAGGCAGAATGCTCCGTTAGACTTGAATTTCATATAATCAGTGAATAACTTTTTAGTGTAAATATGTCCCATGCAATATGTTTTTAGTTTTGGCCAACATAGTATTTTAAAAACATTGGCTTGGTTGTCAACGCTCCAGGGGCAATTTTAACTATGAGGATACATTTAAAATATAACTATTATACTTTAAAATTGTTCACTGTTTATCTGAAATTCAAATTTATTTTATCTGGCAGTCCTAACATAGAATATTGTCTGGAACTTCATGTATCATCAAAACATTTTTGTGCAATGCGTGAATATGGAAATAAATATATAATTAAAATCTCAAACTTTTAAAATTGGTTGTGATGAGTGGCCAACACACATCTTTTAAAATCTCAGAAAAATGTCTCTGTAGAGATATGGGACAAAGACAATGCCCTAATTAGTGTCCAGTATAAGGGATCATCTTTGGGAAATCCATTTCCTTTATATTTAAGCTTCTGTATTCACAGCAATGTTCTGGTTAAATAAAGTCTGATACTCTGACTTGAGATGGCAATCATTGTTGATATTTAAAAAGTAAGTTTAAAAAAAAGCACAAGTAATACCATGCATTTGGAAGAATGATAAAGCACTTGCACATTTCTTTCATTATTTGAGCATCTAACTACTGTGAGAGAGTGCCAGAGCAGGGCTGTTTCACCTCCTTTCACATCTGAAGAAACTGAGATTTCAAGAGACCAAAAGATTTGTTAAGATTTTAGTACTTGGAACTGATAAAGCAGTACTTTGAACCTAGATTTTCTAACTCCAAGGACAAAATGCTTTCCAGCATATCACATTCCCTCCATAAATATGAACTGCAGCTACATTAACCAAACAAGAGAGTCCTAGTCGAGCTTTAAGGGAATCACATGCGTAAACAGAGGTACAGTCCACGCACTTGGTAACTACCCTTTCTCACCATGGACATCTGCCAACACTTGGTCCTTGGCTATGAGAGCTCTGGGATGAAGACGATCATCTCTTTAAATACTATGTGATATTTGTCTTTTCAATGTAACAGACATTAATTTTAATATTCAATCAGCTTCAAATACATTTATTTCAAGCAGTTGGCTCTGTAACAGCCCAAGAAACTGAAGGCAGAGTCTAAATTTGCGCTTCAAAATCTGTTTCCAAGTATTAATTTTGAGTGGAAACAATTTTGGTTGAATTGGGGGATTATAAATATCCCCCAAGAGTTTTTTGGCTCTTGGCCGCCTGTCTCTTAAGTTTCTCTCTGGTTTCAACCTAGGGGGTTGTTAGATTAGAAGTAGACAGCTTTGGCATGTGGTTACTCCAAACGCCTGTAACCGTCTTTAAAACATGATCTAGAAATGTTGATATTATAAATGACCATTTTTCCAAAATAAGGTTTGCAAGAGTTGAAAGTGGAGTCGGATGCCAGAAAGTCTTCGAAGGAGGATTTCCATTCAGCGAGATCTGGTTACCTATTTCATAACAAAGAATAAAGAAAAATCTTGGGGCTGCAATTCATACACTTTTGGATCTGAAACAATGGGCTCAGTGGGGACACTGGATTTATAACTCTTTGGAGACACTAACTCTACCCACCCGTGCAGGAGCCGTGGATAATTTTAGACAGACAGGCACTGAAAAAAAAAAATTCTTGAGATATTAAGGGGCACCAAAAAGTCACTTACAGTGGGGTGGTGTTTCATTTGGAGTAAATAACACGAGAAAAGCGGTGCCTATGAAACCCTCTGGTAATATTATACCAAGAGGAGGATTATTTCAGGAAAAATCAAAGTGTATTTTTAAGTCAGTTATGACCCTTTAAGCCAGGGGTTCAAACCCAGACCCATCATCATAAAAATATTATCACTGAAAACCACAATTGTTGCACTTTCATTTCAACTACACTGTGCTTTGGTAACCGGTATGTGTGCATAAACTCAATGAGTATCTGTAAGTGAATGACCCCATTAATGTTGTGAGTAGCCCATAATTTCAGGCATATTGTGTCCGTTTGTTACAGCGTTTTACTCCTAAGGCTGCAAGAGTCTCACCACTGGATGCAGAGAGGGCTGTGTGACCCATAAGGAAAAGTCATTTCTGAAGTCAGCTGCTCAGGACAGAGGGAGAGGGAAAGGTAGTCCCTCTGCTTTATGTCCTGGTAGCGGAGGCTAGAAGGGATGGGATTTTTTTTTAAGAGAAAAAGCCAGAATTGGTAGGGGCAGAGATTAAAACCCAGGAAGCTGAAGGCATCATACATCCAAACGGAGAGGGTGAAACTGGATATAGGAGAAAGAGCCACAGGATCAGAAATTGGCAGAAAGATCATGAAATTGAGTGTAAGTACAAAGGCATAATCAGTATAAATTGTTGATTCTGCAGTGGCTCTTTGCAGACAGAGCTGAAATAAAGTTCTTTAGATCAGTTGCCCAGGGAAACAGACTCTGGGAAGTTAATTTGCATGCAGGATGCTTATGGTGGGGGAAGTAAAGGAAGCAGCTTCCTGCTGAAATCCAGCCCAGGAGAGGTCTCAGCTGTCCCAAGGGGAGCCCTTCAGAGCTGTCCTTGCTCCAGGCAAGGGGACCAGGCATTTATGATCCCCGCTAGCTGGCCAATCACTGAGCCCCAGGAGGGGCTATGACCTTGGATGCTGCTAGTGTTCCCAATAGCTAGGGAAATGACTGCCTCCATCCTAGATGGGGATCTGGGTGGTCCACTGCAGCATCAGAGCTGTACTCTGCATCCAACTGGACTGAGCCCTAGTGACATTCTTATTTGAATCATTAGTCTAGTTCAAGGACACAGGGCAAGGTTGACATCCTCAGCTAAAACCGGAAATTCTACCAAGAAACTGAACCTTCCATGTACCTTTGGGGACAAGCATAGTTCCTCATGGTATCTTTTAGGATCCCTAAATCACTTTTCTTCTAAAGAAACCTAGCTAAGCTGCCTCAACTAAGTATAATCAGGCTAAAAGCAATTATGAATATTTTATTCCAATTAAAACTATTGATCATTGTCCAGAGTGGAAGAGAATAATGAACAAATATGGAATCACCATTTTCTTCTTGTATTTTTATTTTAGATTGTAAACTCTAGGAAGTTACCAGTTGGTGAACAGACCCCTAAAGGGCCTGGATATCAAAATTCACACTTACCTATGGAAATGCTAGTTAGTTGCATATTCCCATGATAATAGAGGCCTTAACTAGACAGATTGCTTTACTCCAAGCAAAAAATATATTTTTTAAGTCTGACACCAACAGTAGAATTCCTTTTAAGATTGCAGGCCACATTCTCCCACATTCATGATTGATCTCTCTCTGTTTTACTTTTTTTTAAAAAAAATTTATCCAGCATTCATTTTGCTACCTACCACACTATATCGTTTACTCTTTTACTGTCTATTCTGTTCCTCTAAAATTGTAAACTTCGTGAAGGTAGAGATCTGTGTCTCTCTGTTCACTGATTTATACCAAGTGCCAAGAACATTGCTTGGACATGCAGTTGTTGGTACTGGTTAATATTTACTGAATACAGAGATGCATTCTTCGCAATTGTTCATCGTGCTCAGGATGTCCTTGTTCTGTCTTCCACCAGACGTGTTTCCACACAGTTTCTTTAGACTGGGATTCCTAGACCTCCTCTGACACGCAGGTGAGCTGGAGACAATGAAGGAACCCATCTACCAGAGCCACAGAAACCAAGTGGAGAACAAACATGTATCTGTGCACACAGCACATTCAGACAGACTGGCACGACTCTGATGAACCTAGAGGACCCTCAAAATCCTGTTCTCTCACTAGTATTGTCTTCCAACCCTAAACTATAAGTCCATCCTCCACCACATTAGGGTCTGAAAGGGAAGCATGGTCTCCTTCTGGGCCGGCAGAGAGATTGATGTCTTCCATATGTGCTATCCCTCAGACTTCTTACTTCCACTGTTATGACTACATCTTTAATGTTCCCATTTTTAATGGGTCTAAGCTTCCAGATCTCTTGCTCTGGCCTGGGAAATCCTACTGAGTGGAAAATGCTCCTTTGCTACATCCTGAGCAGGGGTGCAAAAATCGGCCCACACAGCCCTGGGGCAGTCTGCGTTCCTCCTTCATCAAATGTCTCCACTTGAGACAGTGCATGCTTGAGGGAAAACAAGTCAATGCCTCTCCAAAACAACTGGTAAACCATGAAAAGAGAATGAATACCTGTGAGCCACTACAAGCCATGGTCCAACTCTGCCACTCTTGTTCTATAGGAATTCTGCCCTCTGGAGAGGGCTGACAGCTAGCTAGCTTTCACTTCTAAACAGTCTACGTGGAAAGGCCATTCAAAAACTCTGGTTAATGGGATGCCTGGGTGGTTCAGCTGTTAAGCATCTGCCTTTGGCCCAGGGTGTGATCCTGGAGTCCCAGGATGGAGTCCCAGGATCAAGTACCAGGATTGTCCTGCATCGGGCTCCCAGCATGGAGCCTACTTCTCCCTCTGCCTATGTCTGTGTCTCTCATGAATAAATAAATAAAATCTTTTAAAAACAACAACAACAACAACAATAACAACAACAAAAAACTCTGGGTAAGAGCAGTTTTTATGAAGCCATTGTTTATTAAACAATGAATGACTCCCTCCTCCCCCACCCCCCCTTTCTTCTTTCCTTTGACCCCTTCCTTCCTCACCCTATTTTCAGGAGCACAAGAACCCTTTTATAGTTGGAACAAACACTGCCTTGCTGAGGTGAAGGCTGATAGATTTGTCTGTTGTACCCTGTGTTTACATGTGTGTGTGAGTGCACACTCAGTTGTTTAGAAGTGAAAAAAAAATATGCTGCTTTTCATAGAGTTTTTCTTTCCTTGACTTGGCAGGTCAGTCTAATCAGAGGGAGAAGAGAACCCTGGCATTGTGAGGAAAATAATACCTCAGGTGTAACCTGCAGCAAAACTGGCTTAAAGGTGTTTAAAGGCAAGAGAAACAATTTGAGAACTTGCAAAACACCGAGGTTTACAATTTTGCCACAAAAGATAAACATTTGTTTAAGTCAACCTGTATGCCTAGTGTGGAGGTATGCATGTGGGAAATGTTGACAATGCAGACAAGGCCAAGAGGTGTGAAATTTAAGCACATTATCACTCACTGTCAGATGCTAATGACTCTCGTCAAGGTGGAAGAGATTAGTTTAAATGCAAAAATGATTATCCTTGGCAATGGAAGTGCAAGTGAGATCTTGGCCAATTATTTGGGCTCTTGTTTTTCCTGACAATACTACTCATTAGTTTTTGGCTCTGATGTACATGTTAGAATGGAGACTCGTGTGCCCCTCTACATGACTGAGGCTCAAGCCATATTCTCATCCAGAACATACATATTTCCCAGTACACACAAATACATACAGCATGGGAAGGGATAAGTTGTGTAAATTTCCTGACCCTATGGAAACATACCAAGTTCAAACAGCTACCATAAGGTAGAATAAGACTAAATTCATTTATGAAAGATTCCCCAGAAATTTCTCCTGTACAAAATAACGTCATATTTGACCAACTGAAGGAGGATCCAGATGGGGGGAAGGACCAACTGAAGGAGGATCCAGATGGGGGGAAGGATCCA
Source organism: Canis aureus (assembly GCF_053574225.1). NCBI lineage: Eukaryota > Metazoa > Chordata > Mammalia > Carnivora > Canidae > Canis > Canis aureus. Next base: position 38,260,954 of record NC_135630.1, read on the forward strand.
GATGCTATAGATTCAAGTCCACTTTTCTTCTTACAAAGAAAGAAAAAAAAAAGATAAAGAAGGTTAAACTAATTTACTCCTAGTATTTATCATCTATGGAGTTGTTCACATAATAAGCACAATAAAATTGAATGTACTGTCATCTTTATTGGGATGAAGGTTACATTCATAAGCTCTGCTTGTTTTAATAGGTTTATTGTACAGTTGTAGACATGTGCTATTGCACTGGGATGGATATGCTTTGAATATTTTTATAATTGTGGATAGTATAAAAGTCATTTTCTGTTAGATTGCACAAATCCATTACATTAGGAGAAGGATACATTATTGTAACAGGATTAATGTGCAACACATAAACATAATCAGTAATATTCTGTTTGATAAATTATCTCATTTTAATCGGAATGTAAAGAGATTTCGGGATAGTTCCTCCTTTGATTTGCATAATTGTATTACAGACAGGCAAATTGCATTATATTCTTCATTAACAATAGATGGCTTGTATAACTATTGTATTTTTGAAGGCACTGCTCTTAGATTCATCCTGCAATTTGTCATTTTCTGACATTGCTGGGGAGCTTAGTTGGGAGAGAATAGAACCTAAAAAAGATTACTTGATTTTCGCTGAGTCCAGTAATATCTTGGCATCCGATTGCAGCATGGTTATGCTATTGTTTGTTTTAACAAATTGCAACCCAGTGGCAAAGAACTTCTTTTAAAAATCTTCTAATTCGAGGACAATTCAGCCCTTATAGATTTTCCAGCAAATGTCAGCCCTTCTAACAAACTCCACGTATAAAAATATGAATTAAAATTAAATTAGAACCATACGATTGATTTTGTGTTTTTTCTATGGCAAATGCTCTCTCTGACAGAACTTCCCTTTTCCTTTCCTCTCCCCAGCCCAGACAAAAGCTAACAAGTTGCCCAATGCTCTGAATATTCTTCAGGGAAGCTCGGTGTTTACAGCCACTCAGCGGTGATTATCACAGCTCCTGTCCTAACGCTGAGCTAATGACAGCTGTCAGCAGCTCTTAAAAAGCACAGTACAGAACCAGGCGGCATTTCACCAGGTCTGACGTCCCTGGCTTCCAGGGCCTGAAAGAGATGCCCCTTCTATGATACCCTGTTAGTCCAGGCCCTGCCCCCCACCCTGGCATCCCCCAGTGGCCCAGGGGGAGGTAGTGCTAATGCAGCAGACACTCTGGGGGGTAGGGGCCACATTCCTTGTGCCACATTCCCTGTGGCAGCTCCACACCCAGCCCAGGCCTGCCCTTCCGCAGCCGCAGCAGCAGCAGCATGCAGGTGTTGTATAAATGAATGAATAAATGGATGAGTGAATGGAGATATGGGTCCCGTCAAAATTTCCAGTGTTCCTGGATGAAAAAAGTTGAAAAGAAAAGCTTGCACATTCAAAGCAAATTGTATTTCCTATCACTTTCTTCCCCAACCTGGAACTATGATGCCCTATTATAATCCCTTCCTAAATCTCATTTGCTTTACAACTGCTTAGCACCTGAAAGTTTCCAAAGCACCTAGATCTTGATTTCCTTTGAATCTCACAAAAGCCTTGACAGCAGGTAGACTCAAACAACCCCCATCTAAAAAAAGTTGCCTATGGAGTGTGTGTGTGTGTGGGGGGGGGGGCTGTAGGGAGGGACTCTGGGGGAGTCTGCTTCCTTATTGTCCTCACCATCCCTCCTGCCCCACTGGTGGGGGGATGATCTGCCCCCAGGCCATCTACCTCCCTCCCTCCTCCTCCCATCTCCCATCCTGTCTTGGGCCCCTGCCTACTGACTGGTGTCCACTGCTCTGGCCTTGGGGGTAGGGGAGCCCCTCCTTTCCTCCCCTACTTCCCTGTATTCTGCACTTTTACTAGGGATCCCACACTTAGTTGTTTGTGTGCATTAAAACTGTACCTTTATTTGTAGACTTATTTTCATTTGTAAGCCTTTTGCTCTTCTGTAACAGACACTGAGGTGGATGGCTTGGAGGGTGAGTTCAATATTAGTATATGTGCTGCCGAAGGGAGCACTCGGAGGGTGAGTTAAAAAAGACAGGTACCTACTCTTCCAGGAACCATGGCCCCCTCTTCTACGCTCAGACTGTGAGGCTTAGAATGTTCCTGAGTCAGAATCCTTCTGCCATGGTGGGTTCTAACCCAAGACCCTGTGGTCTCCCCTGAATTCTAGCTTCTGGATGTAGTCTCACCCCTCCTCTCCGATATGCATGAACTGTCCTCATTATTTCTAGGGAGCTTCTAGCCCCCATGCAATTAATTCAGCAGATACAATAATGCTGGGGAGAGATGTGTCATTCTACAAGCCCGGTGTTAAATGCTTGCTTCCACTCTGGACCTGGCCTTCCTCGAGCCTCACTGTCAAATGTTCATAATCTCTACAGAAATTGTGCCCGTGAGCTTTGCAGTGGAATCATTCCACAAAACCCGTGGATATGAGCTCCCACCTGCAGTGCAGGCTGAGTTGCCTGTGGGGAGTCAGGCATTAAAAGGCTTATATGGGGACTCAGGAGGCATGTTCTAGAGGAACCAATGCCAATGGGGCTTAGTGAAGGCACATCTGGAGGAGAGGAGAGAGAGATGGTGCCCATCACCCAAGCAGTCATATGGGAAAAGGAGGTGGAGGCAGAAAGTGCAAATATGCTCTTGTGAGAAGCAAGGCCTCAGGAGGGCAGGATGGGGCGGAGGGTAGTCCAGAGGTGGGCACAGAGGAGCATCTCCCAGCACTTTAGAGGTTTCCAATGCACCTGCCGACACACCAGTCCCTGCTGTTTGCTTTGACTCCTATTTCCCCCACATGCTGTCTACCTGAAAAATTCTTCATCCATTAAGAATAAATTCAGGGGACTCACTGCCCTGTGACCCCTTCCTTCATCTGTCACCAGAAGTGATAGCCCCTCTCTGTTCCCCACAAGCTTCTCTGTGGCGTTTGTCACACTCACACTGCAGGTGCTCTTCAACTGGCCACCCCTTCCAGGCCAGTAGGTGAGATTGGGCCACTTCTATATCTCCAGTGCCTAACACAGAGCCTGGTACAGAGTAGGTGCTGGCAAACATGTGTCAGCTGAAGGAGCAGAGCAATGAGCGGGTCTTGCATCTCACTCTTGTGTGGGGAGAACCATGAGAGCACACCGTGACACTCATTTGTGGTAGGCTAGATAAGGGTCCCCAGAGACCCTTGAGCCTGTGAATGTCATCTAATGTGGTAAGAGACGCTGCAGATGGGATTATCTAAGGATCTGGACAGGGGGCAATTATCCTGGATTAACCAGGTGGGTTCTAAATGCAACCACCAATGTCTTTATCGGAAGGAGGGAGAAGGACATTTGGAACAGAAGAGGAAGAAGATGATAAAAGCAGGGATGATAAAAAAAGCAGGGAGAGAAAAGGTGATGTGATGCAGAGCCATGAGCCCAGGAATGAGAACACCTTCCAGAAACTGGAAAAGTCAAGGACATGGTCATCCCTTAGAGCCTCCCGAGGGAGTATGGCCCTGCTGAAGCCTTGATTTGGGACCACTGAGATTCACTTCAGACTTCTAGTTTCTAGTATTATGGCAAGAGAACAACTGTGTGCTGTTGTAAGCTTCCAAACTTGCGGTAATTTGTTACAGCAGCAATGAGTAGCTAATACAACAACTAGCTGCACACATTCATTTCTGGGTTTCCCCTGAATATATGCTGTGCTCACTCTTACATCTCACCTGAAAACCTCAGGATCTAAGTTCTGTCCTTCCCCCTGTATACACACACTTTTCAGCTAGCTCTGGGTCACCTCTCGTGCCTTTGTATACAGCCACCTGCTCCTGCCGACAAGCAAGTTCTCAAAGAGCTGGTTTTCTGGAGTCTACACAGGTGCTGATATGTCTCCTCTGGCTGCCTGGGGACATCAGGTACAAGGCCAGCTGAGAAGCAGCAGCCCAGCCCTGCACCAGCAGCAGGAATGCAAACCTTGGAGTGTGTGGCTGATGCTCTCTGGGTGATCTGAGTATGTAACTGGGGACCACAGGCATTTCTGCACAGTATGTGAGTGGGGAGTCAACGGCCAGTATAAAAGCCTATTTTACTACAGGACTAGTCCTAGGCAGAACACAGGTGGGAGAGATTGTGTGAAGACCTCCAGAAAGCCCCAAAACTTCCAGTTCTCTCACCTGTTCACTCCTCACTGTAAGTGCAAGGTGACCATTTGTTCACCCATGCAAGGCGAAGATGCCAGGCATCTCTCAGATGTTAGGCATCATACTAGGAATTAGGGATCCATGGAAAAAGAATTTGAAGTCTACTAGAAGTCCACACTCTAGGTTGCATCTGGGTGGCTCAGTGGTTGAGCGTCTGCTTTTGGCTCAAGTCGAGATCCCAGATTTCTGGGATCAAGTCCCGCATCAGGCTCCCCATGGGGAGCCTGCTTCTCCCTCTGCCTATGTCTCTGCCTCTCTCTGTGTGTCTCTCGTGAATAAATAAATAAAATATTTTTAAAAAGAAGTTCACACTCTAGAAGAGGAGACATACATATAAGCAAAACATTAATGTGCACACACACAGTGCACATAAAATCACACAGACAATGGGCTAAGTGTTTTAGGGGTGAAAGTATAAGTGACCATTGAGCACCAGCCAGGGAAGGAGAGGCTGATTTGACCACAGAGCAGAGGACATTTAAGTCAGATATTAAAGGGTGAACAGTGCTTTCGAGGTGAAGGGTGGAGACACCCATTCATGAAGGGGATGAGCAGGAGCCAAGGCACAGGGATAAGAGGGCATGGTGTGTTAGGGAAGGCCCTGTAGGTCCCTGTGGTTCAGGGTGAGGAAGCCTTAGAGAAAGGATGGGGCCAAACATTAAAGGTTCAAGTCCCAGCTTTGCTGTTTCCCAGTGATAGAACTTTAGGCAAGTTACTTTATCTCTCTGTGCATCAGTCCCCTCATCTATTTTTTTTTTTTAGTCCCCTCATCTATTAAATAAACATAATGATATCATCTCCCTCACATGCTGTTGTGAGGCTAGTCTGAGTCCATACAGGTAAAGGGCTGAGCACAGTGCCTGGTGAGTAGAAAGTAGTCTCTCATTACCTGTTGGCTATTAGTCTCATGACAGATTTTTTTTTTTAAGGTTTATCTATTTATTTGTGAAAGAGAGAGAGAGAGAGAGAGAAAGAGAGAGAGCATGAGTAGGGGGAGGGGCAGAAGGAGAAGTAGACTCTCCACTGAGCAGGGAGCCCAATGTGGGGCTCCATCCCAGAACCCTGGGATCATGACCTGAGCCGAAGGCAGATGCTTGAGGAACTGAGACCCCCAGCACCCCTCATGACAGGTCTTGTTCATTGTCATGACAGAAATGACAATGACAGATCTAGAGCTGTATTTTACACCTATGGTGGAGTTCCTTACAAGGGATCTTATTTAATCTTCATGATGACTCTAGAAGGTTAGTATTGTTTTTACTATTTTTGTGGGTGAGGAAATTAAAATGAAGATCAAGGGACTGGTCAAAGGTCACACAGAGTTTGCATGGAAAATCAGAGCTGGAAAAGATATCTCTGGTTCAGATGCGTGTGTTTATACCCATTATGCTCCACAGAACTTTGTCCTACTTGCAGGCAGTATGGGGCTAAGGGACTCTTTAAGAAGGAAAGCAAAGGGTCAGAATTGTTTTTTAGAAAAAAACACCCTAAAAATACAACCAGATAACAAATATAAAAATGTTCAAATTCACTGATAACCAAAGAAACAAGAAGCTATTAATTTTTTTTAAATATGGAATGTTTCACGAATTTCCATGTCATCCTTGCCCAGAGGCCATGCTAATATTCTCTGTATCGTTCCAATTTTAGTATATGTGCAGCCAAAGTGAGCACAGGATGCTATTAATTTTTAAATGAAAATACCCAGTGCTATTAAAGGTATGATATAACAGGCAGTTTCATAAATGGCTTGTGCATAAGTGAATCAGTATCCCCTTTTGCAAAATAATTGTGTTATGTTCCGAAAACCTTTAAAAGACCCAGGTGTTTGGAAACAAATGAATAAACAAAAAGCAAAAACAGACCCATAAATCCAGAGAACAAACTGATGGTTCCCAGAGGGGGAAAGGTGGTGGAGGGCAAAATGGGTGAAGGGGAGTGTGAGGCACAGGCTTCCACATGTGTAATGAGTAAGTCACAGGGATAAAAGGTACAGCACAGGGAATAAGGTCAATTGTACTGCAATAGCGTTGCATGGTGGCAAATGGTAGCTACACTTGTAGTGAGCAGAGCGTAATATATAGACTTGTGAAATCACCGTGTTGTATACCTTAAACTAATGTAATGTGTGTTAACTGTACTTCAATAAAACAAATATGTAAATGAGTAAATAAATTACTAAATAAATAACCCAGATGTTTAAATTTACAATGCTACTGTTGAGGCTTGACCCTTAGAAAAAATACAAAACTTGAGAAAGCTTTACAATGAAGTCATTTATGATAATAAAGGAAGAGTAAGAATCAAAACAATAGTTAAGTAAAAACATCCACATCACAGATGCTTTTGAAAATCATCTTAAGAAAGAAAAAAAAAAAAGAAAGAAAATCATCTTAAGTAAAGAATAATCATGAATAAAAACACTGCTTAACATAGCACCATCTGAACCATATAAAAATATGAAAAGGAAAAAAAGAGTTGGAAGGAAATACACAAAAATATGAACAGTGGTGGTCTTTTTTGAGTGTTGGATTCTTCTCCTATCTTCAGTGTTTTTCAAAGATTCTAAATCATATGATATTACCTTTATAATTAGGAAGAGTAAATTTTATTGCAAAATTGAGAAAATACCCACCACAGATATTTACTTCTTTCAGAGAAGAGAATGATGTCCAAAAGTTTTTAACAAAATCTTCAGCAGAGTCCCATTATGTCAGACAGATAAAAGGAAAGCAGTTCTGGATCAAGTAGGCATGGGGGTGTCCTGCAGCCCTGTCCTTCAGTCCAACCAGAGGTATCCCAGGGCATAAAATAAAAACCACAGTGAAGGTGGGTCCCAGGTTTTGTAGCCAACTCATGCTCTCTCCAAGAAGACCCAGGCAGCTGTTTTTGTCTCTGGGCCTGGCTGAGTGTGCATCAGTGCCTTGGGCGTGAGTACACCCTTGGTGGATAGATAAGGATGCAATTCAGGAGCTCTGGAGCCCAGGGCCAGCAGAACTGTATCGACTTACCCAGCAGGCAGCCACCTCATGAGGTTTTGGGGAGCCATCCTGCCAGCCCCACCCACAGCTTGACCCCTGAATGTAGCTCTAAAATGCTCTTCAACTTACTGGCCACAGCCGGAGGAGAACAGGCATCAAACAGCACAATCCCGGACCCAGTTCCGGACAGCGGGTGAGTGCTTGCTGACTGCTTCTGGCCATGCATCTGGCTTTGTGTAACATCCCAAGATTCAAATCAACAGGGCTTTTGAAAAGCCTTCACTTTATCCAAATAGCTGTTTGTGTTCTTTCTTCCTCCATTCCCTAGCCAGGAGTCCTACCCCATCCCTCTCTCTCGACGTGAGAGAAGGATTTCTACTACGGGGCTAAAATAAGATTGCCTGGTGCTTTTGTAAACCACAGATTTCCCTCACACAACAGCAACTGCTCTTAGAAAGAGAATGAGTCCAAATAACAGTTTTCCTGCGGCATTAGCGTTTTCCCAGCAAGCCACGCATGAGGTGTGCTCAGCCTTGTGAATTTTCTATCAGTTCTGGGAGTTACACATTTTAACCCAAATAAATATATTTGGCTCAGTATCAAATGAAAAAAAAAATCATTCTTAAGCTTTTTCTTTTCTTTCTTTTTTCTGCAAGAGCAAATGAACTTCACACAGAGAGAAAGGGCATCTGCTCAATGCCAAACTCCCAATGTCCTATACCTTTGGTGAATTTAATTTCAAGGACCTCAAATAACTAAACCTAAATGAAGGTATTAAGTGTGAGGGAAATAGAAAGTTCAAGTCTTTGGCTCGTCTAGCTGTTACAGAGGTTGCATAAGACACAAAGAGCAGCCCCAACCCCCCCAGATCCATCCATCATGTTCTCACCCAATGCACAGCCCTAAAGCCAGTCTGTCTTTTCCTGCCAGGGATTCTAGTGGCTCCATGGTGCCAAAGGGCTCAGGGCAAATCCATCCTCAGGACAAAAGAAACAAGTTGAGAATCACATCTTTCTCAAGAAGCTCAGTTACATGAAACTAGATGGGAACTGACCCGAAATCCTCTTCCTCTCACACCTTCTCTTACTTCCTTACTGCACCAGCCACCAGATGAATGACTCCAAACACCCTGTCCCGCCCCCATCATGGTACTCCTTGCTGGAAAAAGTGTTCAGGGACTTACACCATCAGTCTAGACTTCTTAGCTTGGTATGTGAGTCCTACTTTGATAATAACCCTAAAAATTATAATACAAGTAGCTGGCACTTACTGAAACATCTCTCATGTGCCAGGCATTTGTGGAATATTATTTTATGTAACACTATCCTCACTACCCATCTGGGATGAAGGTTTTATGATCTCCATTTGATGAAAAGAAAAACAAGCCCAATGTGGTAAATGGTGTGCCTCTGATAAATGGCAGGGGTAGGGTTCAAACCTGGGCTACTTTGACTCCAGAATCCTCCCTCTTAACTTCTGGCTATTCGGGTGGAGCGCATGCAGGGGCAGTTCAGATGAGGGAAGAGGCAGGGGGAGGAGGAGGGAGATTCAGTATGTCTTTCTTCTCCATCAGCCCTGAGCAAGAACAATGCAAGTGAAATGTAGTATTTCATTTTATCATGCAATGAGCATAATTAGGAAACAATGAGGAATGACAACTAATAATGAACCTTGTTTCTTCCTAATTAAAATTTAACGATTGTATTTCTGCCACTATTGCCCAGAGCAGCAGCGTAAGCTGTGCAGTAACAAGGCCAGCTCTAAAAGGAGGCAGCCTGACTTCACAGATGGCTCAGCACAGCCCTGCCCAGGCATGCCAAGAAGGTGCCACTCCACAAGTGGCTGCTGGTGCCCCCATGGCCCAGCTGCACTGGGCAAAATAAACCGGACGGATAGAATAAACAGTGGTTTATGAATGACCGTAATAAACAACTGGTAAGCACTGTAATTCCATGAATGCATTGGGAAAAACCCTGGTGGCAGACAAAGCTGGGTTTAAATACAGACTCAGCCAACTGCTTGCTGTGTGATCTCAGGCAAGCTCATTAGCCTCTCTGAGTCAGTTTCTTCATCTGTGAGTGGGCAGGAAATACCTCAGGTGGCATTGCTGTGAGCCATAAATGCTGTAAGGGAAACAGGGTGCCAGACTCCCCACATGGTGGCGATCGTCCTTTGAGGCTCCCCAAAACCTTTCAACACTGCCTGCGTTTTAATTGCTCTCTGTCATGTGAAACCTACCTTCCCATCAGAGATTCCCCAAAACTACATTTCCCAGCTTCCATTGCCATCAGAAGCAAACACATGGTTTAACTGTACTGCTCAGATGGATTAGCGGGGCTGTAGGGTGGAAGAGGCGGGGCCTGGGTCATGTTTTGCTGGTCGAGTGTGGCGGTCTGGCTGCGGGGAGACAGTGAGAGTGGCCACTTCCTGATGCTGGTGGAAGTGGCAGCTCCTTTGGCAGGCAGTTCTGCTGGAGATGCTGGGAGTTCTTCCAGAGAGGCCTGCCTAGAATTGGTTTCTTCAGCCTACAATGATTCTGGGCATTTTCTCTACCCACAAGTGTATGACTTCCGGCTTAAACTGGCCAATGGACAGTGTTATCTGCATTTCAGAGCCCTGACCCAGAGGGAGTGACAGGGCGACACCATGGAGGCCTGTCAGCTGAAGGGGAGGAAGTGAGGACAAGAAGGTGTCTGAGAGGCCACTGTGGTAGTAATCCAAGTTGGAGGGACAAGGGCCCAGACCAGAGAAACCCAGCAGGTATTTCTAAGGAGTTTACTGCTACTAGTCTCTTGAATCTTTCATCTTCTCTCCAAACCACAGCCAGCAGATTAGGCTGTGGATCATGGTCCCCACCAAGATGACCAGCATCGCTCCCAGTGAATCTAACTCCAGGCTCACACCCTCCCTGCCACTAGGGTGATCTTTCAAAGTGGTAGTCACCCCACCTCCTCTGCTAAAAAGGTCTTCCATAGCTTTCTTTGTCTTTAGCACAAAGTCAGAACTTCTCATCATGGCCGAGAAGAACCTTCACGCTCTGTAGCCTCCTCTCTTCCCACTCTCCCACCCACTGCTCCTCTGACACCTATTTGACCCACACTTGCCTTACCTCACTTCTCACCTTCCCACACCCCTGCCCTTTGAAAACGCTCAGCCAGGACCCCCACCTTCCCACTCCCCACCTTCCCATACCTGGTTAGCTCCATTTGCTTCTGTGGGATGCGCATCTCTGTCCCCCCAGTATCTGCTATAGCATTCGGACCCTCCTCTTTCCCCAAAGCACTTCTCTGACATCTGTTCAGTGAATATCTGTGCTGCCCTCCCATCTGGTACATTGTCCCTAGCACCCCTGAGTCTGGATGGAGGTGTGGGTGTGCATTAACACAAGGCAAGGGAGTCACACTTTAGTGCTAAAATAGTTCACAGGTGGATAGGCCTTCTCCATGCTCACACTCTATCCTTCTACCAAATGGAAGTAAGAGACATGGCAACCCTAGAGCATGGCAGGGCCACAAGGTGGAGGGAGCTTGGGTCCCTTAATGCTTCTGTTGAAGGCTGCCTGCCAAACAGCCACATTGAACCAATAGTACATTAACCAAGAATAGACTTTTATACTTTTATTATATCAAAACAGTGAGAGTTTGGGTGGCAGCTTTATCTTAAATTAACACAGCCCTGCTAGAGTATGGAGGGAGAACACACTTCCAGACACAATCAGCAATAAGCACTGGTTGCACGAATGACAGAGAGAAACTGACAAGCCCACAAAGCAAGAGTCGGGGGATGCAGGCACAGGAGGGGTCAAACCAATTCAAATGCCCAGAGAATTGAAGAACCGCCATACTTAAGAGAAGGAAGATGCCTTTTAGAGGCACCCATCAATTATTCTGAGAGGACAAGCTCTGTTGGTACATGGAAATATAGGACCAGAGGGGAGATAATTTATATCATTTTCCATACAGCCATCACCATCTCAAAATCTCATTTCTTTCACCCAACATGAGTCTTACATCTTGGCGGAGTCCCTGGCAGGGTCCTCCAGAGAGAGGGAAACAGTGCATGTATTTTTCTCTCCATCATAAATACCTGAGTGACTTGATGGCTCAATTGAAAGCACTGAGGTGTAGGGACAATTTCCTCTTTCAATGCCTGTGTATACATATGCTTATGTGTATATTTATAGTATGCATATGTATGTGTAGAATGAAGCTTGGCTCAGTATAACTAACCTCATCTCAAATATACAATGTGGGCACATTTCCTGGAGGGGGAGAAAAAAAATCCTTTTCAGGTTCATAAAATTTTACAGCTGGAAGGGATCTACGAAACTATCCAATTAAACCCCTCATTTTACAGTTTGAGAAACTGAGGCCAGAACCTCCAAGAAACTTGTTCTAGGGCCAACGGCTTCTTGTTACAGAGTCAGACTCGTGTCCAGATCCTCACTCTGGTGTCCTCTAGCTTTTTTTAGTGTTTGGGATTTTATTCATTGGCTGAAGAAGATGGAAAATATGAGGCTACTGGCTAAGGCATTCAACTTTAAGTAATGCCTTGCAAGTGACCTCAGGACCTGGTCCTACAAAGGCACTGTCTCTGATGGTCAGCAGGACCCCCAGCAGCCATGGCAGCCCCTCATCCTGATGTCTGCAGCTTCTTGGCTCCAGGTCCTTTCCCTGAATGCATCTAAATCTAGCTTAGCCTCACTGGAAATTCATATGTAAAATAACTATAGTTACCACTTCATGAGCATTGATTGGAGTGTGTTCCAGAAACTGTGGGAAGCACTTTACTCCAGTCATTCCACTGAGTCCTGACTACAGCCCTTGAAGGGAGTATGTGTCACTCTGTTTTATAGGAGAGAACACCAAGTCTCAGAGAGGCTAAGTTACTTGCGCAAGATCACACAACCAAGTCAGAGAGCTGGGATCTGAATGTGGGTCTGTCAGGTTCCAGGGACCCTATATCCACTTGGCCATGGTGGCATGACTCTTCAACAGAAGGACTGAGAATAAAGTACGGTTTAAAGGATAGGCACAAGAGTCACACAGGCCATGTGGCACTAAGAAATGTACTCTTTGGTGAGATGTCCTATTTGGTGCTGCAAACACAGCAGACACCACCCCCGCAACGGGATGGGTGAGCTCTAAAAACTGGCCTTCCATCCTGCCTGCTTGTCCCTCCCCACAATCTGATAGGACTCTATACCATTTACCAAAATCCACCTGGCCCAGAACAGACCTGAAGCCCAGAAGGTTCCACTGGAAAATGTGGAGACTGAAAATTTTCACACAGAGTTTAAACTCAGCCATTCCCAGCCCTGGAAACTAGCTGTACATCTGCGCAGGCCTTCCTTCACAACCACTAGGCCTTCCTTCACAACTTCCATGTTATCTGAATGTGAAACAGGGCTGGACGCATTTTAATTTATAAGTTATATATTACATAAATGTATATTATACACATAATTTATGTATAGTGAAATACATATATAATGGAATATAGATATACATATATAGGTGTGTGTGTGTGTGTGTGTGTGTGTAGATAGATAGATAGATAGATATTTGTTGCTCTCCAGAAAAAATAATTTTCAAAAGTATTCATAGTCTGGAGAGATGTTTGTCCTCTTTTTATCATGGTTTTTGGTTTTCTGCAGCAGACTGTGCTTGAGTCAAATGGGACCTTTGTCCTCTTTAGCTCCATAAAGCTTGCTGTCCTGAATCTTTGTCTTCTTGGGCAATCTCCCTTCTCCTGTGGGCTCCCCACATACCCAGTTCCTTTGGGAAAAGCCAACCTCTTCATTCAAACTTCTGTACTCCTAAGTGACCCAGCTTCTCTGGCTTTCCAGATTTCTGTTAAGTGATATCTGCATCTGCCAGGACGGGGATTTTGGCAGGCTTCCAGATAACTTGCAGAGATCACTAGGTTGCAAAAATATCATTTGGTCTATAAACTGCTCACACAACTAGTTACATTCCCCAGCATCCTCTCCGCCACCCCTACCCCATCCTCTACTCGCCTTTACTTCCCTCCTAGACCCAGTGACACACCCAGGATCAGCCTAACAAATGAGTGTTTTTCTGCATGAGCATGCAGTTCACACACACACACACATACACACACACACACACACACACTGATTTCCATGGCAATTCAGACAGCTAAAGAAGGACACAGACCACTCATTTATTGGAAGGTGGGTGTCTGACTTCCAGCCTTCTTGCCCTCATTCCCTTCTTCAGAGGCAGGAAAAAGAGAGTATAGGGCCACAGGATGTTTTTTTAACCACAGTTAAGTTCCTCTGGCTATCATAGCTGTGTCTTTCACTGGTGACAACATGTGTTGGGACCCTCAGAAGACTGTCTGGAAGAATGAATGGAGGACCAGGGAGAAAGCAGCTGGCACACACAGGAGCTATGTAATGATCAGCTCCTACAGCCAGGCCACACCTGCATTCAAGCGGGCCCTGGGCCTTCTGTGCCTTCTGTAGAGGGGCCCACGACGCCAGGCAACCACACATGCTCTCTCTATGCTCCATGTCCCATGCCTTCTTCACCATAAAGGCTTTCATAAAGACAACCTCACAGAGCAGTGCAAAAATAATTAAGTAGTTCTGTTGAGGGATACTTGGCCAGCTACCTCTGGTTTTTAATGTGGACTATGGTCCCCTAGCTACTATAAGTATAAATGACTCATGAGAGCAGAGTGTCTGCTCACATAAACCTTCCTGACCACTTCACAGCCTACAAAGGTAGTTGCAGGAGAGTCTGGGGGAAGGTAGATATTGCTTTAAAAAAAAAAATTAAAAAACAGACACCTCCTTCACATTGCAAATGTCATATCATGTTGGCGCCTAATCAACACTTTGAAGCATTAGCATTGTTTTAATCATTTTCCTATTGGGGAACAAATGTTGCATGTATAATTACACTGCTGCATTGTACTGTACAAATAACCATGTAATGACATCGTTGGAATTTCTTGGTTCTTCATGGTAATGCCAAGTATAATTACCATGTAATCTGCCGAGAGCAAACAAGGTTGTAATTATTCCATAATCCAATCTAATTATGGGGCAACTGGATTGTTATTTGTGTTCAGGAGAAAAATATACATGCAAAGAGAAGAAAAATAAATAAATTCTTCCTAACTGTTGGTATGATATATCAGGGGGTTTGGAGATGGTAATCAGTAATGCTACCATCTGCTTAGGTGATGAAGTATATGCTCATTGGTCAGCCAATATTTGGGGATCAACTTTAATGCTGATTATGATGGGCCAGGTGAAGGAATGACAACACGAGCAAGTCAGAAGAGGGAGTAGAGGAAGCAGATGTTGCCAGAGCCTCTGGAGACAAGCACCTGTAAATGGGACTTCCGGGATGAAGAGAGGCCAGCTCCCATAAAACATCTCACCCACCAGCCTCTCCTATACCTCTGACACATACCTGGGATGGTGATACAGAGATTTCTGTGAATGTCCACATTGGATTCAGACCAGTTACCCGGGCCATGTCTTGTTGCTCCTACCATGGGCCTATTACAGGGCATGCAAGACTGGGCCTGGGCCTTGCAGAAGAGCTAGGCAAGGAAGACAGAGATAAATGGGATAAACAACCATGAGAGCAGGCACTGCCAAGAAGTGTTGTGTGTGTGGGTTGATGGGGGGCTACATTAATTTCCTAGGGTTGCCCATAATAAAGTACCATGAATTGGGTGACTTGGAATAATAGTAGCTTATTGTCATACCACTGGAAGCCAGAAGTGCAAAATCAAGGTGTCAGCAGAATCCCACTCCTCCAGAAGGCTCCAGCCAAGAGTCCTTCCTTGCCTCTGCCTATCTTCCAGTGCTTTCTGGCAATCGTCGGCCTGCCTTGGCTTGCGGCCGCATAACTCCAATCTCTGCCTGTTTTCCTGTGTCATTCTTCCTGTGTCTCTGTCTCTTCATATGGCATTCTTTTTATAAAGATATCAGTCATTGTATCAAGGTTGCCCCTCCACCCCAGTATGACCTCATCTTAGCTAAACTACATTTACAACAACCCCATTTCCAAACAATGCCACACTGAGGTACTGAGAGTTGGGACCTCAACAATATCTTCTATTGAACGAACACAATTCAACCCACAATAGGAACCTTTTATTCATATATATATTTGGCACACATTTTTTCATATCTACTATATACCTGGGGTGTAATAACTGCCCAGCTCCTCTTTTCTTAATTGAACATTTACTGTGTGTGTGACATGCATTATTCTCACTGAAGTCTTTTACAGTCTTATGAAGTTGGTACTATTCGAACCCAAATTTTACACGTGAGACAACTGAAGTTTAAGATCAGTTGACTCAAGGTTAGGCTGGGATTCGAGTCCAGGGCCTATGATGTGAATCCCATGCCTCGCCTTGCCAGGCCCAACATGGTATTAGACACATCAGGACAGGAGCCAGGGAACCTGAAGGGAGTTCTCTGACCAAGAACAGGCTATCATCCCAGAATGGCCCACAGCAGTGGCTCAGAAGAAGCATTGCACTGTGGATAGGTGGTTTCTGAAGTTGAGTATTCAGGAGAGGAGTTTGAAATTGGAAGACAGGAAGTACGGGTAAGTGTTAGGATGGCGAGATACGGCACAGGCACAGTTTCATCACAAGGGTAGTTGGCCATCCTGGCCATCCGGGACCATTTGTGGAGTTGCTCTTATGGATGGTGGCTTTCACCATCTTGCCTGGGCTTCTTTCTAGAGGGGGCTCATCACCTCCTCATCCCTCCACAGATGTGGTGCCCAAACCTGGCACCCTCCTTATGGTAGCCATGGAAGGAAAGGTCCACTCACCCCACTGCCTTCACCTCCTTCACTTCAAGTTCTGCCTGGGAGCCATATGGCCCTCCAGCCTCGGGAACTTGCTTCCATTCACAAGGTAGTGAAAGCTTTTGGAGGAAGTTACAGTTACAGAGTCTTAAAACAGATTGTAAATTCTTTATTTGGGGACTAATCTTGTCAGGCTGGTCGACCCTGGTGTTGACTGCTTTTCTAACCTGACATCAGTTAATCCCTACTGCTAGGAAGTTAATCCCTTGGAGAACAAGATGAAAAGTGGTTTTTGTGAGGCAATATTTAAAGGCCTACAAACAATAACACGCCTGTGCCTCTGCTTCTGCAATTTCTATTTCTGGAAAGGGTTCAAAAACCTGTTTGTGTGAATGAATGTGAAGAACTTTTTATGGCTGATCTTGCGAGATGATACTTTTGATGAATAATGTAGAAGTGTTTATACTTTGAGGCAGAAGGCACATGGCGCAAGTATGTGTGTTTATCAAATATGGCACAGGCGAAGGGCAGACTACAGCTACTGCAGACATTTCAAAGGCTGAGGAAATGCCAGAAGAGACTCTGTAATTGTGAAATGTCAGAGTGAGGAGTGGAAAGAGGCCTTCACAGGAGTCTTCAGGAGAAACTGATATAAAGGATCAGCTACTATATGCTGGACTCCTGGCTCACTGGAACTGCACTGTGAAGTTTGATGAGAAATCAATCCCCCACCCTCCCCATATTCACAGCAACCCATCATAGTATCAATGGCTCTATTTTACAGAAAAGACAACTGAGGCTCAAGAAGGTGAAGTAACACATAGACTGTCACATCGTTACTAAGGCTGAAATGCCAACTCATGCACCCAAGCACACAGGCCTCCCCCACACGTGGAGAAAAACATTCTACATCTCATGGCTAGGATGGCTGTCTTCTTGCTTTTGGTTGACAGATGTCCTACATTTATTTCATCTGCTGGAATTCCACTCAGAACACTCCACTTCTAGGAAGGCTTCCTGGACTAGACAAAACAAAAGAGGAAACTCCTAGAATTAAAAGATCAGAGCTTATACAAATCTTTTAGGGGTGCCTGGGTGGCTCAGTTGGTAAAAAGTCTGCCTTCAGCTCAGGTCATGATCTCAGGGTCCTGGGATCAAACCCCACATTGGGCTCAATGGAGAGTCTGCTTCTCCTTTTGCCCCTTCTCCTGTCATGCTCTCTCTCTCTCTCTTAAATAAATAAATAAATAAATAAATAAATAAATAAATAAATAAATAAATAAATAAAATGAAATAAATAAAAATCTTATAGACCATTTGGTTCACTGGTTTTCAACTATGTTTTGAGGAATCCTATGGGTTCTACTACTAAGCTTAGGAGCCACTGGAGGAGGTGGCTGTGAATGAGTGAAAAGGGAGGTCCCAAGGGATTGAGATTCAGACCTCCACACAATGCTACAGCACTTTACAGGCACTTGTTACATATTTACACTTTACAAGTTAAGCTTCTTTCATAAAATTTCCCTTGAAAACGGGCTCTACAGATAAGATAAAAATAACAATAAATACATGTTAACGCTTTTCCAACGGTCCCCTTTTATAGACAGGAAAGCAGAAACATGGAGAGGGCACATTCCTTGCTCAAGGTCACAGGGCTAGGAAGTAGCAGAACTAAAGCTGGAGCCCAGGTTTCTGAGTTTCTAACCAATATTCTTGCTAATAATCCATTTGTTTTCTCTCAGATGAAACCAGATCCTGACACCTCCTGACATAAGCAGATATATGCACATG
This sequence comes from Canis aureus, assembly GCF_053574225.1. Classification (NCBI taxonomy): domain Eukaryota; kingdom Metazoa; phylum Chordata; class Mammalia; order Carnivora; family Canidae; genus Canis; species Canis aureus. The sequence goes on from NC_135630.1 coordinate 38,278,732, forward strand.
TATATAGGGAGATATTTAAATATATATATAAATATACCATGGAGTTGTATATATTAACCAGCTCCTACGATCTAAGCTATAAATTCATTGAGAGCTGGAACCACATTGTTTCACTCTCACTGCCTAGGAGATTCCTAGCTCCTGTGATTCTTTACATTCCCTATGCCTAGCGCATAGTGGATCCTCAAAAATGTTTAGAGACTGAATAAGCAACCCTGACAACCAGTTTTCAAGTCTTTGCTTAAATAATTCCATGACAATAAACTTATTACCTGTGAAACAATCCATGCTCTCTTTGGGCAGCTCCAGGTGTTATGTTAAGCCAATATTTATCCCCCTACAATACCAGTTAGGCCTGATCTACCCCTTTGGATTCGCTTTCTACTGAAAAGTTTGGGATATATTTAAAAAATTTTTAAACTTAAATTCAATTTAGTTAACATATAGTATATTATTAGTTTCAGGGGTAGAATTTAGTGATTAATCAGTTGCATATAACACCCAGTGTTCATTACATCACACGCCCTCCTTAATGCCCATCATTCAGCTACCCATACCTCCACCCACCTCTCTTCCAGTGACCTTCAGTTTGTTTCCTAGAGTTAAGAGTCTCTTATGGTTTGCCTCTCTCTCTGTTTCTATCTTATTTTATTTTTCCTTCCCTTCCCCTATGTACATATGTTTTGTTTCTTAAATTCCACAAATGAGTGAAATCATATAGTACTTGTCTTTCTTTGACAGACTTATTTAACTTAGCATAATACATTCTAGTTCTATCCATGTCATTGCAAATGGCAAGATTTCATTCTTTTTGATGGCTGAGTAATATTCCATCATATATATTCATTATATACATTCATATATATTCCATTATATATTATTCCATTATATATATTATTACATATATACATTATCACATTATTACAGATGTAATGTACCTCTTTTTTTTTAAAGATTTTATTTATTTATTCACGAAAGACACAGAGAGAGAGGCAGAGACACAGACAGAGGGAGAAGCAGGCTCCATTCAGGAAGCCCAATACAGGACTCGATCCCGGGTCTCCAGGATCACGCACTAGGCCAAAGGCAGTGCTAAACTGAGCCACCCAGTTTAGCTGAGCCACCCAGGCTGCCCTATATTACAGCTTCTTTATCCATTCATTTGCCTATGGACACAAGCTCTTTCCATATTTTGGCTATTGTGGACATTGCTGCTATAAACGTTAGGGTGCATGGATTGTAGGGTAGTTCTATTTTTAACTTTTTGAGGAACCTCCATACTGTTTTCCAGAGTGGCTGCACCGGTTTTCATTCCCACCAACTATAAGAAGGTTCCTCTTTCTCTGCATCCTTGCCACATACAAAAGACTCACAATGAATATTACCCTCAACTGGGAAAAACTGAAAGCTTTTCCCCTAAGGTCAGGAATACAAGTGATGTCTACTCTCACCACTGTTGTTCAACATAGTATTGGCATATATTTTAAAAGAGATGAGGAAACTTCCATAATCTTCACACACACACACACACACACACACACACACATACATACATAGGAAGTGTGTTCTATTTATCCTTTATTCTTCTCTACCAATTTAATATAACCATTAATGTGATGGTTAAGTATTCTGACTCTAAATTCAGACTGTCTGGATTCAAATCCCACCAATATCACATACATGTGTACATGTGTATACATACAAACACACTACATGGTTTTCCTATTTCCTTCCTCTGGTAAGTTCTGTGATTCATCCATTCCAGGATCCTGTTTTGCACAAGATATGATTTTGTCCATTCAGTTTCTGAATGAGAAACATTCAGGATACATGCTAGAAGGTCTTAAAGGAGACAATATTTTCCTCACTTAATAGCATCTTTAGAAATAAGGGATTGAAATACAGAGTTTAGGGGTGCCCGGGTGGCTCAGTTGGTTAAGCATGTGACTCTCAGTTTTGGCTCAGGTCATGAACTCAGGGACATGAGCTCAAGCCCCACACTGGGCTGTGCATGGAAATCTACTTGAGATTCTCTCTCCTTCCCCCTTCCCTAACCCTGCCCCCACTCACATACGTGCAATCTCTCTCTCTCTCTCTCAAATAAGCTTTAAAAAGAACAGAATTTAAGCACTATTAAAAATACATGAGAAGGGCAGCCTGGGTGGCTCAGCGGTTTAGCGCCGCCCAGGGCCTGATCCTGGAGACCTGGGATCGAGTCCCACGTCAGGCTTCCTACATGGAGCCTGCTTCTCCCTCTGCCTGTGTCTCTGCCTCTATCTCTCTCTGTATCTCTCATGAATAAATAAAAAAATCTGTAAAAAAAAATACATGAGAATACTATTAACTAATTTATGTCAATACATTTGAAAAGTTAGAAGAAGAACTGGATATATTTCTAGAAAAATAAAGTTTTCCAAACCTGATTCACACAGAATGTTTGAATAGTCTGATAATATGTATAGATAAAGAAGCAGTTGTTAAAGTTTCCCAAACAGAAAACACTACAGGGTTTTTACCAGTGTTTACCACATAAATCCCAAGAAATACATCATTCCAATACTTTACAAGTTCTCCTAGATAATTTTCCTATCCATTCTATGTGGCCACCTTAGTCTTGATATAACAGGAAGATAATGGCAGCAAGAAAGAAAAATTACAAGATCATTTTAGTCAAAATATTGATGCAAATATGTTTTTAAACTATTAACAAACCAAAAATCAAACACCATATAAGAAGGGTAATATATTATGATCAAATTGCATTATTGCTTAAATGCAAGGTTGGTTTAATATTTAAAAATCTATAATATTCACTTTATTGAAAGACTAAAGGGAAAAAAAAACACTGACCCAAAAAAGCATTGAAAATATTAATTCCCTTTATTGATAAAAGTCTGAGTAAATTAAGAATAGAATTAAACACCATTAAATCTAAAGGATATCTACAAAAGAACAGACCTATAGCAAACACCATCCTCCATGGGGAGACACTAGGAATAATCCGTTTAAAATCAGGAACAACACAAGGCTATGCACTTTTAATTCTAGTCAATGCTGTTGCAAGACAGAATTAGCACATTGTAGGACTTGAAAGACATTAAGATGGGGAAGAAATGTGTAAAACTGTATTTATTTGAAGACATGATTAACAACATAGAAAATCCTAAGGGATCAATGAAAAATCTGGAATTAACGAGTTAATTTAGCAAGGTTTGGGATGTAAAGCCAATACTCAAAAACCAATCCCATTTCTATGTACTAACAATGACCATTTAGAAGATAAAATTTTAAAAATAATTATCATTTATATTAGCATACACTTAGAAATAAATACACAAAATACACTTACAAATACAACTTATAAAAAGTATTTAAGAGCTCTAGACTACAATCTATACAATATTGATGGGGAAAAATCAAAGGAGAATATACTATATTCATGGATTAGAAGCCTCAATACCATTAATGTGCTAATCCTCCCTGAATTGATCTACAGTTCACAATCCAAATCCAAATCTCACTAGGCTTTTTTTAGAAGTTGATAAGCTGATTCTAAAATGTATATAAAAATACAAAATATCTATAATAGGCAAAAAATTTTTGAAAAAGAAGGCAAGCATTCCAATTTTTTTAACTGGGCAAAATATTTGAACAGACACTCCCAAAGAAGATATATAGATGTTCAATAAGTACAAGTAAAGACAGTCAACATCATTAGTCATCAGGAAAATGCAAATTAAAACTATAACTAGGCAAGATGTCAAATTCACTGGAATGATTAAAAGTAAAAAAGATAAAAGGCAAAACTCGAGGGTGCCTCGCTGACTCAGTTGATAAAGCATGTGACTCTCAATTTTGGAGTTGTGAGTTCAACCCCTACTTTGTATGTGGAGATTACTAAAAATAAAAGCTTTCTTTGAAAAGAAAACTAATCTATATTGATACAAAGCAAATTAGTAATTGCCTAGAGCTGGGCTGAGGGGATTGACTAGAAAGCGGCATGTGACAATTTTGGGGGGTGACAAAACTGTTATATATCTTGATTACGGTGGTAGTTACCTGGGTGTATACGTTGGTGAAAACTCATCAAACTGCAAATTGGTGGGTGCATTTTATTTATGTAATACACTGCATTAAAGTTGTTTTTAAAAAAAACAAACTGACCAAACCGAGTGTTAGATGTGGAATAACTGAAGCACTCATATTTTGTTAGTGGAAGTGTGAAATGGCACAGACACTTTGAAAAATTGTTTCTTGTTTTTATAAAATTGAACACAAATGTACTCTCTGGCTCAGATGTGATTCGCAGGTATTTATCTACAAGAATTGAAAACAGATGTCTACAAAAATACTTGCTCCAAGTTAGAAACAACTCGAAAGTTCATCAAAGGATGAATGGATAAATAGTGATACATTCATTCAGTGGAATACTACTGAGCAGTTAAAATGCATCAGCAGCAAATACACAGAATCACAATCTAATCTCATGGACATAGTGCTGAGCAAAAGAAGCCAAACACAAAAGAGTTCATATGACATGATTCCATTTATATGAAGTTGTAGAATTGGCAAATGACATATGGAGATAGAAATCAGATTAGTTATTCCTGGGGACAAAGGATAGTAGATATAAATGGGTAGGGAAAATTCTGGGGTAATAGAAATGTTCTATATCTTGATTGGAGTAGTGATTACACAAGTATCTTCATTTGTCAAAACTATGCACCTAAAATATATGCATTTTATTGTATGTAGGTTAAACCTCAAAAACAGTTGAATAAAGATATATTGGAAAGTAAGGAAAATACTGCCATTACTTGAAAGCATTATAAAGGAATCTGTAGCCAAATAATTAGAAATAATTTTAAAAATTAGCAAGATGATGGGATATTAGATCGATTTTCAAAAGTTAACATCAGCACATAATTGGAAAACAGTCTTTTTTTTTTAAAAAAAAAGACCATTGGAATAATCTTTAAAACATCTAGAAATTATCCAACCCAGAGTTGTGCAAGACCTGCACCCGGAAAATCCTTAAAATTTCCAGCAAAGTGGCATTTAAGAAGGTCTAAATCAACGGAGAGTGAGGCCACATTTATCAGTAGAAGGACCTGACTCTGTAAAAATGTCAAATCTCCACAGTTGATCCATAATTTAATGTAATTCCAATCAAAATCCCAACAACAATTTTTATGGAACTTGACAAAGTTATTATAAAATGGAAGTTCAACAGAATAGGAAAAAGAATAAGAGGGAGAAGGCACTCATCATAACAAATATTAGGACTTCTTGTAGAGCCAAGGTAATCAAAACAGGGTGGTATAGGCAAATCTCACTGACCAATGGGACAAAGACAGCCTTGGAACAGATCCATCAAATATGGGATTTGATATATGTTGGAGTGGCAGCCCAGATCAGTAAGGAATGGAGGGACTATTCAATAAATGGAACTAGGAAAAGTGGCTATCCATACTGCAGGAAAGAAATTGAATCCTTACCCAACACCACTCACAAAAATTGGCTCCAGATGATTGAAGGACTTAAATGTCAAAAGCAAAACTTGAAAGTTTTAGAAGTGTCAATATCTTCCTGACTTAGGGACGGCAGAAGGATTTCTCAAGCAAGACAAAAATCACAAACCTTAAAAGGAAACATCAATAAATTTGACCATATTCAAATAAAACATTTCAATTCATAAAGCACCTCTTGAAAAGATGAAAAGACAAGCCACCAAATGGGACAAGATATTTGTAACCTATTTAACAAAGGATTACTTACTAGAATGTGCAGAATTATAAAAATATTAAGAAAAAGACAATCCGATAGAAGAATGGGCAAAGTGCAAATATTTTACAGATAAAAAAATATACATGAACAATCAACATATGAAGAGACAGTCAGCCTCATCAGAAACCAGGGAGATACAAATTAGGACAATTGACAAAAATAAGAAGGTTGAAATAGGATGGACAGGATCTCTGAGATGCTGCAAATGGACTGGGAGTTGCCTTGCAAAACTGAAAGTTCACATAGCTTATGAGCCAGCAGTTCCTCTCCTGAGCATACGAGAGAAAAATTTGTGCATGTCCACAAAAAAAAGTGTGGTAACGTTCATAGCAGCACCTATTCACTATAGTAAAAAACTGGAAACAACCCATATAATGGCTAAATTGTATAGTCACACAATCGCATACGATATAGCAACAAAAATGAACTACAGCTACACACCACAATATGGATGATCGAATGTTAAGTGATAACAGCAAGTTTGAAAATACTAGATTAAGCATGATATTCCTTTTATAAACTGCAAGAGAAAGCATAATGAAGCAATTTATCATTTAACATATGTTACCTGTTACATATACATACACATAGCTACATACGTGTGTAGATAAATACATGTCTATATACATATAGTATATAGTGTATGTAGATACATGTGATACATATATTTACATATGTGATAAATGCATATTTATATTCACACATATATAAATATACATGTATAGATGTGTATATACACGTATGCATGCATATATGTGTGTATATGTAGTTTATCACATATATAGTTTATAGTTTTATTATATATCATATATGATCTAATACATAGTTTAATCTCATATATATAATAAAGCTACGTTCCAAGGGAATGATAAATGATCCAGAATAGTGGTACCCTGATTGGCGGAGGGGATGGGAACACAGGCTATGTCTAGTTCGAGGGCTGGATAACTGTGGTACGCAGAATAATACTTCCCCCCAAGATGTCCCTGTGCTCATCCTTAGAACCTGTGAACTTGCCAACCTACATGGCAAAAGGGGACTTTGCAGGGTGGTTAAGTTCAGGACCTGGATATGGGAGATGGTCCTAGATGATCCAGGTGGGCACAGTTTCATCACAAGGGTCCTTAAATGTGACAGGAGGCAGCAGAGTCAGTGTCAGAGGTATGTGTCATGCGAAAGATTGGCTTTTGCTGGCCTTGAACATGAATGAGGCCATGGGCCCAGGAATGTGGGCAGGCTCTGGAAACTGGATAAGCAAAGATTATTTCCTAGAGCCTCGAGAGAGGAATACAGCCCTTCGAACACCTTGATTTTAGCTCAGTGGGATTCATTTCAAATTTCAAATTCTGACCTTCAGAACTATAAGATAAAATAAATGTCTATATTTTAAGCCACTAAGTTTGTGGTAATTCACTACAGCAACAATAAAAAATGAATACAGAGATCATTATATTGCTGAATTAAACAATCAAATCAATAAGAGCCTCTAAAGGACTAATGATGACAGAGTGTTATATACCAAGGTTATGATTAGTCCAATTCTGTCCAACCTAAAGTCCAAAAAACAATCCCTTACTATTTGCACATTTCATTTTAAACTTAGATAAGTGGCATGTCCTCAACATCCTTAACTTCTCTAAGGAATCTCCCATAGAGATGTCCAATGAGAGCCTATGAATCCCCAGGAATGGGGGCAGCTGCCCTGGGGAAAGCCAGGATGACCAGGAGCGAAGAGTGTGAGGCAGAGCCCAGGAATTTTACTTCTGGCTCAGCCACTATTACCAGGCAGCCTCTGGGTCCCAGTATCAACATGATTAAACTGAATCGGTGGTTTTCAAGCTCATGTAGCCACAAAACCCTTTTCTCACAAGCAAGTGAATCCTAGCAATACAAGCCAAACTTTACATCTAGTAGCATGGGGGGCGGGGGGGGAGGGTCCCAAGGCTCATCACCTAAAAGACCAGCTGTAGTAGCAGTCCATGAGGAAGGGGAGTGATCCTTGAATCGAACGGGCTGGGAGAGTAGGTCAGCCTTCTGAGGCTGACCCCTGAAGAACAGTGCCAATCCCTATTGTCGCTGCCAGCATTAGTCAGTTTGGGCTGAGTAAGAAGCAGCTTCAAAATCTCAGCGGCTTATAACAGCACACATTTATTTTTCTCTGTAGCTCAGCTGGACTGGCTCTGCATCAGGCTGTTGGTCAGGTGCAAATCTGCTCCCCACATCTTCATTCTGGAATAACATTCTTCTCTCAGCAGACCACAGGAGCACAAAAGGGCCAGCCAAGACAAATGGCCATGAGCCTGGGTATGCTATTCTGCAGCAGGGAGGGAATGAAGTTTTGGGAGAAGTTGTACAATCTTTGACTGTCTGCAGGACTGTGATAGAGATGGGTCCAGTCTGCACTATGAGGCAGGAAGACTTCCCTGGCAGTGGCCTTTCCACCACTGTCAGCCTATGGCGACTACGGAAAATGTCAGGATAGATGGTATCTAGGAAAACTGGTCTTTTTAGAGTGTGCCTCTAAAACCCAAATCCAATGAAACTTTTTTTTTCTCACCTTTTTGAGGGAAGTGAGTTCCTGCCTCACAGTGAGTAGTTGCTGTCTGAGCCATCCCCTTCCTGAAGGTAAGCATCCATGTTGGGCAAAATATCCTTTGAGGCCTAATTCCTCCCAGCTCATAGCTGATCTATCTTTGGGAATTATTAGAAGCTCAACTGTGGCCCCTTCCCCAAATTTGTATGTTGAAATCTTAATCCCTAGTTCCTCAGAATGTGACTGTACTTGGAGACAAGGCCTAGAAAGAAGTAATTAGCTGAAATGAGGCTGCAAGGATGGGTCCTAATTCAATCTGACAGGTGTCCTTATAAGATGCAGCGATTTGGGCATAACAAGGTAATCCAGGGACACCTGCCAGCAGGCAGCCACCTACAAACCAAGGAGAGAGGTCTCCGAAGGAACCTCCCACCCAGTTGACACCTTGATCTTGGACTTTCAGCCTCTGGGGCTGTGAGAAAATAGATTTCTGTTGTCCAAGCTGCCCCCTGCTTTGCCCCCATAGTCTGTGGTATCTGTTGTGGCAGCCCTTAGCTGACTAATACAGCAATCACTGCCAGTTTGTAGAGGGGGGCAGCCTTGTCCTCCCACCTCACCTGCTAGGTGGAATCATGTTATGCACATAATGGCAGACACTATGGTCAGGGTCAGGAGCTGCAGCAAGTGGGCACTGATACCTTCTTATCTCCTTTCTTTGCTTCCCACCTACAGCCACTAGTTCACTACCTAGATGGCGAGAAATGCAGTGTGGTCATCATAAGCTCAGTTTACACCTAGAAAATAAGGAAATGGTTGACAGCAGCTTGCCCTTTGTCCCTTAGCCGCTGGGTTTAAAAGATCAGAGGGTACTGACACTTCTGTCCTCTGAGCAAAACTCTCCACAAATGACAATTTCAGCACAAAGAGGACAGAAGGCAGTGATGAGAGAGAAGAAAGCATTGCGTTGCCTCTGATTTCTCTTGATCTGAATTGCTTTTCAGGCGCTCACGCTGAGATTACTCTTTTGTTTTTTGAGCCTTTGGGTTTGAATGGAGCTCTCTCTGGGTTCTCACAAGGGACCAGAGAAGGAAGAATGAAGCAAACGTCAATGGCAGGGTTGATAATCCTACAACCGTTGACTTGAAGAGCCGACCAACAGGGCCCTCGTCTGGCTAATCTATTGTGTCAATGCATATCCCTAGCAGCCCTTAATTGATGGATTATTGACAGAGTAAGCAGAGGTGAGTGCTGATAGTTTGCAGTCAAGTCCTATGTAGGGAGATTTAATCTGCAAATGATAGAGTGGACCATAGTACCTCCAAAGCTCTTATCAGGCATTGGGTCTGGGCCAGGAGAACCAGCCTCAAGATGACCCCAAAGTCCAGCTTTCTTCCTCCTCAACCAGTCCAGAGCCTTGAAGGCTGAGCACCTTTACACCACTCCCAGACACATCATAGGTCTCTCGCTCGTGCAGTTATAATGCCTATAGCTTAAACAGTGGCTCTCAGCCTTTTATATTCTAAATTCTACCATAATTGGGTGGGACAGATGGGGGAGTGGTAGGAGTAGGAGGGCAGAAAGTAAATCAAACCACTCACACTATTATTACTATTTTTTTAGTCTGGTAAGGTTCAGGAATTGGTTCCCAGCTAAGGGCCAGGAAGAGATGAGGAATTAAATAGATTTTTTTCCCTTTGGCTTGCACCTGCTGTTTGGCTTCCCTGGAGTCTTTCTAGATGAGCTCTGGCTTAACTGCAGTGTGAGGCCAGCCTCACAGCCCACCCTGATCTACACAGCTTGACTCTGGGAACCAGGGGAAAGCAAGGAAGAGGGAACCCCACTTAATAATGGGTAGAGGAGAATATGCCTCGAGGTAACTTTGAGTACCAGTTCCAGATGGAAACTCCAAAGAGGAAGGGCTGATGGAATAAGGTGGCACATTTACAGGTGGACATGGAGACAGGGAGAGTAAATTTTGTGTGATTAATTTTTTAAAGACCCACAGCCTAGCCTTTGTTTAATTATTTTTGTTTTTAAGATTTTATTTATTTATTCATGAGAGACACACAGAGAGAGAGGCAGAGACAGGCAGAGGGAGAAGCAAGCTCCTTACAGGGAGCCTGATGTGGGGCTCGATCCCAGGACCCCAGGATCATGCCCTGAGCTGAAGGCAGACCCTCAACTGCTGAGCTACCCAGGCACCCCATTTCTTTTCTCAGGATCCTTTTGCATTATTTAAGTACTCAGGTCTTCCTCCTCCATTCCTAAACTGACATGGGCAGAGATTTGACACTTCTGTGTGCCTCAGAATATAATGGAGCAGAGCTCTGGGTCCACTGGAGCTCTTATTTCTCATGAGAGACTGTACTTCTAGTTCCAAGGATCAGCAAAGCAGATTCTTTGTCTCCAGCTAGATGGTTCATCACATAGAAATGGAGTGATATATAAGCCTGAAAGCTTCTCTGGAAACCCAGGGGGCAAGAGAGCAGAAAAAACTTAGCCAAAGAAAGTAACTGGGGGTTAGAGTCATTCCCCACTTCAGGCAGAGCACAGCTGTCTATGGGACTGATGAGACACTATTGCCCTGAGGGCCATGGTCCTTTGAGAGAGGGATCCCATCATAGGCAGCTGAGGGAGGGCAGCACAACCATCGAGAGTCCCCAAAGTACAGCAGGAGTATCAGCCAGGTAGGTTATTGTTCCCTCAGGCTGCCCATTGGGTCTTTTTTTCTGACAGACTTAGTAGATCTTGACTCTGTATGTAGAGGGGAGGGGATGTGCTGGTAACCTGACTGCATGGAGGCTGACCACATAAAAGTGTCTCAGTCCTTGAAGAAGACTGTGCCCTTCTTTCAGCCTTCAGGCTTCCTAGGCAGCCAGACCAGAGTTAGAGATGAGGCATCAGCTGGTTTGATGGGAATGAATTGAAGGGCAGGGTTCAAGTCCTTCTCAGGTACAACAAGGTGGTCTGCAAATAAATCACACCAACTCTTTAAAAACACATAGTGAAGGGGCACCTGGGTTGCTTAGTCAGTTAAGCAGTTAAGCATCTGACTTTGGCTCAGGTCATGATTTCGGAATCCTGGGATCAAGTCCTACATCAGGCTTCCCACTCAGCAAGGATGAATGGGTTCATGTTAGCCTGCAAGGAGGTCTTTGCAGAGCTAGGTAACTCTTGAGATTGGTAGTGAAGATGGCTAGCGCCAGCCTTCATTCTTACCACAAGCTAGGGGCACCGGCACCCACTTTACAGTTTAGGACAAACTTATTTGGAACAGATGAAAACTAAGAATCAACTATTATACCATTTAGGGCAAGACATTTAATGTCACTAGACTCCAGTTTCCTCTATGATAAGGTAAGAATTAGAAAACGTTCACAAGGGGACCCTCGGTGGCTCAGTGGTTGAGCATCTGCCTTTGGCTTTGGCTCCCTGACATCTGCAGGACCCAGGACCCCAGGAATCAAGTCCCACATCAGGCTCCCCGCATGGAGCCTGCTTCCCCCTCTCCCTATGTCACTTTCTCTTCTGTCTCTCATGAATAAATAAAATCTTTTAAAAAATACATTCATGAAGTTGTTAGGCAGTTTATCAGCAGTTAGTAAGTTGTAAAAGGTTCTATGAACAGTAACAAAATTTCTCGCTGTGCAACCTTGGGAGTCTAACAAATACATCTGGGAAAAGGGAAGGACAATAGAGGCAGGTACCATTTCTGAGGTGCTCCCTGAAGTATCATTAATGTCTGGTACAGAAAAGTTACACAATAAAATATTCATTGAATGAATGAAGAAATTCAGCAGAAGCAGCAGCTGGCCAGCGGTACGGGGACCACCTCCCCATTTGCTGCCTTTGTTGAGAAATGTTTCTCTTTTCCTTCTGTAAGCTGTTCAGGCCACATCCAGTCCCTGCAGATTTGCCTGTTGCCAAGATCTTTCTGCACACTTCCATTTAAATAAATGGTTTCTTTAAATGCCACCATTTCATCTTTTTTTTCTTTTCTTTTCTTTTTTTTTTTTTTTTTTTTTTTTTTTTTTTTTTTTTTTTTTTTTTTTTTTTTTTAAGATTGTGGACCTTCAGGAAGATGGTAGACAAGCCCAGAAGGTTGATCTTTGGCAGGAATGAGTATAATACTCTTCCAGGGAATGTCTTGGCACTCGATGATTAGTGCCCTTGCCTGAATCATGTGTTGATCAAGCCCCTGCTTTGGCCATCCTCTTTGTCTGCTGTCTTGCCTCCAGGGGGACCCCATTTCAGTCTCACCACTGAGATCCTAGAATTGGCCAGAGCAAACATAAAAGCAAGAGTCAGTAGTAAGACCACTGCCACATACAGGGGGAACTAGTTCCTGCTGCTCTCAGCTGAGAGCTGCACCTGAGGACTGGGACCCCATTTATTCCCAGCAAGCCAGGGGATGTCTGGTCTCTGGCTCTGGTCTGGCTGCTTAGGAAGCCTGGAAGTTGAAAGAAAGGCATGTCTTATTTAAGACTAAGAAACTCTCTAAAGCAGGTTTTAAAGTTGATAGGCCATGGCACTTTGAGGTAAAAGATCAGCAAAGAATACCTTCTATGAGAAAACCACTATCTTCCCTGAAACAAAATGGAAAAGTACACAGAGTGGGAAAAATTAGAGAGGGAGACAAACCACGAGAGACTCCTAACTCTGGGAAACAAACAAAGGGTTGCAGAAGGGGAGGTGGGTTGGGGGATGTGGTAGCTAGGTGACAGGCACTGAGGTGGGCACTTGACGGGATGAGCACTGGGTGCTATACTGTATGTTGGCAAACTGAATTTAAATAAATTTTAAAAATGGAAAAGTAGATGGTGGTTTCAGGATTGAGGCACATGCAACATGGGACCCAAAGAGAGTTTGAGGAATCAGGAATATCGGTGATTAGAATAGAGGCTGAGGAATAGAGGATTGAGGAGAAAGGGTTGAACTCAATAGCCTGGGACAAAATGAACTGGATGAGGAATATGCTTCATCCTCAGGCAAGAGCCAGTCAGTCGATCCAAACCTCATGAGTTGATGGAAATAGATCTAATGCAAGAGTTAGGATTCACACTCTGGTCTATTCTATAATCAATTAGCCACTTAACCTTGAGTAAGTCACTTCACTTCCCATGTATAAAACCAATGGAGAAAACTAAGTGCCTGCCATAGTCCGTGAAACTTCTATTATTTATGCCAAAGTTAACCAAAAACTGAGATTAATGTCACACGGTGGGAGAGAAGGAAACTAGTATCTCCCTGACATCTACCATTTGCTAAGCATGGTGCTGGGGTTTTCATGACATGGCCTTACATAACTCCACAAAAACACCATTCTCCCCATTTAACAGATGAGATAGTGAAGTCATAAGTCAGGCAATTGGTCCCAGCCTGTGAGATGGAAGGTGGTAGGACAAGGATTCAGACTATTTCCAAATTCTCCCATTTTCCCATGGAACTGGCTCCCTCACAGGCCACATAAAAAGGCCAGTGTTATTTCTTCATTGTCATGCCATGCCATTCCTCTATGGAAAGCACTGTAGCAGACATACTACTGGCATACTAAGCACTGAGCAAGACACAGCGGATGCCACCCCATATCATCATGCTCCTCAGGGACAAGCTGGTGGTAAATGACATGCACTGAAAGGGGATGCTGGGGTGAGAATAAGGGTCACCTTATTAGTTATGACATTCTCTGTGTCCCATTTTTCATCCTTAAAGGACCATCTTCAGCCAGGATACAATGAGTCTATTTGTGGTTCTTCATCACCTCTCTCCTTTCATCCCTGCAAATCCAATTCTGTCTGGGGTTGCATGGAAGGTGGAATTAAAACCTCCTCATGTCTGCATGTCGAAGTCCAATGCAAAAATAATTAAATCTCCAATCATTTATCTTCCATCTCCAATTCCAATCCATTGTTCTGAGGATAACTTGAATGGTGTGCTTCCCCCGCTGTGTAATTTGAAATTGAGTTCACACTTAGCTAACTTTTTACTGTTGGGAATGTTTCTGCGGCATGCATTTCAGCCTTCTCCCAAGGACAGTACTAATTTGGAGCTCAAACAGAGAGAGAGAGCTGGTATTGCAGGAATGTCAGCCAAGTTCTCAGTTTAATGGCCGCGCAGTGGCTGAGTGGTTGCAGATGTGAGCACTTCAGGGCAAGCAACAGGACTGAGATGTTGTGAAGGCCTCAAAGCCCTGGTATTTTCAAAGTGGGTACCCTGAAACAAAATTGTGACAGGGTTTTTCCCTTTTGATGCCACTTTGTGGTGTACCAAACCACAACTTGGTACACAATATGGTGGCTCTAATGAATCTATTCAATCTAGTCTTCATAATCATGGCATCTCTAAGGTAGAAAATTAATTGGATGAAGTTAAATATCCCCTTTTCATGTCAACAAAATTGGTTTTTCTAGGGATTAAAGGATTACCGTGGTGTTAAGTCCCTAAAGAGGCTAAAATACTTTATTATTCATTACAAAACACAAAGATTGGGCTGCTGTTTTTTTTTTCTTGTCACTGCCACTCATTTCATTAATGTGGAGCACCAAAGAGAACTGTTAATGACAATTTCAGAAGCCCTTAATGCTCTTCAAAACGCATGTCTTCCCTGCTTACAAACTCTTTCTGGGTAAAATAGCCTGAAATATATCGCACTGAAGCCTTTTACGGCCTATTCTCAGAACCCAATGACCAGCAGGCTGGGATGAGCTTTCAGTAAAGTCATTGAAGCTATAAAATGTGGCATTTCATATTGATGTTCTCTCAGCTTCTGACCAAAAGAGTACAATTTCTCGTCAATAACTGAGAAGGTATTTCCAGCTTGGGTCACAGGATGGAGAAAGCTGGCCTATGCCATGTCATCACAGGGTGGCCACTTTTCAAATTAGGATTTACATATGTTCTTTTCCCTACATATAAATGAGCCCTTTCGACTATTTCCATCATAGTTTGTACAATTTTGAGTTGGGAAACTCCCTAAATCCAATGCCACCTTTTGTACCTGGGGAAACTAAGGCACAGATCTATGCTACTACTTGTTCTTGGCCACTCAACTGTCAGTGGCACGGTGGGGCTGGAACCCCAGACTTCTGCCCCAAAGCTTCTTTTTACCCCTTATTCAGCACTTCCCCAACATCTGCATTTCCCTGCAGTTAGATCACTTGGTGCTAGAAGCTGGGACTCAGACTGGGGCCAGAGCCCACGTCTAAGGGCAGTAGGCCACACAGTGACCCTCCATGACCACAGCTCAGTGAAGCCCAGGTTCAGAGCCAACTGGACACACACTATTCACCAGGGTCTGCAAGCCTGGCTTTACCTTTCATTCAAATCCACCCTGGGAGGCTCCTGGTCCTCTCTTGGAGAACATTAAAAACAAAGCAATTAATTCAAACGTTATCAGAAAAGTCCTATAAAGCTCTATGCTAGGGAGAGATAATGAGTTAAACATAGAGTAGGGGGTATTGAGATAATAGTGTCAAATAACTATAATAAAGGCAGAGACAAATTAGATAAAGAGCCATGAGAGGTAATGTACAAAATACTATCAGGAGCAAAGGGGGGAAGTCTCTTTAAATTGGGGAATCTAGAAATGATTCATGGGTGAGGAAGTGGCCTCTGAGTGAGTCTTGAAGGAAGGAAGGATATGTCTCAGGAGGTACAGGTAAGGCAAGGTCATTCAATCTAAGAGAAAATGCATGTGTGACGAGGAGGCAGAGAGCTCTGCTTGGGATACAGTAAATGATGATTTCTTAAAAGACTAACTGATATGTCTTCCCCTCCAGAAAGCCCTCTCTGATTGCTCCAGGCTGGCTCTTCCTCAGTGTCCCTCCAGTATCCTGGCCATACGTCTACTATAGCAGCAGCCAGAACATCATGTCATGTAGTTGCCCCCCTAGAGCCAAGTGACTTGAGTTGAAGCCAATTCAAGTCACTTTTAAACTTGTTTTGTATGTGACCCCCGCACAATTCCTGACATCTGCTAAGTTCCCCAAAATATTTGTTGAACATGTCTGGGGTCTGTTTGGATCACAGAAGAGAAATCATGGGGAGAAATCCTAAAAGGAAAATTGGAGGCCTCCCTGGGGAGGGCCTTAGGGCCTGTGGTAGGGGCTCGTGCCTTATTCAGTGTGTGATGGGGAAACAGGGAAAGTGGTAAAGGAAAAGCCATAAACAGAGC
Organism: Canis aureus; assembly: GCF_053574225.1. Lineage (NCBI taxonomy): Eukaryota > Metazoa > Chordata > Mammalia > Carnivora > Canidae > Canis > Canis aureus. Next base: position 38,295,225 of record NC_135630.1, read on the forward strand.
TGTGCTACGAGCAGACTATTTTGACTCAGGACTATAGGATGGGTTTGAGAGGTGGGAACCAGAAGTTGAGCAATCAGGCAAGTATGGCAGACCACTGGTGCAGGGGCAAAGGGGCTAGGACCGAGGCAAGGCAGTGGGGTCGGGCAGTTGGGGGAGATGAGCACAGAAATTGCACCTGGAAAGGAGGGGATCACACTCCACCCATATTTCTGTTCCTTGGTTGGCTAGGATGGGGAGAAGGAGCTTTCTATCATTTTTTTTTTTTTGGAGGGATGGTTTATAAAATACTCACTGCCCATAAAGTGCTTTTTATCTGTCAGGTGTAATAACCACATGAAGGGGAAAGAAGCATTTTTTCTGTCTTCACTGGAGAAAGCTAAGACACACAGATTGGCCCAGAGAGACATAGGAAAGGAAACTCACAATGAAAACAGTGGGAAATGGCTATCAATGCAAAATCTAAGTTTTAGATGTCCATGCTCACACACACACACACACACACCAACTCTTGTTTTTTTCAACCGGCATTCAGTTCTCTTGTCACAAAAGGCAATCTTTTCAATTAGATGCTAACGTGTCTTTCACCATCTTTTTTCAATGCTGCATACTTCACAGTTGCCTCCAACAGAGCAACTGCCAAACTCTTAAGAAGCTGCAGAAAGACCCTGAGGATCAGTGAGTAAAACAACAGAGCTGAAGGCTCAGGGTGATCAGTGAATGTTTCCATGACCACTCCTGCAGGTTCTTTTACGTTGTTGCCTTACGTATTGTCTACCCAGAGTCCAGCCTTATGTAGGCACACATGGCCCTTAGAGAGAGTCCCCAATCTATTGTCCCAAGACTTGGTTCCTGCCTCCAAGAAAGTGACAGATAATCAGATGCACGCACACACACACGTACACAGCTTGCCCCAACTATTTCATCACCAAACAGCAGTGAATACCAATGAAAAATATTACTACAAAGGTACATAATCTATTATTACCAAATTATGAGAACCAGTGGGAAATCAGTAAAGAACAGTGGCTAAAAGAGAAGTCTCCAAGTCAGGATCATGGTTTCACAATTTCCTACATGAAGAGCTTTGGGCAAATTACCTAAACCACTCTGGCTCTCAGTTTTCTCATATGTAAAATGGAGGTAAATAATAATAATAATAATAATAATAATAATAATAATACCTGTCTCAGTGAGGTTTTCTGAAAATGGAATAAGAAATTGTACTGCATAGCAACATAATATGTAACATATATATATATACTATGGATATCATAGACGTAATATATATATACATATAAATATAGCATATTGATATACTGTATGTTATTATATATTACTATATGCTATTAATACATCATTATACTATATTAATTTTAGTGTTGATGGTAAAAGGGAATGTCTTGTACACTGAAGTGAAAAGGAGAGCTGAGCAGAGACAAGAGGGATTTCTCGGACCAGCAGGGAGGGATTTCTTGGACCAGTATCCCAGGGGCTGTGACCCCCCACTATATGTAGGAGCAGTAGCCAGCCACCTGACAAGAAGGTGACTTGCGTGCTGCCCCCCTAAACATGAGGGTGGGATACTGTGTGTGTGGAAGTCTAGAGAGGCACAAGTAAAGGCTGGTGGAAGAAGCAATTGTCTGATAGAACCTTTTGGGGAGAAAGGGCAGGGGAATGCCACCTCATTGGAGTGGACTTCCAGGCTCAGCCTGGCATTACCAGCCAGGTCTTATCCGGAAGCCACGGCCTTTTATTTCGCAGGTACTGTTTTAAAATCAGTAGTTATTATGCTGATGATAGTATCAACTTGCAATTCCATGTGACTCGTTTTTATTTTCCATTGTGTTTTTTTTTTTAAGATTTTATTTATTTGTGAGAGACACACACACAGAGAGACAGAGAGACAGAGAGAGAGAGAGAGGCAGAGACACAGGCAGAGGGAGAAGCAGGCTCCATGCTGGGAGCCTGACATGGGACTCGATCCTGGGTCTCTAGGATCAATCACATCCTGGGCTGAAGGAGGAACTAAACCGCTGAGCCACACAGGCTGCCCCCTGCTCCACTGTATTTTCATACATGTGGTCTTTCTCTTTCTCTCATTCCCATCCAGTAAAGCTGCAGATTTATTGCTTTTCCTGCTTCATAAAGATGAGGAACCTGAGAGCATAGAGGTTCCATGATTTGCTCAAAGTCACATAGGCAGTCTGAGGCACACAGCTGTGCACTTATAATTAGGTGGTCTGCTTGTTTTTGCTGTGTCATATCATTTTAGATAGAATCCAGCCTTCTCTAGACCTCTCTGAATAATCCTCAAGGCCCAGGCCCATCTCTGTCATTCCTTTTCCCCTTTCTGTGTTCCTTCTCCTGCCAGCTGCCTCCTTGAGACACACTCCAGCAACTCAGATGCTTTATCTAGCAGGTGCTCAATGGCTCTTCTGGGGGAAAATGGCCACATGACCTTCATGCCAGGAGCACTTGCTTCACCATTCACGATTCCAGGAGGCCCTCGGGGCTGACCTCGCTTCTCCAAGGGTTGGCCCTGAGGTGGGATAAATTCTGGGGACCAGTACAGCTGATACTGTCACATACTGGACACAGAGGAGCTGCAGGCGCCCACCTGGTAACTGGCCATGCCCTGGATCAGCCCCACTGCAAATAAGCCAGTGGAAATATGCCAGCTCCGGACACTATAACTCTAGGCACCATTCTCCAAGGGCCTCCCAAGTTATTCCACAGTGTGGGGAAAGGTGTGGTTGTCATAATTCTTTTTAAGCTGAGAGACCTTCTTGGCACAGTGTTTTAGCTCCTGGCTTTGGGAAAGGGAGGACGGCAGGCTGGCCGAGGGTCCAGCTCTCTCACCCCCAAAACTGAGCAAGTTCTGAGTCGGTGACAAGGTATTTAAGAGATAAAGAGACCTTTCTGGTAGGGAGACTGAAGACTGTGAGCCAAAGGCTCTCTAGAAATAAACACAATATGACAGAGCCTGAAGCCAGCTAACCAGCCCTTTCAGTACCCTAGGCTCAGTCCATGTTCTGAGTGTGATCATCAGAATGTAATGTGGTGGACGTTATTATCTTAGTTGACCACAGAAAAGCCTGTGCTGAAAAAGATTTAATGTTATGCCCTTAGCCTTTATAGAGGGTCGATAGGAGAAACATTTGAGGAACATTTACCTGCCGTTATAGAACTGCAGGGAAAGACTGTGGCCATTATGCTCCCTGGTGTCCCTACACAGCCCCGACACAATAAATTCTCTTTCTACCCATTGCTGGGGAAGATCCAGCTTCCTGCTTGCATTCCTTCTCTGTTCAGACATCTCTGACTGGACAACCAAACATACATCCTTGTCTTTCTTCTTTTCGTCTTAGTTTTTATTAAGCCTGGCCCCAAATCCCATGCTCAGTTGAAATACTGAGCCAGTCCCTGTCGCTCCAACATATGTTTCTCCCCACTTTCTTCTTATCTACTTCTTTTAATTATGATTTTGCATACGACTAGTTCTGTAGGATGCTCAGATCTTGCTCCCATTTAACAAAAGAAGACACAACCGATGATTAATAGGCAGAGAGAGATGAAAGAGAGGTAGGTAGGTAAGTAGAGCAAGCCAGCTTTGGATGAATGATGAGAGGGGACGGGTGTGTGAATAGACTAACCTGAGTTTCATCATTTCATCCACACAGTTAGCCCAAAAGGGAATCAGGAATCCACAGCCAGCCCAAGATTATTAGCCCAAGATTTCCATTCATTCCTAACAAAAATATGTTCACTATCTATAATCTGAACACAGATTTCTCTAGGACACAATTCATGTTTTATTCATATTTATATTGAACACAATGCTGCCATATAGTAGGTGCTCACAAAATGTTTGAGGCAGCGTTAATTTAATTAAACTAGAAATTTACTCTACCAGGTGCAATACACAATGCCTAAAGCCCACCACATCCTTGAGGAGATACAATTCACAAACCTGTATAGATCACAATGGCCATATAATCAATACATCTTTCCTAGACTCTCCAGGCTGATCATGTCAGATCCTGTACACTCCTCCCACAGTCCATTCTCTTGCTGTTTTCCCATCTACAGTGCCCACCTCCTCCCATCAGGTTAACCAGCCCCTGTCTACCTTTGAGACTTAAATCAGGTCTTACCACCATAAAACTTGTTTCCAATTCCAGCCAGCCCACATGGATTCCCCCTTCCCTGATCATCCACTGCACAGGAGGCTTCTTAGGCACCTCCAACAGCCTGTGACTCGCCCACCCAAACAGCCCACGGGCACCTCAATCTCCACCTGTCCAAAGCGGAACCCACCTCCCACCAACTGCCATGTAATCTGAGAGGTTGAGTGCGCATGCGGGTCCTGCAGTAAAACTACCCAAAATCAGATCCTGGCGGCATTATTTTGTCAAGGTTCAACCAGAGAAGCAGAACCACTAGAAGATATTTCTCTATATACATGTACCTGTAGGATATGCATGTGTGTATAGGTATCCAAACACACACATGTATAGGCACACCATAGATGCTTATGTGACCCTAAATCCTTACATAAAGGATTTTTTTTTTTACAGAGAAATTGCCCTGCACAATTGTGGGAGCTTTCTCTCTTAGATGTGTCTTTGCATCCGGTATTGGAGCTTGACATCTGTAGGGCAGGCAGTTGAGAAGGGAATATGGAGAGGAAGAATAAGGTGGAACCCACAACTATATGCCAGAGTCTACAGGATGGACTCAAACCTATGTCAGCTCTACTTTTCCTCTGACCTGAGTGAGTGAGTGTCTTGCAGAACCCAGAGTCCTTTATGACAACCTAAATGCACACCTGGCTGAGGAGTTAGGAAAGCTAAAGGAGTCAGGAGATGGTGAAGTGGATGCAGGCTTCACAGCAACGAGGAGACAGCAGGTCAGGGATAATGTGTGTGAGCTAAAGGGCTGCTGCTTCCTTTCCACCCATAAATCTCCCACAAGATTCTGTCTTGCAGCTCCCACCTTAACTCGTATACAAGAACAAGAACTTTGAGGATTCCCTTAACCCAGGCAAGTTCGCACATTTCAAAGCCACCACAACCATATGTAATCTTTGTGGTCTTAAACAAGTGGCTTAACTTGCAGAGCCTTGGTTTTCTCATCTGTAAAATGGCAATAATATAAAGCATTCTCATGAAAATGAAGTATAATTTTACCTACTGATTTCTTAGCATGCTGCCTGACACAGAGTCAGTGCTCCATAGATGTTCTCTATTAATATGGCCTCTCCTGTTTTTTTTCTAGCTCAGACAGTGGCTTTAAAATCTATCCCTTCACCAAGCAAGGCTTGACTCCCGGTAGTGGCCACATTAACTGAGACATCATGAAAAGATTCTGCTTTTGCCAGGTGGCATCTAGGGAGGCAGATCTATTTCCCAAGGGCCTGAGTGGTCCTCAGTGAGCTGGAGTCTTGAAAGCTGCACATTCACTTTCCTTTCCATCCATGGCCAGTACCACATACTCACCTGTCCTCCACCTGACAGCAGCATCTCTACCTTCACACTAGCCACCAGACCACAGACTCAGGTGGGGGCCTCCATGGGCTCCGGGACAATGATGAGGATGAGGCTTCTGTCCAGGGCACACAGTGCTGGTTCTGGCTGGGGCAGGCAGCCCAGGAGGCCTCAGCTGGGAGCAGACAACCTGCATCTGGGTCCTGGGACTGGAGCATCGAGACCTGAAGCATTCTCTTCCCATTGGGGAAAAGGCAGCTCTTCAGAGCAGAGAAAGAAGCCTAAATTACCATGAAACCCTAGAGCCTGTGTAAGATATGGAAGCTCTGGTCTTTCCCCAAAGCTCTGGTGACCTAGGAAGTCCCAAGCTCCTTCCAGGATGCGGGGAACAGGCTTGCCTGTGGCTGAGTTCCTCTCACTCAAGCCATATTCCAAGTGACAATTCAGAATTTTATACTTTCCCCACCCCCTAGAGAAACAAGATCTTTTTTTGGTCAACATGGTTTATAGGAAACTAGAGTCTTTGTCAATAACTCCTGCTAGGACTGGGAGTAAAAACTCAAGGAACAATGAAACCAAACCAAACCAAATAGAACTTGGGTGTCAGCTTTGAACACTACCCTCTGTTCAGCCTCTCTAGACCGAGTGAGTTACAGGACCCGGCTAAAGCCCATCCTCCTGCTCAGGTTGCAAGTCTGTCTCCCTCCTTCCATCCTGATGGCCACTGCACTAGCTAGGAACTTACCACAACAGCTTCTGAATTCAGTCCTGATCCCCTGATTCTTCCCCTGCATGTGATCACAATGATCTATCTTAAAAAAAAATTATAAAGAAAAAAGATGACAAGAATGTGCAAATCCAACATGTCACTCCTAGTTTACAGCTGGCTCCTCGTTGCTCTCAAAGCCACCTTCTTTTATATATTCTTCGGGGCTCTTTGTGACCTAGGCCATGCCCAGCCTCAATGCACAGATTTAGAAAAATCATGATCTTTGGTTCATGTCACAATCTCAGCATTGGTCTATGCATGACCTTTTTCTTTTCCACATATTTATTTTTGGTAATAACTCACACCTACACAAGCACTAACAATACCATGTCTGTATGCTCACCATTACATCCCCAACCACAAGTGACCACACATAAAGCTACTCAGGGAAGACAACTTTAGATCTACACTAAGCCTCTCCATATACTATCACTTTCTATGATAGAGAGCTCTTCTAGAGTATCTCACTGTTTGTGCCTGAACTCCTTTGGAGGGGAAAGTATCTAATATTGTTCTATTCCTTGCTCCAAGGTACCTAGTACATCAGAAGAGATGATTGTGGAGTGATTCTGCAGCCTGCTGGCTAAAGTATGCACACCTTCATCCAGTCACAACCCATTAGTGAGCATGCAGGACATACTCAGGTGGACCACTGCTCACCCTACCCCTACCATGTTCTTCCATCAGTATCCTGCATACTTGGATGAAATCCACACAGCCCTTCCCTCCATCCTATACCCTATGCTTCTTTCATTCATAAAGCAGTCGCCCTCCTCAGTGGAGAGAAGGACAGAGCTAAATGGATGAGAGAGAAAGTGTCTTGAGTGATGGGGTAATGAGAGAGGGTAGTTAGTTAGTGAGGAAAAGGGAAAGCAACCATGCTAGGACTGGGAGAGACAATTCTCGAAGAGCAAAAGTGGGGATTATTTCCACTGCAAACAGTAGCTCAAGAGCATCCCTAAGCCAAGCTCTTTTGGGACTCTGAATGTTCAACATGCTGGGCACTATGCTCCATGCTAAGATAAACTTCAGTCTTTGCCTTGAGGCACTTGCTGTCTTAATACATAGAGGTCAAGACATTTGTTCCAGATTATGAAGTTAGCATGAGACATGCCAGACATAAGTCCTGGGTCTCTGAATTCCTAGTCTTTTTCTTTTAGCAACAACCACTGCAGAACATGATCAAAAACCTAACCAATCACCATCACCCCTCCATGGCCCCAGGACCCATATCACTTGAGCAGGTGTGTGAGAGCCAAAAGTTTGTCAGTTCCACCATCATCCCAGACCTTTCCGTGGCCATTTTAGCTATTGACCTAGCACTCTTGGAAGATGGACTATGGTACCAGAGAGAACTCATTCCTGGGTTAGCATGGGCTGCAGGGATGCCTAGGGAAGCTCTGTAAAATGTCTTGCCCCTCATAAAGTGATCTCATGAATATTTCTCCAGAAGGCAAAAGTGGAGGATTTGTACATTTTTGCCTACCATGTTGAGGATATGGTGTGATTCACAAGCATCTTTACATCACATCTACAGATCTGAACCCACTCTGGGTCATTCTCACATGCAGCTGAGGCCCAAAGAACTATAGCAAGAGCTCCACACAGGTGTCAAACCTGAATTCTGGTGCAGACTCTGGAAGCAGGAGCCAAATGACTTGAGCAAGACACTTCACCTGCATCTTACTGGGCCCATTTACAACAGGAAGGGGTTTGATAAGTTCGGTGGCTAACAAACTGCTTTTAGTCTCAGAAGACTTTCTTCGAAAGAAAACAATACTGATCTATTATTATTAACTTTTAATTCTTGCTTGGTTTTTAACGAATTTATTATCCATTTTCTTAATTCCAGGGACAGAAATGAAGGCCTATTTGTTCAGAAAGAGGACATCCTGCACTCATTTCCTCCTTGTAGGATTTGAATCCAGAGATATTTCATGTCCCAAGTTATAACATGCCTAGCTATGGTGAACAATGATATCCAGCACTGTTCACCTCAATTCCCTCCCCAGATACGCCTTCCTACAGCAGAGGGCCCCAGTTAACCTCCCAGATTTATTGATTTGAACATGGGTCTCCTGCACTCTCTCAGTGCCTGATGGCATCCTTCTCCGGCAGCAGTCCTGTCCTTTATCTTAGCTTCCACACTTGGCTTCTAAATGTTTCAGTTCACATTCTCTACATGTAAGTCTTGGTCACTAATGTCTCTTATCACCTACCAAGAACTCTTGCAGAAGTTGAGGTCCTTGTTTAAATTTGCCAAATATAGTCTACTTTAGACAATGAGATGAACTTGCTAACCGGTAATGCTATAGAGTAAGTGTGTCCCCCCAGAATTCATATGCTAAAATTCTACCCTGAAAAGTGATGGTATTAGAAGGTGGGGCTTTGGGGATGTAATTAGGATTAAATGAAACCATGATGGGGGAGCCCTTATAAGAGTCACAAGAAAGCCTGAAAGCCTGCTTCCTCTCTCTGCTCTCTATCATGCTGATACCACTAGAAGCTGGCCATCCGCAAAGCCAGAAGAGGCCTCTCACCAGAACTCAACCATGCTGGCACCCTGATCTTGAACTTCTAAACTCCCAATTGTGAAAAATAAATGCCTGTTGCTTATAAATCACCCAGTCTATGGTACTTTGTTATACTGACCTCAAATGACAAAGACAAGTATCAAAACAAACTTGGTATTCTCTGCTGGACTCAAAAACACAAATACCTATAAAAGTCAGGCAGGTTCAAAAAACTAAAAGAACAGAAAGCAAAAGCAGATTATTGGGCCCCATCCCTGTATACTCAGTCAGTAGGTTGGGTGGACCCTGATATCTATATTTTTAACAAGTGCTCCAGGTGGTTATAATACACATCAATGATTTGTGATCACAATAGTGTAACAGGAGTCCAGCTGAAGTGTCACCTCATCAAGGAGTCTTTCTGACCTTCTCCAGCTCCCTCTCCCTAAGCCTCAAACTAGATTCTCCTCCCCCTATGATCCCCAAAACATACTTAGTTTACCTCTATGTTGAGACAAATTGCATTGTACCATAATTATCAATCTACCTATCTGCCTTCTCTACCACCCTCAGAAAACCAGAAGTTTCTGTAGAATAAAAATGTGCCATTCATCTCTGTATCCTGAATGCCCTAGTATCTGCCCTCAAAGTGCTAAAGTCCTTCCCCTCAAAGAGTTTGCAACACAGAAATTAAGATGTAAAGGCATGTAAAAAAGCACAAAACTAAGAGTCAGCCCATCATACAAACGCCACATAAGTTGTAAATAACATGGGGCTTAGTACCCCTCAAAAATAACAAAAATAGCTAACATTTATTGAAGCGCCTGAAGGTTAAGTAATTTTCCCCAAGTCACACAACTGGTAAGTAACAGGGTCTGAATTTGAGCTCAAGTATCTGTCTCAAAGCTGGCCAAGTCCTTAGCCACCACTCCTGTCTGGGAAGCCATATTAAGAAGGGTCAGTGCCGGGGATATGAGAGGACACAGGGTATGTAGGGGGGCTCAGATGTTATAGGCAGAAAGGCTTGAAGCTGTGTCTGGAAGGAAGATTTGCACAGAGGAAATAAAGGTGTGTAGTAAAGAATTTGGCCTTGCCAAAAGTTAGGTCTGGCCTGGTCCCCAGCTCCTACCTAGGAGGCCATCAATTAAATTCAGTGGTCCATTCTACAATTTGCTGGGGGAGGGTGGTGCTACAGGATGAATTGTGCTCTTAAATTTGTATGTTGAAGCCCAAACCCCAGTACTTCGGGATGCGATTGTATTTAGAGAGAGAGCCTTTACAGAAGTGATGAGGGTAAAATGAGGTCATATCCAACATGACTGGTGTCCATCCATAAGAAGAGGAAATGAGATGCAGACATACACACAGACGGAAGGCATGAGAAGACACAGCGAGAAGGTGGCCATCTGCAAGCCAAGGATAGAGGATTTAGGAGAAAAACAGCCCTTGATCTTGGACTTCCAGCCTTCAGGACCATAAGGAAGTAAGTTTCTGTTGCTTAGGCATTTGTTATGGTAGCCTGCATACACAAACACAGTTGGGAGTAGCAGTATGTCCCTGGCAGGTTCACTGTGAAGCTTGAAGAACAATATCCGTAAAGGTATCTGAGGAAGTCAGGGCTGGTATGTAGTGGGAGCTCAATAAATACTCTGCCCCTCTCAACTTCCCCAATATGCTACATTTCTTTTTCAGAGCTTGTCATATATGATTCCTGTAATATAGCCTATATGTGAGTGTGTGCATGCACACTCTATATTGGAATGCAAGCCCCTTGAGGCCAAGGATTGTCTCTTAAAGACTTCTTTTTCTTCATATCCACAGTGCCAAGCTTAGTATATATCATATATTGTTTGTAGAATGAATGAATGAATGAAGTGTATGAATGGGTGAGTGAATGAAGACCCTAATCTTGTACAAACAAGAAAACTAAAGCCAAAGAAGCAAAGTGACTTGGCCAAGGACATTCAGCTAGTCAGGGATCAGCCAAGGAAGAGCATCCCAGGAATCCTGACTCCTTGTCCAGTGCTCTCCTCTCTCTTTGCTGAATCTCTCAGCACCAAGAGCAGGACTGTGCAGAAATAAACTCTTTTAGTTCCCAGGAAGTGGCCACTGTATCCTGTTCTCCCTCACTCTCCTGAGGCTCAGAGTCACTTCTCAGGTTCTGTAAACACAGAGCCTCTTGTGGGCCTCCCTGGAAACAGCTCAAGTAGGAGCAGGTCCTGCTACTGCCCTCCAGTGCAGATGATCAGGACAAAGCAGTCCATATTCCACACAGTTACAGCCACTGGAATTCTCCTGCAGAGCAAATATCCTGTTAAAATTCAGCTCCGGGCGTCACAGCTCTGACCACCAGGCCACAAAGGTGCTAGTGATGTTGGTGGTAGATTGGGGAAGCAGTCCAGCAAGGTGGCCAGTCGTCTTGGCATGGGGCTAGGGTGGAGTTTGCAAACTGGCAGCTTGCACTCCAGACCATTTTCATAGAGTTCTTATTGCTTAGAGATACCGACTAAAGTCTTACAGATAGAATATGATGTCTGAGATTTGCTTCAAAATAATCCAGGGCGGGATGGGAAGTGGGTGGGGACACAGATGAGTTAGACTAGGTGTGTGTTAACTACAGCAGCCAGGTGATGGATACATGCAGGTTCATTGTATGATTTTCTTTTTTGTGTGTATATGTTTGGAATGTTCCATAATAAAAAGTTTGACATTTTTCACTTAATAATCATATGAGAGTTAGTATAGCAGATCCCAAACTGCTATCCTTAAAAAGGCCTGCTTGTGAGGCTGGTCCTGGGCTGGCAGCTGGGAACTTGGCTGGTAAGTAGTTCCTTACATGGAGAGAAAACATTCCCTAACAGAGAAGAGCAGATCAGTCTCTCTAGCCTGTGAAACAAGATTGTGTATGCTGGACACTTGCTTTCTCCTTTGGAAGCCTGAAATTTTAGTATGTGCTTGGTAGAGTGACCAGCACCCAATGAAAGTCATGGGTGCTGAGTTCCTCGTCAGCTTCCCTGCACCGAAGTGTCACACTTGCATCACTGTAGTTTGTTGCTGGGGAAGCACTGGGTGCCATGTGGCCCCTTGTGAGGAGGAGAAAGTAGAAGGAGCCTGGGAATCAATTCCCTGAGGCTGTGTCCTTTCCTTTTATAACATTTGAGCAAAGACCTAAATGAAATCAGAGAGGGAGGCTTGCAAAGCCTAGGGGGATAGTTTCCCTGGATTGGAAAGAGCATGTGCAAAGGTCCTAAAGCAGAAGTGAGTGGCTTGTCCAAGCTGTTAGAGCTGGGTGAGCAAGAGATCAAAGAGGTTGACAGTGGCCAGATTCCTGTAGGCCATAATGAAGCTTCTGGATATTATTTGGGGGTGAGAAAGGAATATTGGAGTGTCTTGACCAGGATATGAACATAGAGGCGGCAACTGAGGGTTACTCAGGGACAGTAAATAACGTTGCCAGTAAGTAGCAAGGTCAGAATTAAATCTCCTGTCTATCTGACTCCAAAGAGAAGTCCAGAGCCGGTGCCATTGCCAAGGCCCAACACAGAAATGTTTCTTTGTCAGAAAGTTGTCTGAGACCTAAAAATTCAACCAAACTCTTGGTTTTTCTTTGCTCTGGGACCCACCCTCATAATACCATGGTGCATGGGAACTTCCCAGCCCGAGAAAGGGACACCTACTACATTCGGCATTTTTGCCGAGATCAAATACAGTGTTTCTTTGTGATCATTAAAAATTGTTAACACAGGAGCTTGTTGCACAGGAACTCATTTATGACGCCTCATGGGTAAATGCAATTTTTAGCAGTTAAGTCACTTGAAAATCACTGATATGCTTACTATTTAAAAGAAGCTGAAAGAAAGCCTTAGTTAAGAAAAAGAGAATCATCCTGTAATACAAGTAATGGCTTCCTAATTTCTTTCCTTCCCCGGAATTATAGTTTCTGTACATGGGGTTTTCTTTTTTTTTGGGGGGGTGGTTTTTGTTTTTATTGAAGTTCAATTTGCCAACATATAGTATAACTGTACATGGGGTTTTCTTAAAGCAGTGGATGCCTGAATTATGAGTGTCAACATCACTGCACTATGTCACCAGTGTTAAGATACATAACATTAGCTACAGCATGACGAGGTTTACTATAATTAAACTCCTTCTCCTCCTGATGAAAAAGCACCCACACCAAGTAGAACTGGCCCATCAAATCTAGTGAATTGACACAACCTCTTTTCATTGCCATCTTCTCCCTGATATTACATTGAAACAGTCCCCCTGGGATACTGGGACACTGGATTCTTTTAGTCCTACCTCTGAATTTTATTTGGCCAAACAGAACCAGGCTTTAACTCACCAGAGGGCTCCCACAAGAAGCAAATGTAGGTGTGTTTTGAGTGTGCTGATGATCAAAGAGAGAAACCAACTTTTGTGCCAGCAACTCTTGATTATTCAGGGGTGGATGATCCAATTTGTGGATTAGCTGGGCCTCTTGGCCTTTCCTGATTTCACTGATCATTAGCCCATGGCCCCCTCAGGCCAGAAAGATAAAAGGAGTGCCAGGCAAAGCGGTCTGGTGGCTTCTTGGCGATCCTGTAAAAGGGGGCAGGGCAGAAAGGCAGTCATATGCAATAGGGAAAATGAGGTTTAGGGATTATCTGGATTTCAATGAGCTGGTTTCTCCATAGCTTCCTGGCCCCCCACCTGAGTCCCTAACACTGGGTAATGGACAGTTTGCCTTGGATGGAGTGGGGCGTAGAAACAGAGCCTGGTGGATTGAGAATGTGTGATTTCAAGTGCCTGGGGGGCAGGGGGTGGGATGGGAAGATGAGGCTGCCCTTTATGGGCTGGGAGATCCTCAGAGCATCAGGCTCCTCACCATTTCTGTGGTGAGGGTGTCAGGGAAGGCATGGTGGGGGGCGGTAGGGGCTTTTACCCAGAACATCTCTGCACCAGGAATGGCAATGCTTTTAACCCTAGAAAAGGAAGACTCCATCCTCTTACAGAACACTTTCTAAGATTCCAGAAGCTTCTAAGGAGGAGAAGGAAGAGTGAGAGAGGTAGAAGGAGGGAGAATGAGGGGGGCGACAGAGAGAAAAGAAGGAGCAGGAGGTAAGGAAGAAGAGAAAGAAAGAGGGAGGAAAGGAGGAGGAAGGAAGGGGGAAGGTGGGGAAGGGGAGAGAGTGGGAAAGCGGGGAGAGTGGGGAGGAGGGAAGGAGTATGGGGAGAGGTGGGGGAAACTGCAGTCCAGCCTCAAGGAGTTCTGATTCCAAAAGCTGGTCTTAGAACAGCCCTTCTCAATGACCGGATCAGACTGAGCAGGTATTATGGGGATCATAAATCTAACCCCTTAGCAAAGTCAGACCATCAGGAAAGAGGGCCAGAGGGATTTCACAGAAGCAGGCAGATCTTCCAAAGTGGCAGATCTGCCACTTACCTGCTGTATTTCTGAGCCAGTTACCCTGGAAGCCTTTATTTCCTTATATGCAGAGTCAGAATGGTAAGAGTGCAAATTTCCTCCCACAGCTGAAAGAAAGAACTGAGATCCCTAAGTACAGGTAGGGCACACAGAAAGCCCTGGATGGATGAACAGATTTCCAGAAGAGGCGGATGAGCCTCAGCCCCCACAGAGATGCCCACATCTGCATCACCTGCACTCTGTTTCTGGTACCCGAGTGGCTGGCTGGCTTCACCACCACTTGGTGTTTCAGCTGTTCGTGGTGGTAAGGCATCCAGGACACCACTGGGCTCATGTATGGATTCTGAGATCAACAGCCCAGTGATAAGAAGTCTGGTCTAGGCACTTTGAGAGCCAAGTCCTGGATGACACTGGCTCCTTCTGTGATGTTAGCAAGCCATACACCTCCTCTTCATCTCAGTCACTATTCTTCCAATGAGAACAAGAATTCCTCCTCTGCCTCTAGAGAGGTGGACAGTGTGAGCTGCAGAGTGAAAAGTGTCATAAATGAAAGGATGAGGCAGGGGATTAATCTAATTTTTTTTATTTTTAGTTACCCAAAAGGATTTCCTAATTTTCTTTTTTTTTATTTTTTATTTTATTTATTTATGATAGGCACACAGTGAGAGAGAGAGAGAGAGAGAGAGGCAGAGACACAGGCAGAGGGAGAAGCAGGCTCCATGCACCGGGAGCCCGACGTGGGATTCGATCCCGGGTCTCCAGGATCGCGCCCTGGGCCAAAGGCAGGCGCTAAACCGCTGCGCCACCCAGGGATCCCAGGATTTCCTAATTTTCAAAGTGTTTTGCAAATATTGATATTCTAAGGCTCAGTGTCAAAGCCTGAGCCAACAAAGGAAATCCATGGAGCTGGATGCCCAGGGAGAAACCCCAGGACTCCTGCTTTCTCTCAAGGATAAGGAAGTAGAGGCAGGCCTCACCAGATACTCACTAACCCAGTGCCAAGAGCAAGCTGAGAAGTTTTAGTGTGGAAAAGAGTCTTGACTTCTCAGATCCCTGAAAGTGGTTCCTTGGACCACTCTGTAAGGACCACTGCTCTGGAGTGGTGTGGCTCAAATTTTAATGTCGCTATAAACCACTTGGGAATCATGTTAAAATGCAGACTCTGATAGGGAGATCTGATCAAGTGATCTGAAGTGACCAAGATTCTGACAAGTCCCCAGGTGACGCTGCTGCAGATGGCACTTGGACCACACTTTGAGCAGCAAGGCCATAAAGACTGGAGGAAGAAAAGTTTGCCTTTGACTAAAATGACCATAAATGGGGACACCTGGGTGGTTCAGTAGTTGAGCATCTGTCTTTGGCTCAGGTTGTGATCCTGGAGTCCTGGGATCAAGTTCCAATCAGGCTCCCCATGGGGTGCCTGCTTCTCCCTTTGCCTATGTCTCTCTCTCTCTCTCTGTGCCTCTTAAATAAATAAAATCTTATTAAAAATGACCATAAATTGGATCTTACAAATTGGGGGATATAATTCCAAATAGTGGGAATGGGTGGGAAGGCCATTCTAAGTAGAAGAGATGACGAAGCAAATACACAGATGTAGGAAAAGGCAAGTCTGGCCAAAGCGTAGAGTTCATAAAACCCTCAGCCTGCCTGCCACGCCAACCCCAAGGCAACAGTATGGTGTGCAGCCTCCAGTCCAGGCAGAGAAGCCACTGGTTGGTCTGGTACCTCTATGCAAGGGGTGTTAGACTTATCCCCACCCATCATTACCATAACAAGTATCTTTTGAGCACCAGTGAGAAGCAAAGAACTCCACAAGACAGTGATAACCTTGCTTTTCCATCATCCATCTCCACTTCAGTTTTCCCCTGAGAATCATCATTTTCCCACTCGCAGTCTCATGGGGCTGACCCAGGAGAAGCCCATGATCTGGGTTCACCCAATCAAAGCACAGCCTCCTTCTGGCCACAGTGATTGGTTCAGGAATGGGCACAGGACCTGAGCAGGTCACTGAGGACTCCCCCTGGTCTTCTGTTAGTTTTCCAGAGACACCATGTGGGGATACCACCTAGAGAGAGATGTCCAAGGAGCCCCAACTCATTGAGTCTTCCAGCCCAGACTTCAGATACAAGAGTGAAGAAGTTTCCAGATGACCCCAGCCCCAGAACTACCTGACTACGATTGTCTGAGGAACTCCGAGCAGGAACTGCCTAGCTAAGCCCAGTCAACCCTCATACTCATAAACAAAATAAATGAGTGTTGCCTTAAGCCACTGATTTGGGTGGTTTATTATGCAGCAATAGATAGCCAGAACCAGGTCTTCTTGGCTTACCTATTAATTCCAACAGTAAAAACACCAGGAAATGAATCAAAACCCAGGGCAAGGAAGCCCTTGGCTAAATAACAAATTCTCCAACTGTCTTCACTTTGAATCAACATGTTATTTGTAGGTTTTGTCAACAGGCTCTCACTGTACAGCTGCCTCAGGTAACTGTCATTTTCCTGAGCATCTGCCATGAGGCCAGTCATCCTGTCAGACATTTCAAATGCCATATCATAAGTTGAAACAGAGACATATCATTACCCTATTTACAGACAAGAATACTGAGGTGTAGAGAGATTAACCTCAGCTTGTAAATCATGAGGTCAAGATCTGAACCCAGCTTTCAGACCCAAAGCCCGTCTTCTCCAAATCCCAATGCCCACTGATCTCTTCTCTCCTGCAGTACTTTGAAAATTCCCTATGGTATTTATTTTCCACTGTAAGGCAAGGTTATAAAACCCTTTTCCTGTCCAGCATATTGCAGAGAATGTCTTATCACATCTCAAAACCCTGAATTTTCCTATTTCCAGACATCGTACCTCCCACCTTGACCTACGTTTGCATAATGTGTCAAGAATGAGAAGCCGTGAGGCACAGGGAAGGAGAGTGGACTTTGTGGTCAGAGGCCCCAGATAAAATCCTGGCTTTGCCACTTGCCAGCTGTGGGACATCCAGCAGTGACTGAACCATACTCTCGGAATCTCCCTCCCTAAAAGAGATGTAAAGAGTGCCACTGCATAGACTTGTCATAGGAGAATCACACCTAATTGTCATAGGAGAATCACACCTAATTGTCTAGGCCACAGTGGGAGCAGAGTGAGTGTTCTATAAAGTTGGGTCATTTCCATTATGATACATTATATCGCCCATTTACTGACATTTTACTGGCTCCCTTGGTTTCATCATCTAGGATTGTAAAATCCTTATAGAATGAGATATTTCTAGTGTTTCTTCAGGGTCCTGAAGCCCATGGTAGAGTATTAGACATGCAGGGGGTGCCTGACAAACATTTGTCAACAGTTTGCCTGGTTTAAATCTCTTATGTTTCAATGACAAGGCCATGGAAGGCCATACTGGCCAACACTGTCCTTTGATCATATGGATGGTAAATATATGTAAGGAATATTGTGTAGGAGAAGGAGATAGTTGGCAGGCCTTGTATAACTTGCCCAGACCTTAGAAAGCCTGAAACTGGAGCTAAGATACCCAGATTCAAATTCTGACTCAGCCATCGATGAGGAGACTGCATTCAGTGAGTCCCAACTCCTATTAGCCTTGGCTTTCTGATCTGTAAAGTGGGCATAACAATATCTATCAGGTATTATGGTGAGTAAATGAGACATTTAATGGAAGGCACAGGTTAGCACATATAGGGGCTCCATGAAAGGAAATGATTATCATTAGCTATTATACATTTGGGGATAAAATGCCCTGCTGACTCACTTCACATGGCAGTTTTGTGGACCCAGTGAGGATGGATGGCATGCTGCTTTCCAAGTATTTATAAAGTTCAATGCAAATGAAGTAATTAAAATCCGGAATAAAGTCTAAACCATCCAACATTAATATCTTTTCTGTTTGCACCTGCAAATCAGAATACAGACAATAAAGATGAAACTGCTGGGAAAATTCAGAGAAAGAGTAGCCTCAATGATCCACGGGCCTGGAGCTGGAAAGGGCCTTTAAGAACTTTCACGATCATTTGACTCACCTCATTTTTCTGGGGGCAAAATCAGGCCCAGAGAGTACCGCTCTCATTGAGAGTACAGAGTATAATAGCCTTGTTGGCATAACCGAGAAGGGAACTCGACCCAGAGGCCCAGTCCAGTGCCGTTTCACTATTATCCGTCCTTCTGGCCTGCATTGGCTGCATGATGATTCAGGTATCTGCCCTCTGGAATATTCTCAGGCAAACATTGGATGTAACTGAAAAATAAGTAAATAAACACAGAACAATTTTAACACCTGAACATTTCCTCATGCCTGGGAGTTGCAGAAGAAAATGCCTCTGGGATATCCTTCTCTAACTTCCTTTCTCAATAATGGCGTAAAAATTGAAATGAGTGCTAAGGAAGCATAATATGTCCTGAAGAAAATATGCTTTTTTTTTTTTTTTTTTTTACAGGCTTCTTCTCAATCCACCCCACAAAGGCTCTGAGACGTGAGGTTTAAGTCTGGCTGGGGTTCAACCATGAGGCCAAGTGTCTGGCTTTGATAAACAAAGCTCTTCAACACTGGTAAAAGCTTATCAATGTCAGTATCTGAATTTCTATGTTTTCATGATGCTCTTGATGTTCTAAACATTCTGCATGTAATGCTGGGTTTAAATGTTATATTAATTCCTTGCACATAACGAGGCTGTCTTTTTTCCCTGGTCACCCAGGCTTGAAGGCTCAGTCACCTCTGACCTGCCTCTGCATTCTGAGCCCTACGTCCATCCGATTCTTGCACGATCATTTTTTTCTTTCCATCCCTATACCACTGTCCTGCAACAGCAGCCCTCCTACCTCAGGCCTACCACAGCCTCCCCAACCCCAGACCCGTCCTGGACATCACCCCTGGATTCACCCACAACAAATGCCCCCTAACTTTGTCACTTCGGGGCTCCCCTTGTCCACTGGCTAAAGTCAAAAAGTCTCAGCCCGAGAGTAGCTCTGTCATTTCATCCCTGCCTTATCTCCCCCATCCCCTGAAAATTTTTTTTCATCCCCTGAAATTTTAATTTGCTTGTTTCCTAGTGACTGTGAATGCATACCGTTCTCTGCATCTTCAACATCCCCTCCTGCCACTACCTATCAGAACCTCAGTCAACTTTCATTTCCTGGAAACTCCAAGGCCACTTCTTCCAGTGGAGTCTCTGCAGGTCACCCCAGCCAGACATTCCCAGTTCCCTTGTCAGACCTCCCTCCCATAACCTCAGACCGCACCACCACGTTGCTATATCACAGTGCCCCTCCTGGAACACATTTTCTCTTAGGGCGGTGACCAGATTTCATTCTTCACCCCTCCATAACAAAGCATTTTGTCCCCCACATTCTAGATGCTCAACAATGATCTTCTGATCAAATGAAAGGGAAAACCAGCCATAAAAATTCTTACCTCTCTCTCTCTCTCTCTCTCTCTCTTTCTCTCTTTTTAACCCAGTGCCTTCCAAGACACCTAGCAGAACCCAGTAGGCTCAAGACTGAATTCCTCAATACTGATTGCTCCCTGGACAATAATTTGAAAGTTTCCTGGCTGCCCCTGTGCCTCAGTTTCCCTACCTATGACAACATAACAAAAACGCTTAACTTACTTTACAAAGCTACTTATTTTCACCTAAAAGGTGGCAATGTCATGTTTGTTTTGCCTCGTGTTTTATCTCTAAGAGGCTAAGAGCACTGAAACATACAGGATTCTGTTTGGAAGAACAAGACCCAGGGCCCGTTGCTTGGAGTTCACTGCCAGCCCAGGGGAGAGAGACAGGTTCTCTCACCAACCAGAAAGGAAACAGCTGCGGTGACAGATGTTGGTGGTGCTGATTATTCTAGGGATGTTTGCATTCAGATTTCCCAGGCAGTCTTGGTTTTTTGAAGTCAGTCTCATTTGATGGGTTTCCCCAGGTCTTGGGGGTGAAAACAAACCGCGGCCTTATCCCACACATTTCATTTGTTTCCTCTCTCTACTCCACAACCACACCCGGGACATCCACACGCCACACACACCCTCTCCACCTCCCCGTGACTTCACGTTGCGTTTTGAACATAAATGGCCCTGGGGGAGAGAGACCTTTTCATTCTTCCTTCAGCCGCTTTGTGTTTTTTTGTAGGTGTGTGTCTGTTGGAGGGTTATGGGGTGGGGGTGTCTGGCTAAGCCACATCGGAGGAGGCCAGTTTCTCCAAAAGACGTGCAAACTTCTGATCCCACAGGGGACTTCAACTGAATACCAAAGAGGGGTGTCTTTGTTCCTTCTAAACGGAGTATTTACTTTGAGCTGGTAAAGTGAATTAATGAAAGGAAGTGGTACCTTCAGCTTCTGGAGGAGGGGTGATAAGTGAAATCAGGAGGTGTGTGTGTGTGGGGGGGGTGGGGCGGTGGTATTTGCCGCCAGCCCCTCAAACACAGAGAAGAGGGGCAAATGAGGATGGAGGGTAGTGAGGGAGGGTGGCTCCCGTAGGGTTTTCTAAAATAGACTCTGCTAGAAAACAGGCTACTCTTTGCTGGGATTAAAAATTGCCTCATAATACTGTAAGGCCCATGTATATGCAAGCAGTTGGGAGTTATTACGGGCCTAAAATAGGAAACCATTCGCTTGATCTTTTGCTTCAATCCTATTAGGGGCCCCCTGGAGCTCGAGAGAGATACCAGCCTGTCATGTCCCTGTTGCTGTGACGACCCCGTCTTTATAGAACAAGAAAGAGAAATGGTAGTGATTGGCAGACCTTGCTTGCCCCCGTATGTAACACAAAGGGCTACAAAACGAAGAGGAAGTGAGGCCCTTCTCCGAGGTCTGACGCTTCTTAACCCTACAGCACCGTCCACCTGGCCCAAAGGGCCCCCACCGCGGCCTCCCCGGAGGGAGGGGAGGGAGCCCCCAGCGCTCCCGGCGCGCTGATGCCCAACGACCGCTAATTACTTTTTTGTTTAATTATGACTAATACCACTAAAAAAGAAAAACTAAGACCAAGTGAAACATCAGCTTCTGGAGGAAAAAAAAAAAATGTGCGCGGGGGTCTGCGGGCGGGGAACGGAGCCACGGTCCGCGGACTCCAACCCGCCGCCGTCCACGCGGCCTCTCCTCTCGGGCTCTCGCCGGGGCTCCTCCGATTCCCGCTCAAGTGGAGCAAAAGTGCCAAACGCAGCTCAGTTTGCGCGCATCTCCTCGGCCGTCCGCGCGGGAACCGGGACACGCGGCCGGGGGCGGGGGCCGAGACCCGCGCCGCGCACTCGCGGGGGCCGGGGCCGGGCCGGGGCCGGGGAGGGGCCGCGGGAGGAGGGAGCGCCGAGTGGCCCCAGACGCGGCGGCATCTGGCCTCGGCCCTGCCCCGGCCCGGGGCCGTGACCCTGCGGGGCGCGGGGTGCGGGGCGCGGGGCGCGGGGCGCGGGGTCGGGCGCGGGGCGCGGGGTGCTGGGCGCGGGGCGCGGGGCGCGGGGTCGGGCGCGGGGCGCGGGGCGCGGGGCGCGGGGTGCGGGGTGCGGGGGCGGCGCGCCCAGCCGAGGGCCGCGCTGGGTGTCAGCCCCGCGCAGGGCCGTGCGAGCTGCGGGTATTCACAGCCGCCAGGCGCTCGCCGGGGCTCCCGGGCTCCGAGGGGCCGGCCTCGGCCGAGGACCGTTGCCCCGACTCCGGGGCACGCGGTGGGGCGGGGGCGGCGGAGGGTGGAGGCGGGGGCGGGGGTCGGGGAAGAAAAGCAGAAAGAAAAGTTTCTTCGGGGGAAGCAGCGAAATAGGAAACGCAGATCCGCTCTGTAGCTTGGCTGAAAGGAAACGCTGCCTAATCCCGACACGTCCCGTCCCGCGTTTGGATGAAACTCTTTTATGTCCCTGCGTGCCGAGGCCCCGCGCCGCTCGCGCCTCCAGTCCCTGCAGGGCGCAGACGCCAGCCAAGGAGCCGGCTCCGCTGCGGGTCCCTCGGCAGCACGAGGCTGTGCGGGGCGCGCCAGACAAAGCGGGCGCAGGAGGGGGACCTGGCAGGTGAGCCCGGGACGGTGCCGGCGAGCGCCGACAAGTCGCTGAAAGCCAGCCCCGCGTGCTCCCGAAGACCCGCTTCCCTGCCGGCCGCGTCCCCCTCCCCGTGCGGCTCCCCGCGACGCCCCAGGACCTTACGGCGAGAGGCTGAGCTCTGGGGCGAGAGCCGCGCCCGTCGCCCCGGGTTCAATGTTGTTGGTTCTTTTCCCGCCAGGCGCAATAAAGGAAAATATTTTAACTGCAACCTACAGGCTTGCTTCCCCCCCCCCCCCCGCCCCAGCCCTTTTTTTTTCTTTCTACTTTTTTTCCTTTTTTTTCCCCAAGAAAACAAGATCAAGAAAAACTAATTATAAGGCACGGCACCGAAGTTAAATGAAAATGTAATCCGGCAATGCGGAGAGCAAATTAATTTTTTAAAAGCTAGATTTTAGTTAGAAAAAAAATATATACATTGTTCTCTCTGGTAACATTTGTTAATAAAACTGTGCTCGATTTCGGGCTGAAAAATCAGTACTAACCCAGAACTCTGAGGTCACTCTCTGGGTGCGTTGTCTTTAGAAATTCTAATTTGAAAATGTTCAAGCCTTCTTTTGGGTCTTTGTTTTGATTTCTAAATACAAAGGTTTGGGGGGTTTTGTTTTGTTTGTTTTGTTTTGTTTTTATTCAAAAAATACTCCCTCTCTGTTTAGACCGGAGTGGTCTTGGAAACTGGGAGGATCTAGAAAAGGATTTTTGGAAAGTGACTCAGTTTGATATGTTATTGCAATAATAAGTAATTAAAAAAAAAAACTTTCTCCCTCTCAGGTGGGCGTTATATCTCTAACGATGCTCTTCACTATTGGAAAAGTGGGCACACAGATAAGTTGCTCTAAACTAGGGCTTGCTTTCAGCGCTAGCCTCACACCAAATAAAGAAGGTTTTGTGATTTTGGCTGTTAATGGTGGGGTTTTGTTTTCTTTTTTCTTTTGGTTTGTTTTTTTAACACTCTTGTTGGGTCTTCTGCATCTTATATTATCTTCGTAAAGGAAAGTTTGTCATTTCAAAAATGCTCAGGCTGGCACACAAAAGGAAAATCACAGTGCTTCATCCTAAAGATATTTTTAAATTTCCAAACATTAAACTACAATAATAAATATTTTTTAAATGGAATGAAATGTATGTCTGATTAACTGCTTCTTCCCTGTTCGTTAGAATCTCCAACAAGGCCATTTCCTTAGTGTAGCGTTTGACGCCATTACAAACCCCACCTTGTTAATTTTCTTACACGGAGAAAAAACTATCTTTCTCAAATCTTCATCCTATTCCTGTTTTGTTTTGTTTGTTATCTTGACCTACTACATCAACTGAGTCCAGCAGGAAGGACCTGACAGATGTTACATGACACGAAGGGGAATTATTATTTGGGTTTTTTAAGATGAAATCTTCAGTCTAATTTATTTTTTAAAATGGGAGGGTTTTTGTTTGTTTGGATTGTTTGTGGGTTTTGTTTTGTTTTGTTTTACTGTACTTGCTCAAAACAGGGCTCAAGAAAAGAAAGCCACGTCCTCTTGTACCGTATCGGCAGTGAATTTGCACCACCTTCTGGTAGGTTTGAGAATGACGAAAATACCGATGCTTCATAAAAGAATTTTTTTTCACGTGGCTTCTATGAACATTGTCCTATTTGTATCTAAACCCAGAGCACCAGTGAGCTTCTCTGAGAACTCACAGCAGATTTCCTACAGCCTGATTTTATGAAAATTCTTTGAACCCGGAAACCTTTTTTTTCTCTTTTTTGAAATCGTATCCCTGAAAGAGCTTAGAAAGTCCCTAACTGGTCCGTGTGTGTTAATTTACTGAAATGCCTGGCAAGAAAAGTAAGGAATGGCTATAGAATAGTCCTGTTCTATTTTGGCTTTCCTCTGTAGAGTGCTTGAAAACAAATCAGAGGCTCTAACTGTAGCAGCAGAGAAACAAACGCTTCTCTTTCTTGGGTTCATAAGACCCTCATTACCCACAATTAATCATAATGACACGCTGTATTCAGGCTTCTTGCTGGGGTCTGGCGAGGAGCACACAGATGTGGCTTTCTGTAGATTTCAATCCTTTCTGCAATATGGATTTCAGGATACAGAGCTCATTAGTACACATTACCAGCTCCCTGGGTTTGCTGTTTCTCTCAAAAGTGCTGGTCAGCACTAGGGTGCCGAGGGCTTTCACGGCCTTCAAATATAGAGCATTTTTTATGGCTTTCCTGCCTGGTGATATAGACCACAGAGTCCAAAGGTTGATCTTTTCCCTCAAAGCCAAGCTAGATTTTTACAAATAGAATGTCCAACGCTATGCATATGCATAAATGTGTGGGATAGATCTATCTTCTTATATGAAGGCCTCTTATTCAAGGAGAAAATTAACTTGATGATGTACTTTCAAAACTGTGTAGAAAATTAAGATCATGTTCCAGTAAAGAGCCCAAATGTTTTGCCTGCACAATCAAACTCATAGAGAGAAAGATGTGCAATTGGGTGAAATTAGTGGAATCATTTGTTGAATTATTCATCTTATGTTAACTGACAAGCATTTACTTAGCCCCTGATGTGTGCCAGGTCTGTGAAGCTGAAACCCACAGGCTGGCGGCCATGGGCTGGTTGGTTGTGCAGCAGGTAAAATGGTCTTCACCTGAGTTAGCAGGGGCTCTCCAGCAGAACTGTGTTCAGGGCATCTACCCAGACAAGGCTGTTGGGTAATTTGTATAATGTTAAGACAACCCCATCAAGGAAGACCAACAAAATTATTTTCTCATCAGCATAATTTAAGCTCTTTATTACAAACTTAAGATCGTGAGAAAAGCATATGGAGAACACTATAAACTTTCTTGAGGGATATTCCAAAATAAGATCATTGTTGGGAAAACCATTTGTGAAAAAGGTTAAGTCAACACATGCCTTAACCAAAAATAAATTTCATGTCACCAAAGATTTACAGCCACAAATTAAAATTGGAAAAATAAAATGAGCAAAAGACAAAATAGGCATCTCAGTAGAGAAAAGACATAGCTAATAAATATAAGAACAAACCAGGGACATGCAAAGCCAAGACATAATGAGATAGCATTTTATGTCTAATGCCCATAGTGATACTATTTTTACATATAACAGAATAACAGTGAACTGGGGGGAAAAAAGTCTAGCAATACCAAGTGTTAGAGAGGATATGGTTCCACGAGATCTCTTAAACAATGTTTCTGGAAGGAAAAGATATATAACCACCTTGGAAAACAACTTGACACATATTATATAACTCAGCAATTCTACTCCCAGGTGCATATGCACATTTTCACCTGAAGCCCAGGAAAAAAAAATGTGAAAGTGTGCTTGGAACAAAGGTTCATAAATGGGGGCATGTATGGAAAACACAGTAGCATATGGATACAACTGACTATATGCCTCGGTTAAGGTAAAATGAGACAGGTATATTGATTAATCTGAGCAATATAAGAGGATAAACACAGAATCTGGATGGTTTCTTGAGTAAAAAGAGGGAGGAGGACAGGGTGGTGCAGAACACATACAAGATATGTAAATTGGGCAGCTCCGGTGGCTCAGCAGTTTGGTGCTGCCTTCAGCCCAGGGCCTGATCCTGGAGATCCAGGATCGAGTCCCACGTCGGGCTCCCTGTGTGGAGCCTGCTTCTCCCTCTGCTTTTGTCTCTACCTCTGTGTGTGTGTATGTGTGTGTCTCTCATGAATAAATAAATAAAATCTTTACAAAAAAAAAAAAAGAATGCAAATTACTTCAAGACTCTAAGTTACTGGGTGGTGGGTTCATGGGTGCTTATCACATTCTTAAAATCAAGGCAATAAATGCATGTAAGAGGACCATGCATGTACCAATGATAATATGTCATGAATAAGCAATTCTCTGCCCCTAAGATTCAACAAAAATAAAATAAAACATAAAATAAGGTGTTTGTACCATTTTCTTGTGACAAAGGTTCTTACAGACATATATATCCTCAATAGCAAAAACCATAAAGAAATGACTTGTAAATACGACTACCTAAAACTTGGGAAATTTTTCGTACCAAGAAACATACTTTAAAGGATTAAATCTAAACAAGTTAATAAAAACATTTTCACCACATGTGAGTTAATAACCATACGACATTAATTTTAAAATTCCTTCAAAGCAACAGAGACATTCTAAAGATGGGAGGCAATGGGCTTCCTCCTATCGGTGGGTATGAATCCCTGTGTCACTCAGAATTCCAATCATGGCATAATCATAACGGCAGCTACCATTTATCAAGACTTTATTATGCGCCAAGCACTCTTCCAAGGGCTTTCCATGTGTTTAATCGCTACAACAACCCCAGAAGGTAGAGACTATTATTATACACATTTTTCAAATGAAAAACTTTTGAAATCTGTATCAAAATGTGCTTCTTATACTACATTGGCAATTCCTCATGCCTAAACTGCTCAAGATAAATACAAAAGTGACTGACATCTTTTAAAATGTTTCCTTCTCTTCCCATCTTGAATGCTCACATAACTTCAATGCTTCCAATACTGCATCTTTCTATACTTTGGATGCAAAGAGGTCCAGAAAGGGTGAAAAAAATATACAGCCTTTGACCAGCGATTCCATTTCCTGGGATATATTGTAAGAAAATGAGTAAGGATATGTGCCAAATTTTAGCTACAAGGGCATTCATACCAGTGCTCTCTGAAATAAGAAAATTATAAT
Organism: Canis aureus; assembly: GCF_053574225.1. NCBI lineage: Eukaryota > Metazoa > Chordata > Mammalia > Carnivora > Canidae > Canis > Canis aureus. The sequence goes on from NC_135630.1 coordinate 38,322,114, forward strand.
AACCTCCATGTAAGGCACTAAGAAATTGTCTGAATAAATTGCAATACATTCACAGGATGCCATAGTCTGCAGTCCTTTTTTCTTTTTTAACTTATCAAATTGTGTTTTTAATTAAACTTTTTATTTTGAGAGAATTGTGGATTCACGAGCAGTTGTAAAGAATAATTCAGAGAGAGTTCCTATACCCTTTAACCAGTTTTCCTCAATGGTAACATCTTGCAAAACTACAGAATATGGCAAGATACAGAATGTTTCCAACATTTCCACAAAAGCATCTCATGTTGCCTTTTAAAGCCACACCTACTACCCTCCCACTGCCTTCTCCTCCTTAAGTCTTTGGCACCCACTCATCTCTTTCTACATTTCTATAATTTTGTCATTTCAAGAATGTTATGTGAATGTGATTATACAGTATATAGCCTTTGAGGGTTGGCTTTTTTCACCCATTTTAATTCTCTGGAGACTCATCCAAATTGTTGCATGAATCAATAGTTTGATTCCTTTTAATTCCTGACTAGTATTCCATGGTGCAGACGTATCAAAGTTTGTTTAACCATTCACTCACTGAAGAACAGCTGGGCTGTAGCCCTTTTGGGGCTATTACAAGTAAAGCTGTTATAAACATTCCTCTACAGGATTTTGTGTGAACATATAGGTCTTCATTTCTCTGAGACAAATGCCCAGGAGTACATTATTAGGTTGTACAGTAGTTGCATGTTTATTTATTTAAGAACTCCCAAACTGTTTTCCAGAGTGGCTGTACCATTTTATACTCTCACCAGCAAATACACAAAAGATCCATTTTTCTCTGCATCATTGCCAGAACTTGATGTTGTCATTAATTTTTATTTTAGAAAAATAAAAAATGTTTTAAAGATTTTATTTATTCGAGAGAGAGAGAGAGAGAGAGAGAGGCAGGCAGAGGGAGAAGCAGGCTCCATGCAGGGAGCCTGATGTGGGACTCGATCCCAGGACTCCAGGATCACGGTCAAAGGCAGGTGCTAAACCGCTGAGCCACCCGAGAATACCCAAAAAATTTATTTTATTTTTTTATTTCTATTCTGATAGAAATGTAGTGATATGTCATTATAGTTTCAATTTATATTTTCTAATAGCTAATTTATATGCTGAATATATATATATATTGAAAAACTGAAAAATTAGAAAGTTCCCATATATCCCCTACCTCCTTACATGTATAGTTTCCCTCACTATCCACATCCCACACCAGAATGATATATGTTATAATCTGTGAACCTACATTGACACATCATCACCCAAAGTCCACAGTTTATTTCCATATTGCACAGTATATGGGTTTTGAAAAATATATAATGACATGTGTCGACCATTATATTATTGTACTGAATAGTTTTAGTGCCCTAAAAATCTTCTTTGCTCTATTTCTGTCTTTCTCCCCACTAAGCCCTGGAAAACACTCATCTTTATTACTGTTTCCAGAGTTTTGCCTATTCCAGAAAGTTAAGTAGTTGGAATCATAAAGTGTACAGCCTTTTCAGATTGGCTTCATTTACTTATTAACATGCATTTAAGTTTCTTTCGTGTCTTTTCATGATTTAGTAGCTCTTTATATTTAAAATAATATTATATTGTCTAGATGCATACAGTTTATTTATTCATTCCCCTACAGAAAGGTATCTTGTTTGCTTTCAAATTTTAGCAATTATAAATAAATCTGCGTATTGTCAGTGTTCTGGATTTCAGTCATTCTAATAGGTGTGTGGAGGTATCTCGTTTTAATTTGCATTTCTCTAATGATAGAGGATGTTAAACATCTTTTCATATGCTTATTTGCTCTCTGTATATTTTCTTTGATGAGATATCTAGTTGAGTCCTTTGTCCTGAGTCTAACTGGATTGTTTGGGGGTTTTTTTTACTGTTGAGTTTTAAGAGTACTTTATATATTCTACACACTAGTCCTTTGTTGGATATGCGGTTTGCCAATATTTTCTCTCAGTCTATAGCTTGTCTTTTCATCCTCTTAATAGGGTATTTTCAAAAAGTTTTTAATTTTGATGAAGTATAATTTATCTATTTTCTTCTCTTCCGTATCATGCTTTTGGAGTCAAGTTTAAGAAACCTTTAAATTTTTGTATAAGGTGTGAGATTTAAGTCAAAGATATTTTGTGCCAACTGTCCCACCACTATTTGTTGAAATGGCTACTCTACTTCCATTGAATTGCTTTTGCACCTTTTTCAAATATCAACTCAGTATATTTATCTGAGTCTATTTCTGTGTTCTTTATTCTGTTCTATTGATCAGTGTCTACTCCTCTGCCAATACTGCAGTCTTGATTTCTGAAACTCTGTAATAAGTCTTGAAATTAGGTAGGACTCATTTCTCTCAACTTCTTTTTTTAAACGGCCTTAGCTATTCTAGCTCTTATGCCTTTCCACTTAAATTTTAGAATTATCTGGACTATAACTACAAAAAATATTTGCTGAGATTTTATAGGAATTACATCAAACCTGTATATCAATTTGGGGAGAACTGGCATCTTTACTATGTTGACTCTTCCAATCCATGAACATAGTATGTCTCTCCATTTTTTTCAGATTTTCTTTAACTTCTTTCATTATGATTGTGTAGTTTTCAGTACATAAGTCATGTACATGTTCTGTTAGAATTACACCTATTTTTGAGTGATTGTATATTTTTAATTTCAGTTTCCACATGTTTATTGTTAATATACAGAAGTTGATTTCTGTTTATTCATTTTTGTGTCCTGCGGCTTGATGAACTTACTTATTCATTCTAAAAGGTTTTTTTTTTTAGGTTCTGTTTTCTATTCCTTGAGATTCTCTTTATAAACAATCATGTCACCTTGCAATCATGCAAATAAGGACAGTTATTTCTTCCTTTCTAATGTCTATGCCTTTTTTCCTTTTCTTGCTTCTTTGACCTAGCTAGAACTTCCAGCACTATCTTGAATAAGAGTGGTAAAAGTTATGTCCTTATCTTTTTCATGATATTAGAGGGTAAGTAGTAAGTCCTTCATGACTAACTGTGATATTAGTTATAGGTTTTTTTTTTTAATAAATGCTCTTTATTAAGTTGAAGAATGTTCTTTTCTTACTTTCCTAAGAGTTTTACCATAAATTGGTTGAATTTTGTCAAATGCTTTTCTCCACTAGTTGATATGATCATGTCTTCTTTACCCTATTAATGTGGTGGATTACACTGATTGAATTTTGAATGTTGACTCAATCTTGCATCCCTCAAAGACAACTTGACCATGGTGTATAATTTTTTAAAATGTATTACTGAATTCTGTTTGCCAATATTTTGTCAAGGATTTTGCATCTTTATTCATGAGGTGTATTGGTCTGTTGTTTTCTTTTTTGTGATGTGTTTGTCTGGTTTTGATATTAAGGTAATATTAACTTCATAAAATAAATTAGAAGTGTTTTCTATTTTCTGGAAGAGAATATGTAAAAGGTGGTAGTAATTATTCTTTAAATATTTTGTAAAATTCTGCAACAAAACAATGGGCCTGGAGATTTCTTTTATGAAGTTTTTAAATTATGAATTCAATTTCCATAATAGTTACAAGGCTATTCAAATTATCTATCTCATAAGGATGCTTGTGATAGTTTGTATTTTTTGAAAAAGTTATCCATTTAACCTAAGTTATCACATTTATGTATGTAGAGCTGTTCATAGTATTCTCCTATTTTCCTTTGGATGTCTGCAGGATCTATAGTGATATTTCCTGATTTCTTCTTAATATTGGTAATTTGTGCCCTCTTTTTTTTTTTTGGTTACAGGTTTGCCAATTTTATTGATCTTTTCAAAGAATCAACTCTTTGTTTCATTTTCTCTATTTTCCTGTTTTCTATTTCACTGATTTCTGTTCTTACCCTTATTATCACCTTCCTTCTGTTTGCTTTGGATTTAGTTTTCTTCTTTTTTTCAGTTTTGCACATCTTTAAGTTCTCAAGGTGAGTGCTTATATATTGAGACTTTTCTTCTCTAGTGAATGCACTCAGTCATATAAATTTACCTTTCATTGCTGACTTACCTGCATTCTACAAATTTTGATATGCCACATTCTCATCTCAATTCTATTATTTGTATTTACAGATTATTTGAAATTGTGTTGTTCAGTTTCCAAGTGCCTAGATATTTTCCTGCTACTTTTATGTTATTAATGTCTACTTTAATTCCATTGTGATCAAAGAACACACTTTGTAAGATTTCAACTGTTTTAAGTTTGTGGAGGTTTGTTTTATGGCCAAAAGTATGATCTACTTTGGCATTTGTTCCAGGGGCAGTTGAAAGAATGTATATTCTGCTATTGTTGAATGGAGTGCTTTATAAATGCTGATTTGATTCTATTCGTTGATGATGTGTTTGAGTCTTCTATATCCTGGCCAATTCTGTGTCTAGTTGTTTTATCAATTCTTGAGATAAGGGTGTTGAAGTCTCTACCTATAATTGTGGATTTGTCTATTTCTCCTTTCATTTACATCAGTTTTGGCTTCACACATTTTTCAGCTCTGTTGTTTGTTGCATATCCATTTAGAATTGTTATATCTTCTTGCTAAATTCACTTTTTCATCATTATCTAATGTCTCTCTATGTCTGGCAATTTTTTTCATTCTGAAGTATATTTTACCTACTTTGTCTAATATTTATATAATCACTTCTGCTTTGATTAATGTTTGTATTATATATTTTTTTCAAACTTTTTACTTTCAACCTGCCTATGTCATTATATTTGAAGTGGGGTTTTGGGTTTTTTTTAGACAGCAGATAGGTGGGCCATACTTTTCAATCTGTCAGTTGTTGCTTTTAATTGGTGTTTTCAGACTATTTACATTAAATTTATATACTGATATTCTCGTGCTGAAATCTAGCATTTTAATTTTTTGTTTTCTGCTTGTTTTTTCATTTCTGTTTCTTTTTTCTGCCTTTTTGTGGGTTACATGAACATTTTCTAGATTTCCATTTCTATTTACCTATAGTATAGGCCTTTTTTTTTTAAAGATTTTATTTGTTCATGAGAGACACATAGAGAGAGAGAGAGGTAGAGATACAGGCAGAGGGAGAAGCAGGCTCCATGCAGGGAGCCTGACGTGGGACTTGATCCTGGGTCTCCAGGATCAGGCCCTGGGCTGAAGGCAGCGCTAAACCGCTGAGCTACCCGGGCTGCCCTAGTATAGGCCTTTAAATGTATTCTTTGTATAGGTTTTGTCTGGTTGCTGTAGGTATCACGTCATATATATAACTTACCACAGTCTACTGGTGATGATATTTTACCAGTTTCAGTGAAATACAGAAATCTCATCTCCATTTAATCTCTTTACCCTCCCTCATTTATAATTGCCTTACCTTAAATATTTCTTCTACATATATTTAGAATCACATCAAATAGTGTTATAATTTTTGTTTCAACCATCAAACATAATTTAGAAAGCTCAAGAGAAGAAAAGTCTATGGAATTTGCATGTATTTTTGTTTACTGTATTCTTTCCTTACTGAGACTCCAGTGTTCCCTTCTTTACCTTTCCCTTCCTCTGTGGACCATTTCCTTTAGCCATTCTCTTAAGGTAGGTTAGCTGGCAACAAGTTCACTTAGCCTTTCTTCATCTCAGAATGTCTTGATTTTCCTTTATTCTTGAAAGATATTTTCGCTGGGTTCACAGTTCCCTTCTTTCACACCTGAAAAATATTGTGCCACTTCTTTCTGACTTGTATGGCTTCTGATAAGAAATCAGCTGCCACTGTAATTATTTTCCCCTTATAGGCAAGATGCCATTTTTTCCTGGCTGCTTTCAATACTTTTTCTTTTAGTTCTAGAAGCTTAATTATAATTTGTCTTGCTATAGATTTCTTGGATTTATTCTGTTTGGGATTCACTAAGCTTCTTGGATCTGTTGGTTTGGGTTTCTTGCCAAATTTGGAGAGTTTCAGCCATTGTTTCTTCAAGTACTTTTCCTCCTCTCCTAGGAGTTCAATGACACAAATGTTAGATCTTTTGTTATATTCTTGGGGTCTCTGAGATTATTTTTTAAATCTCTTTTTCCGCTATTCAGATTTGGTAATCCCCATTCTTTCTTTCAGCTTATGGATACTTTCCTCTGTCCTCTCCCTTCTGCTATCGAACCCGTCCACTGAGCTTCCTATTTTGGTTACTGTATTTTTTAGTTCCAACATGCTCTTTTGGTTTTTATTCATATCTTCTGGGTTTTTTGTTTGTTTGTTTGTTTGTTTGTTTGTTTTACTGTTTCAATGCTTTATTAACAACTGGAAACAAACACAATAAACTGGAGGTGATGACATCCCAGAAGCCCAAGAGGCAAGGGAAATAGGTTTGCATTTTGTTTTTGGTGTATCTTTTATTAAATGCATCTTAGCAAAAGTAGATTAAAAAAGAAAGGGTCAAAGCCCCAGATGTCAGCGGGGAGGAAGAGCAGACTCAGGGAGGCAGCCTCCCCCTCACCCCCACCTTCTAGGGAAGAGCTCAAAGGAGCTGCTGTTGCACCTTCACACACAGGCCTGAAGGCTGAACCAGCACCCAGGTTCCCGGCCTGAAAGCCTCCCTGCAGGAATGCTTCGGTCGCCTAAGTTCCCCCTTTGCTCCACAACTTAATATTCATATCTTCTATTTATTTGTTGACACTTTCTATTTCTTTTGTGAGGTTTTTCTATTCTTCCAGTGGTTCCCAACATTGTCAGAACTGCTCATTGAGGCATGTTTTTAAAGGGAGATATTATTTTTTAAAGATTTTATTTATTCATTAGAGACAGAGTGAGAGAGAGAGAGGCAGAGACACATGCAGAGGGAGAAGCAGGCTCCATGCAGGGAGCCAATGTGGGACTCAATCCCAGGTCTCCAGGATCGTGCCCTGGGCTGAAGGCAGCGCTAAATCACTGAGCCACCTGGGCTGCCCTCATTGAGGCATTTTTATCATGATGACTTTGAAATCTTTGTCATATAGTCTTTTTTTTTTTAAGATTTTATTTATTTATTCATGATAGAGAGAGAGGCAGAGACACAGGCAGAGGGAGAAGCAGGCTCCATGCCGGGAGCCCAACACAGGACTCAATCCTGGGACTCCAGGATCGCACCCTGGTCCAAAGGCAGGCGCTAAACCACTGAGCCACCCAGGGATCCCCTGTCATATAGTCTTAATATCTCTGCCATTTTGGTGTTTGTATCTATTGATGTTATTTTCATTCATTTTGAGATCTTCCTTGTTCACGGTATGACAAGTGATTTTCTGTTGAAAACAACATTTTTGCATAAATCTCTAGGTCTTATTTAGATCTTCTATTTTAGTTAGCTTTCTTTGACATCACTCCAAGAGGAAGAGAATGGACACTACCTCATAATTCCCAGTGATGGTAGAAGTTCAGGTTCCCCACCAGGCCTCTATTTAATACCAACAAGGACAGAGTACTCGTCCTTACTGCTGGACAGGGTAAGAGTTCTGGCTCTCCACATAGTCTCCACTATTATTATGGAGGAAGCCTTATCACTGCTGGGTGCTGGGCAAAGTTCTGATTTTCTAAGCCTACTCTGATACCATACTAGTGAAGAGGAGGAGAAGTGTCTCATTATTGTCAAGTGGTTGTGGAAGTCCAGGCTTCCCATGTGGTCTCCACCAACACTGTGTGGTTGGGTTTGGGAAGAACTTTTTACCAGCTGGTAGAGATGAAAGTCCTGGCTTCCTCTTTGGCCTTCTCTGACACCACTCCAGTATTTTTTGTGTTTGGGTGCCTCATTACGGCCTTGTGAATCTAGGCTCCCCACCTAGTCTTTCCGTGCATGAGTGGTGTAGGAACAAAATTATTTTCTGTAGTGTTCAGTTGGAATAGAATGTTTATTGTCTGAAGGTTTTCTATCTTCTGAGGCTGCCTCTTCTCTAGTCCTTTGGCTAGAGAGAGCAGTCTTTGACTGTTTTTTGTTTTTTTGTCTGTCACCATTGGTGTTTTCAGGTTGCTAGCTTCTCCAGTTCCAATTCTGGGATATATGAGGCAAAACAAAATGCAGGAAACTCATCACTGAGTTGTCCTTTGGGTCCCGAAGTTCTTGATCTGATTTGTCTTTTTCTTTCCACCTTCCAGTCTTCTTATATATGGTATATACATAATGTTCAGGGGTTTTAGTTGTATTTAGGGATGGAACAGGGAAGAGTTCCTTTATTCCATCTTCCCAGAAGTAGAAGGACTACTCCTACTTCTTTTAAATGACGTAAATATGTAATTCATGATGGAATTTCCTTGATGGAATGTTTTTTAGTCAATTTAAAAACTGTAAAACACTATATTTTTACAAGAATATTTATACAAAAGTCTAGAAGAGCTTCTAGAGGTGGTATCAGTGATTAACCTGCAAATGTGGAAATCATCACTAATTTTATTTTTATTTATCAGTATTTTCTGATTATTTTTAAAGATTTTATTTATTTATTCATGAGAGACACACAGAGAGCAGCAGAGACATAGGCAGAGGGAGAAGCAAGATCCCTTCAGGGAGCTTGATACGGGCCTCAATCCCATGACCTGGGATCATGCCCTGAGCCAAAGGCAGACACTCAACCGCTGAACTACCCAAGCATCCCAGTATTTTCTGACTTTTGACATAAAAATCCCTAAATAGGGATCCCTGGGTGGCGCAGCGGTTTGGCGCCTGCCTTTGGCCCAGGGCGCGATCCTGGAGACCCGGGATCGAGTCCCACGTCGGGCTCCCGGTGCATGGAGCCTGCTTCTCCCTCTGCCTGTGTCTCTGCCTCTCTCTCTCTCTCTCTGTGACTATCATAAATAAATAAAAAAAAAAAAAATACCTAAATAGATTTATAAAACATTTCAAAGTATGACTAAGAATTTTAAGTGATTTGAATATATTAGGAATAATAATTATACAATAATAATATAATTAGTATGAATACATAAAATAATAGTAATTATATTATTCCTAAGATATTCAAATCCCTTAATAATTATATTACTTGTGCAGCAACTATTTTGTGTCAGACAAAAGCCTGGGTACTTTACAGGTACTAATCTGACTTCTATGAGTTAGGCTTTACCTGTTCCCATTTTATAGGTGGGGAGAAAAGTTCAGAGAGGTTCAATCACTTGACTGTTTACAACGCTAGTAAGAGTGAGGTTGCTAACTCAGGCTTAACTGGCTTTCTGCTTACTCCCAACAATCACTAACATATTTGTAATGCTTTATGATTTACAAAGCACTTTTCACATGTGTTCACATTTAGTCTTCTCAATAACCCCACAGCAAAGTTGAAAAGGGCACTGAAACTTTACTTTGAAAGATTTGGTTTTACTCTATGCCTTCAGTGAGATGTGACAAAATGAGAATTTGAACCAGATGATGTCTCTCCAACTTATTTTGTCCAAGTCTCCTTTGGGAATGTCCCCTGGAATCTTCCCATCCAAAAGCCTACCCACAGGGACGTGGACAACCTGTGGCTATGGAGCTTCCTCCAGTGAAAAAGTGAGCTCAACAGGTGGATGCAGAAAACATCCCCCAAGGGCCATGGGATAGCATAGTTTCTAGAAGGAAGGGAGAGGTTTGGGCCCCTCCTAATTTTGAGTTAAAACACATCACTCATGCTTCAGATTCAGCCATGAGCCCCTTTGATCTTAATGTTTCCCTACCCCAATTTCCAGGTACTCTGGAATTTCAGAGAAATTCTACAGCAACTCTACAAGAAAGAGGTGGAATAAGTAGGTACATCTCTGAATGTAATCAAGTTGTTCTGCATTCTCCCACTTCCTTTTCTTTCTTTCTCTGCTCCCCGCCCCCCCCCCATTTACCTTTTTCTCCCCTTCTTCTTTACTGATTAGGCCCAGGCTGGCTTTTGACTGTCTGGTGTCCTCTCTCTACTCTCCTCCCCACTCAGAACCCAGGAAAGACTTCTTTCCCTTCCCAAATTTGTCTTCTTACAGATCATTTGGTCTTCATACTTGTTTTGTTTGGCTTACACGGTGTTAAATAGTTGGGTTTTAGCTGGCTAATTTCATGTAAATTAATTGACAGCACTTGAAAATCAGAAGACATCATAGAGGGTGCCTGGGTGGTTGAGCAGCGGTAACGCATCTGCCTTCAGGCTCAGGGCATGATCCTGGAGTCCTGGGATCAAGTCCCACATCAGGGTCCCCTCAGGAAGCCTGCTTCTCCCTCTGCCTATGTCTCTGCCTCTCTCTCTCTCTCTCTCAGTGTGTCTCTCATGAATAAATAAATAAAATCTTAAAAAAAAAAAAAAGACTTCATAGAACTCAGTTGATGATCCCCTTAAAAAGTCGGAAAATCTGGCAATGTCACCACACTGTTCCATGGCACAAAGAGGCTAGAGCTGAGTAGTACCCACCCCCTTTAATGGGGCACATTCTCTCTAGTTTATAACTAGTTACAGTTCACTGATTACATTACCTACCAAATGGCATGCTTTTTCTGTACTGCTTTAAATTACTCTCCCTCTATTCCCTGCCTCTATAAAACACCATTGCTCTTTCAGACCGATCCCAGGTCTTCGAAGGAAGCAATTTAAGTAAACTTCTGGACACTACAGTAACATGCTACTGAAGTGTGCTCCCCAGAACAGTAGCATGTGCATCACCTGGGGGCTTGCTGTAAACAAAGAGTCTCAAGTTCCACCCCTGACTTACTGAACTAAACTCTGCAATTTCAATAAGATCCCTGGATCATTTGTATGCATATTAAAGTTTAAGATGTGCTGCTATAGATTAATTATCTCATGAAGCTCTTTGCCCTTCATCTCACTCAGGAGTAGATACATTTTAAAATAGAAAGTTTTATAAAATTAATCAGTAAGATTTTAATGTGAATAAAGACTGAAAGAATTTCATGGATTTTAAGGAAAATATTTTCAGATACACTTTTAGATCTGGAAGATCTAAATCCTAAAATTAGACCTGGAAACCCTTTAATAATTTATAGTCCAGCTCTTATTTTGTAGGTAAAAACTTGGAAGTTCAGAGAAGGGAATTATTTTGTCCACAGTCCAAAACTAGTGGCATAGTTAAGAGGAAAAGACAGAGGAAACTTCCTCACAACGTTGCCAGAGGAAGACGAATGTTACAGTCTTTGGATTACTGATCTCATATTATGTTGTAGGATTTCCAAGCAGCTTGTTTTTTACTTCTGGCCCTGCTTCACCTAGAGCAGTGGTTCTCAACCTGAGTGTGTGGAAGAATCACCTGGAGGGCATGGTGAACAGATTGCTAGACCTTGTGTGCATGACGTGGATACCTCAGCCCTCACATCAAATTCCTTCAGCCCCTTCCATAAACACCTCAGCTAATGCTCAGGCCTAAGGGTATGCATCTGAGTGATACAGTCTTCCCTTGGGAGGATGATCTAAAAAAGAAAATCATGTAGGTCATGAATGAAGGCTTGGAGCCAATCAAGAGGGACTCTCAGGGTCCCAGCAGTCAGAATATGGTCAAGAAGGTAGAGGGTATGGTCTCCCCATAAGCACTACCCTTTGACTCTCCAAGATTCTTTACCTTGTTGGGAGGTAGAGAGGACAGGCAGAAGGCCAGATCAGGGTCTCTAAGTTTTGTTACTCAAAATGTAGCCTGACCCAGTAACATCAGTCTCATTCTGGAGCTTATTAGAAATGCAGAATCTCGGTCCTCACCTCAGACCTCATGAATCAGAATGAGCACTTTAACAAGATTCCCTGGGACTTCTGTGTGCACTTGAAGTCTAAGCAGCACTGGTCTAGGCTCAGGATCAGGGCAGGACCTTTTACCCTGAGTCTGAGGCAATATTAGTCCTCGCAGAGGAGAAGGATGCTTTAACTCATCTTTGGGTCCTGTGTAGGATCCATTATCTAGTTAGAGAAATATTAATATTTGTTAAATTTAATTAATATTTGCTAAATTTGACTGAGGTAACAACAAAGCAATACAAGTTAGTTCCAATTTTATTTCAATTTAGTGTCCCAAATGATCATTTCACAAGAAACAGAGTCATTCCAGAACTACTTATGAATGTTAACACAACAGAAGGAAATTATTTGATAATTAACATTCCTAGAACAAAATGAAGCATTTTTGAAGGGGAGAAGGAGAGAGAGAGAGAGTTCAGTTTCACTAGACTATTCCATGCACAGAATTGATCACTTCATTAGAGAGTAAATCTAGACAGAAAAGTTCTCAAGCTGGTGGCCCGCAGACCCGATGCAGACAGATAGTCTCACATTAAAACTGGTATGTTCCAACTTATTTTGAAAAACAGTAATGATCTAAAAATACTGAATCCATAGTCACAAACATCCACACTGGCTGAAGCAGAGTAGTGTGGCCTGTTAGCATAGTTGAGCACACTTTGTGCTCCACAACACAGTGCTCCCTGCTGTCTTTCACCATCTTTTCAAGGAATTTCATTTGTGATGCTACTCGCCCTTATGGATATTAATTTTGCATTTTCTGCTACAGAAAGCCCTCAAGTTTGGCTACTATAAAAGATAAAACATAGAAATCTCAGAACAGAAAATTTTCAACCAAAGCACGCACTCAATAAATAGAGATGCCAGGTCCTTGGATTCGAGAAACAGATGTGGGTCAGACACAGAGCTTTTAAATTAGCAGGAAAAACCAGGTAAGTGCACAATCACCATAAATACTCAAACTGATTATGGCTGCATGAGATGGCACAAAGAAATAATCATACCCTTAAAGGCATGATTGGTTCTGCTGTCTGTGGAAATTGTAGTCCAAACATTTTAGATTCTCCTCATCAGTGGGATGACCAGACACCTGTTTAAAATCCATAGCTCTTGGTAAAGATGTTACCTTTCCCCTCCAGACATTTGCCAGGAGATATATCCAGCCTTCATCTGCCTTGTCAAGTGATGGGCCTAAGAATAAGAATCACAAAGGAAAACAAAGATACTTCCCCACATCAGAAAGAATATTATAATGGACGTCCTGCTGACATCACATTCTTTGGAAAGTGACGGAAACATAATCATTAAATTCTACTCTATATAGAGGTGCTTAGGGTAAAGTTTTAAAATGCGTCATTCTACAGGGTCATACAGGAATACACACGCATACACACATCTGGTATACGTGTGTATTTATATAGATATACATGTATGGTATGTATAAAGAGACCTCTCTCTCCCTCCCTCTCTTTCTCTCTCTCTCTAAAGAAATTGGCCAAGCCATGTTGGTTTCTTAAGAGTAGATTAGAATATCTCAGTGTGTTCAGAAACACCATTAGGAAGGACCTGCCGCCTCACAGATATTCAAGAACACAGGGTTGGGTAGCCCATGGGACCAAGTGATCCATCACAGCTTCCCTGATGCTTTTTCCTCAGTTAGTTCTTCTATTTCCTTTCTGATATGAGTTTCAATTTAGAAGGAAAAGGTTAAATCTCCTAATCCCTCCCTATGCAGAACTAAAGGGATTGGACCCTCTGAACAGAAGGCCTGTAACCTTCTTTGGGTTTATTGAACTGCATGATTACAACCAAGAAAAAAATAAATGAAAAAAATAAATGTATGGGGTACTTGGGATATGAGTAGTTTGAATGGAAAGTAAGACATGAATGATTAATGGGATTAAGAAAGGAGTACCTACATTTATTTTAAGGTGCCCCTGGCAGCTCACGCGGGCTTTAAAAATCCTCAAGACTTTAAGGATGCACCACCTCTGTGGAAAGTAACACCAGCTTTCCCCGTATTAGTTCAACTCCAAAAGTCCCTAAGTAACTGACAACATGTCTGACTTTTAGGGTGGAAAATATACAAGTGCTGAATCTTTGTCTGGCATTTTAGATACACTGCAAAAAAATATATATATATATATATTAGAGTCATAGGATACTCCAGAGCAGCAGCCGTCGTGGAAGCGGCAAAAACCCAAAATGCTATTCCAGCCTTGCTCATAACCAGCAAATGACCATGGGCAAGTTGCTTCCTCTCTACAGTCTTTTCTTACCTGTGTCTATAGTAAGAAGACTGGGTCAGTGGAAAATGAGGTTCCTCTTAGCTCCAACCTCCATCTGACTCTGCTTAATTCATGATATGGTAGACTGAAGAATGATCCTCAGAAATCCTGGTTCTAATCCCAGAACCTGGGAATGTCTCCTTACATGGCAAAAAAAAAAAAAAAAAAAAAAAAATGTCTATGAAGATATGATTATGGATGCCGAGATGTGGAGATTATTCTGAATGAGTGGGCCCTAACTATAATCACAAGGGTCCTCATAAAGGGGAAACTAAAGGGAAATACTGCACAGAAGACTAAAGGCCATGTGGCCACAGAGCCAGAGATGGAAGGGATGTGGCCTCATGCCAAGGAACATACCAGCAGCCACCAGAGGCTGGAAGACAAAAGGAAAAACTCTACCCTGGAGCTTCCAGAGGAAACTAGCCCTGATGTCACCACTATTTGAGGGTATCTGAGCTGGCCACCCCTGGGACTCCCCACTCAATGGGACCCTGATCCTATAGTCACACATTTATTTATTGACTCACCCATTTATTCAGCCAACATTGAGTCCCTGTAGGCCAGGGTCTCTGCAAGCACTGAGGGTGTAAGAATGGACAAAACACATCCCTTCCCTCCTCAGTCTTGGGTGACAAATACAGACAATAGTGCTGAGATAGTAGGAGGAGTGACAGAGATGTGATGAGGTAGAGAAAGGCCTTGCTATTGTTGGTCATCAAAGGGGTATTCTAGGAAGCAGGTGGAGGGTCCTTGGTGCCAAACAAGCAACAGAATGGGAGGTCAGGACATTTGCCCATAGCCATGGAAGGGCAACAAATCTGACCCCAGTCCAGAGACCTCCTCACTGAATCCAGCCTCCACCTACCTCCTATCCAAGGACAGAATTCAAGTTAGCCCACTGGCCAGTGCTTTCTCATAATCCTGCCTCTAGGTTTCAATTAGTGTTTCAAACTGAAGGCCATGACCCATTGGTAGGTTGTAAAATCAATTTAATAGTTCACAACCAGCAGTTTTAAAAGCACAGTGGAATTGAATAGAAAATAGTAGGGAGTGCCTGGGTGGCTAGTCGGTTAGCATCTGCCTTCAACTCAGGTCATGGTCTCAGGATCCTAGGATGGAGCTCTGTGTCGGGCTCCCTGCTCAGTGGGGAGTCTGCTTGTCCCTCTCCCTCTGCCCTTTCCCCTGCTCTTATATTCTTTCTTTCTCTCAAATAAATAAAATCTTTTAAAAAAATTTTTAAAAAGAAAATATTAAAGTGTGTTGTACATTGCCAGTAGAGATGCTATTTTGGAAAAGTTTAGTTTCAGAAAAGAATATACACACACACACACACACACACACATACACACACAATCATGAGACCAAATGTATTTGTTACTATGGGTCTTAGATGAAAAGTTTGAGAGCCACTGATTTAACTACTTCAAAATAAGCTACCTTAACCCTTTCTACATCCTGTTATGTAGATGACATCACCCTGGCAGTCCAAAAAACAGAATAACAAATGGGACTGAGCACTTTCAGCTATCAGAAGAGGTAAGATGAGCCCACCAGGCAAAACCCAGTACAAATACTGAACAAGTGCCTTGAATACTCAGGGTCCAGAAATTGTAGATATCCCCATGGAGAAGATGGTATTTGAGCTCGCCTTACACTTGGGCTGGTTTCTAACCAAATGAGCCACAGGAAGAATATTGAGGAAGAGGGTACGGCATAGGTAAAGGCAGATAGGACAATATAGTGTCTTCAAGAGGCAGGAAGTAATTGGATTTGATGGAGCACATGATGAGTCAGGTTAGGTAGGGTTCCTGCAGAAATTAACACTGCAGAGATAGATTGGGACCTGCAGCTGGCCACTGACCCTCTTTGACCATTGGTCTGTTTTGTACCCAACGAAGTTAATGGTACTTAACCAACTCATCTCTCTGATGGCAGAGAATATAAAGAGAGAAGACATGGGAAGATGCATTGAAAAATATGGCCCAATTCACCCACTTACTCAACAGATGTTCCTGCGTCTGGGTGGCCAGGACCCATCTGGGATATGCTGGTGGGTTAGCAGTGCCAGCCCAGTGCTGCATGCAGAAACACAAAGAGCTGATCACCCCTTGTGCCTCAGAAACTCAGAAAGTGTCACAAGGGCAGGATACTTGGTCTGAGTTTGGAGAGGTGAGTTGGAATTTACAAAGAAGGAGACAGGAACTCCAGGTGGAAGGAATGGCACCCGTCAAAGTTATAGAAAGTATCTGATGTGTCCAAAGGGTCCATGTTAGAAGTGTAGACCGTGTTGCTCTGCACAAAGATGCCCGGCTGAAAGCAATGAAGAAATCTAAAATACAGTCAGTTTGGGGCCGACCAAGCTATCAGCCATGGCTTTTCCAATTCACACAGAGGCGCCATCTGCTGGCCAAACTGTGTGCCTGCAGGGCTGGGTCAGCCCAGAAGGAGAGGGTTTTTGTAACTTGCACCAAGGCTCTGTATGGGCTAAAGAAGGCTTGGGTAGGCAGGATTCATGGGGAAGGCAGATGAGCTCTGGAAGGCAAAGGAAATTCACTTGGGCGACACAGTGAATGTAGGCAGCTTCACCATCAATTCTCCTTGGTGTGGACTTTTGGACTCTTCTCCCCATCCCCAAACATGGGTCCCTACTAAGACTCCTAGCTCTAGCTCCAATACTTAACTTTCTCCCTTCTCAGACAACTCCTGACTATTCATTCTCTTTCAGCCACAGTGGGCACCTCCTCCAGACAGTCTTCTCAGGATCCTGTATACAACTAATCACTGCCTTCAATTCAGTCCCTCTATCCCCATGCAGTCTGCACTCACGCATGTCTCCTGCGTGAAAGTGGCATGTGCATCTCTGTATTTCAATCATTCATATTCTCATGTCTGCCCAGCCCATCAATCTCATGGATATAGACCTTCAGGTCTCAGAGCACACTGTCTTCCCCTTTATAGTTGGACAGAACTTATGCAAAAGGACCATTTCTGACTCACCGATAAAGGAAACACATCTTTGGATAAGCAATAGTAGGCCAGGTGCCAAGAGCTGGATTTGGAAGAGCTCTTTTCCATATCTTCCAATGCATTCAGACATGCATTGAATGTCTACGTTTCTCCCACCCCACAGTTCACGTGTTAAAACCCTAATCCCCAAGGTGATGCTGTTTGGAGGTGGGATCTTTGGGAGGTAATTAGGTCACAAGAGTGGAATCCTCATGAATGAGATTAGTGCCTCTAGAAGAAGAGACACAAGAGGGATGTATATGAGTACATGGCAAGAAGGCAGCCATATCTGCAAGAGAGTTCTCACCAGGAACCCAACTGTCCAGCACCTTGGTCTAGGACTTTCCAGCCTCCAGAGCTGTGAGAAATAAGTATCTTTTGCTGAAGCTGTCAGTGTGTAGTAATTTATTACAGCAACCCGAGCTGACTAAGGCAGCAGACAAAGCTGGACTTTCTCTACCACATGTTGCTGCCCTTCCCAGGAGAATGTCTAGGCAGAAAGACATGCTTGCTCTCTCTCTCTCTTTCTCATTCTCACAAACACACACACAGAAACACAAACACACCAACAGGGAGCACTGGTCAACACTGCACAAAATCTGGGGGAAGCCTGGCACTGTTGTGGACACAAGAGCTACAAAAATGAATGTGATTTGATCTACTGTGGAGAGCAGATTAAGTAATCATGGTCCCGGCCCTACAGAGCTCACCTAGGAGGCTGCTAGCATCCTCCGCCAATCACCATGCAGAGCAGATTATAAATTAGATGATAAAACTATAAATAACGTAATGTGAGAAGATGGAGAAGAGTTGGGTTACTTTGTGCCACATGATTTAGAAGCTTGAATGGCATGGTAAGGACTAGGGTCTGAGCAGGGACATAATGAGATCAATCCATGTTGACTGATCTACCATTTCAGCTACACTGGAGAGCACGGACTGGAGCTGGAGGACCAGCTAGAAAGACGTCATAATTAAAAATAATAGTTCCTAATCCTGAGGCCTTCTTTGTGTCAGGCCCTATTCTAAGTGCTTTATGTATATAACACATTTGAACCCAGTGGTATACAACAAATGTTAAGGATTGAACTGTATCCATCAAAAAGTCATTATGTTGAAGTCTAAACTCCCAGAACCAGATTCTTTCTCATGGTCCTCGGATGGAACCAACCCCACTGGAACCATGATCTCAGACTTCTGGCCTCTAGAACTGAGACATGATACACTTCTGTTGTTTAAGCCATCTGCTTCATGGTATTTTGTTCCCTAGCCAACAAATAGAGTCTATTTGTTATCATCCCACTTTAAAGAAGAAGAAATGGAGACCCAGAGGTCAAAGAAACCCAAGGTCACACCAAACCAGTAAGTGGGAAGGCAGGGAGCCTCCCTCCAAACCCCATACACTCAAATTCCACATGAACCTAGCAGTCAAAAGAGGTTAGGGCCAGGCCAGCAATAGTGAGAGGTGAAAGCGGACAAATCATACAAGAGCCATTTTCAAGAAAGAAATTTCAGTACCTGGTCCCTACTCAGATGTGGCAGGTGAGAAGCAAGCACGTATTGAAGATGGCTCTTTAGTTACTAAGAGTGATTAAATCTAGATATTATTGTAGTTAAAGCATGATTTGGGTGATCATATGTCTAATATGTCTTCCCAACAACTGAAGACTCCATGAGGTCAAAGGCAATATGTTTTTTTCCCACAGTGGGTACCTGCATCCTGGGTAAATACTGGTAAAGATGAGTCATTACCATATGACTTTAGATCCCAGAACACAAAAGTAGAAGGGGTCGAAGGTACATATATGTCTTTCTTCTTGAAAGAATGACAGGCTGAGAGGATCATCCATCTCTGCAGTATACCAAGGCTCTCTTCCCTTCACACCATTCCCCTGGCATGAAAATGTGGCTGTGTAAATCACTGAAAGGTTTATGACTTTCTAGGAAACATGAACTAACCCAGGCAACTTATAAGCAAGAAATCTACCCATCAAATCTTCACCAGCTCCCTTGCAAGGAGGCAGTAAAAAGAATTTCTCCAGCAACAAATTCTTCACATGGTAAATTTAGAAAACAGTACCAGGAGTGGCATGTGCCTGCGGCAACCAGACTGAAATGAAAACCCACACTCATGCCATTCTCAGCACATGCATGCAATGAGCAAAAAGAGGGGAGGACCTACCATTTAGCCAAGGACAGCACTAAGAGTGTCATACACTGGGGCAGGGTTTGGTTGGCCCTCAAACTTTATTCTTCCCTTCTTTCCTCAAATAATCTATGTTTGGTAGGTCACAGGAACACCTGGATACAGACCACATTTCCCAGGCTCCCTTGCAGCTGGATGTAGCCATATGACTTCGTTCTGGCCAATGGGATGTAAGTGGGAGTATGTGAACGTGATAGATAGTTCATGCCCTTTGTCAGTTGTTTTTCAGACCTTTCTCCAGTCTTCTGCTGGAACATGGATATGGATGCAATCACACTGGATCATGAGGATAAGGACAAACTTTGCAAACAGTGGGGGAGTGACCAAAAGAAAGTAGATCCCTGAGAACTGTACAGAGAAGAGCTCCAACTGCTATCTGCTTAAGCACTGATATTTGGGATCTCTGTTACTCATAGCAAACTCTAGCACTGTCACATAGATATCAGCTTACTTTTCAAAGAAATGAAGTAGGACTCATATCCCAGTTTATGAATGAAGTAACTAAGGCTACCAGAGTATGAGAGTAACTCACCCGAAATCATGTTGCTTAGAACGTATGAATTCAGGTCTGTCTGGGTCCAAAGTCTTTGTCCTCTCTCCTATATTAATGCTGCCTCCACACCTGAGAATCCCTAGGACAGGGTGAGCATTGCGAATGCATACAGTTGTGTTGCTTTGGGCAATTTCCCAATGTGGTTCACACTTCAGATCAATAAGGCCTCAGGCTGGCTCCCTACAAAGGTCAGGTGCCTTAGCTTTAATCCAGGCAGCCAGGAGCCTCACAGATGTATGCTTGTGGTAACAAAGGGAAACCGGGCTTGGAGAGCATGGGTGCATCTGTAAGAGCCAGCAAAGTAGACCCAGGCCCTCTTCCTACTCCCATCAGCTTAGAAAGAGTGCTGCCCCTGTGCCTGAATATGCATTGACCAGGCATGACCATATGTCATATTCACCCTACTTTGTAAATGCTGCATGACTCGGGTGTTTTCTTTTCAAGGGACACACTGACTGAGTAGTTCCCTGTCAGGGGGAATGGAAAGCAACAGAGGCTCTGGCCAGAAAGCAGGGCTGGATCAGAGCTGGGGCCATAGGGAGTATAATACAAGGGGTTTCTAGATACAAACCCTATGAAATTTGGGACTCTTTAAAAATAACATATGAAATCCAGTGCTGAAAACTGGTGAGTTCAAGGGAAGAAAACCCTTCAAAGGCATGCATAGAGGGTACCTTAAACACAGCTACCCTTTAGACAGCCCAGGCCTATGGAGACATCAGGAATTCTTTAAGGGCGAAGAAAGGTTGTTTGTTTATTTGTTTGTTGGACTGGATGCTTTTTTATGTTTTGGGCTGGTCAGTTTGTGGAATTTTTTTTCTTATCTCTAGTACCAAATGGAGTCATTGCACTAACTAGTGAGTTAGAAATGTAAACATTTTCAAGGCCCAGACCTTGTTTCTGGGGAAATAGGCATAGACCCTAGAGCAACCACTCTTCTCTTCTTGCATCCTTGACAGGCATTGCTAATCAATCATCGCATGCTTTCCCGCAGGCTCCCAGTGGAGCCTCAGATCTCTCAGTACAGCTCTGGCTGCCACTGCCAATCATGTGGAGTCCCATTCTCGGTGAAATACCTTCTCCACCCCTGCTGTTTGAGAGATTGTGAGTCTCTCTCAGTCCTGTTTCCAACACTGAACAGGAGACCTTGCATGAAGTAGGCCCTGGGGACATATTTAAGGAGGCAAGGAAGAGAGGGAGGGGACAGAAGGAGCCATTTTAAGAGCCAGGGGATTCAGCTGACTGTGACAGAGGTTGGATGTCATCCTTGACCAGACTCAGAACCCAAGCCCCTTTTGTATGCATCCTATTATACCTGGCCTCACAATACAGCCAACCAGCAGCTAGTGAGCTCCTTGTATGCTGTGGCGTTTTATGCAGATGTGCTATTAGTTCAGGAGCCAAAGACTGGGTTCCTGACCCAGTACAACTGTTCTCCTGCTGAGTGATCAGAAGCAAGAATTGCCAGCCTCCACCCTCTGACCTGCTTCCTTTGTGCAGCATGAGAGCCTTGGGCCAAAGACTGTTGTTAATCCTTCTCTCTCCAAATCCATAGGGATCCACTGCTCTTGTCCTTCCAGTGGGCCCTTCTGCCCTGACACTCACATTCCTGTTTCAATAGCATCTCTCCTGAGAAGGCTTTCTTGGGTATCCTAGCCCACAGAGGGCACCTTCTGCAGAGCCCCTCAAAACTGATGGCCTCATCCCATGGAAGGGTCTGAAACCATATTTAGCTTCTGTTGTTGGCCATCCCTCTCCTGTGGGTATGTACTCTTTCTCCAACTAATTAGGAAATTTTTTTAAAGTTTTATTTATTTACTTAAGTGACCTCTACTCCCCACATGGGGCTCAAACCCACAGTCCTGAGATCAAGAGTCACCTCATGCTCCTCTGAGCCAGCCAGGCACCCCAAGCTAGGAAATTTCTTGAGAGTGGAGAATGTGTTTTGTATTTCTTCTGTATCTCTCAAAAGAATTAAAACAAAGTTAAGGATAATATGGTGATGATGATGATGATGATGATTGCTACTCTTTTTGAGCATTTCACACACATATGTTCATCTCCTGATAGCCACCCTGAGAAGTATTACCTTTCTCCCTTTGCAGTGTGGAAGCGGAGGCATAAAGAAGTTGTGGCACTTGCCCAAGGTAGGGAAGAGTTTGGCATCTGGGTGTCTCTGGCTCAGAACCCATGTGTTTAAGGATGCTACTATATGCCAAAGATTGGCAAGATGCTGAGCATTCCGTCCTTGCTGAACATACCACAGCCACACACAAGGTCATTCAAACACCTTCAGTCTGTGACACACATTTATACTTCTGTCTGGTTCATCTCTGTAGTCCCAATGCCTGAGGTCATATTCTGCACACAAACGTCTGAATGGAGTTTCTCTAAAAGAGAGGTCACATCCTCACCCAAGTCTTTCCAGCCACACACTGCTCCAATACCATTCACTCATCCATGGCCGCTGCTGCCCACTCCCAAGCACATTACACGCCATAAGGCTATTAGAACAAGCTAAGGAAGACCCCTCACTTTAAATTACCTACTTGAATGGTATTTATCTAGCACCCTCTCTGAACACAGCCCTGTGTAAGTAATTCATCTTTCACATTCTCTTTTAGCACATTTCAGGACTTCTTAATAAACTCTGGACAGCTAACTCATTTACATATCTGATGGCACAAAATGCACATTTACACGGCAGCTTCTAGAGATACTTGCCAAAAAAATTCTTCAATTACTCTCTGCTAAGTCATTCCACTTTTCTGCGGAACCAGAGACTCAAGACGAAAATTCTTCCCCTTCTATCACCAATCCTGCTAGCCCATGCTATCTCAGTCCCCAGATTTTCAAGTCTTTCAACGCAGTGTGAATACCAATCGCCCTGGAACCGTGTTAAAATGTGGATCCTGACTCAGTTGGTCTAGAGATAAAGAATCTGTATTTGTCACAAGTTCCCAGGTGGTGCAGATGCTGGAGAAGCAATCCTCTGACCTCCCTGCTTCAGCACAATGCCTCTTCTACTCCCAGCGTACCTTCATATTCCCAGTACTCTAACACACTAAATAAACTGGTCCCGTTACTCCCCCTCTTGCAGCTCTTGGGATCCTATCCATATTTCCTGGCTTGACTCTGGTCTCTGTGATGGGTGATCAGTGATCATCTTGGAGCTCAGCCTGTCTCTCTGCCTCCACTCCCTTCTATACTCCCATCATCCTGCTTATTCTCCCCCCATATGGGAAGCACGTCTCCCTCCTCGGTGAAATTCCTCAGTCAGTTAGTTATCTCTGTTGCTCCAGAGCCTCCCCTGACATCCTTTTTCTCCCTCTAGCACTCCTCAAGCCTGATGAAAAGCCCTTCTCTCTGCCTCTCTCTGTCTACTGATCCAGGCTGGTCTCCCCACCAGACACAGAATTTTTGGGGGCAGGAACGAGCCATATCTTGCTCCTCTCCATATCCTGTGACTCAGCAAATATTTATGGAATGAACAGAGAAGAACCTCTTCAAAGTATTCTTGGACCCAATGAAGTACGACAATTAATAGAATTTCTAGAAGGAATAATAGCTACTAGGTTTTTAATAACAGAAATCATCATTGCTACATGTATAAACTAACTTTTTAAGGCTAAGTAGCTGTGTGCTTTTATTAATACATTTCATTCTGTTGTTTGCTTTACAAAGTGCAGGTAAAAATCCTAAATTTGAGTGGCATTCAGCAATTTCTCTTAAGGGTGGAGTGAGCAAATGAAATGCGCTTAGTCCATAACTTGCGTGGGGGATAATGCCCCTTGAAGTGGCTGCAGTACTATTTTAATTCAGCCTTGGAGCCATTATTTCGTGAAGAATGGTTTCCTGAGAGATTATAATGAAAATCACCAGGAATATTTGACATGACAGATAGGTGACAAATAGGTAGATAAGTAGATAGATAGGTAGATCGATAGCTTTCACACATTAAGAATAAAAATACCAACCACTAATAGTAATAGCTATGGTATATTAGGCCATTACTCTATATAGGCATAGAGCTCACTCTTTACATCTGTGTTTTCATGTAATCTCCACACTAACCCTGAGAGATGCTCTCTATCGTCCCAATGGGACATCAGAAGCTCAGAGGGGCTGAGTGACTGATTTATCAACAGGCACGTACTTAGTGTCAGAGGCCTCTTTCCCTGCTCATAACCATGAAGCAAAACTGCCTCTATCACATGTTTACATTGGTCCTATGTGGTTCAAAGACAAGTGTGTCAAGTGGTCATATGGCATGGGACACAGAAAAAGTGGATCAGAGCCTCCATTCTCTGCGAGTTGCGAGTTTAAATCCAATGTACACCCAACCTACCCATGTTGGTGGGAGAGATACAAAGCCAATTTATCCTGGATAGAAGCCCACTTGTAGTAGGGAGTAGGGGAAAAATCAATCAAAATGAAAACTGAATAATTCCAGCATAGAACCCACAACAGCTCCCTGGGGTTAAGTCACCCAACTTTGCACAGAAGCTGGCAAATGACACAGCTAGAAGGACTGGGGGGAAAGTGGTAAGCGTCTGGGGAGAGACCAATAAGGGCCAGCTCTTGTCCCACACCTTCACACATCATTTCATTCATTCTTCTAGCCATCCCTGTGAGGCACTTCCAGCGGTAAGGCTCAGAAAGACTGAGGAACTGCTGCCCAAGGGTCAGGGCAGCCTTCTGAACTCAGGTATCCATGGTGTTTCCCACAAACATGTGTGGAATATGCTCTCCGCCCCCCCCCCCCAATCCCCCAGTTCCTACAATGCGGTCATTCCTAACGGATTTTTTTTTTAAGTTATCCCAAAACTCACTTGATAGTGACTCTGTCTGAGGTTGCAGCAAACCCCAACTCTGTACAGGAGAAACTTGAAATTTCAGGAAATCAGGGAAAAATTAGTAACTTGAGAGCACTGAGACTTATTGAAGGGGAAGACATTAAGAAAAAACCATCTCACTTTATTATTGGAAACCTGAAGGCATGAAAATATGACCTTTTTCTGCTTCCTCTGCTTTTAAAAAGTGACAAAAGTGTTTCATATTCCTGCAAGCTATATTAGCAGAAGTGCCTCCAAATGTGTGCTGCCTCCAGGGAGCTCAAAGTTTTAATCTCTTTTTTTTGTTCTTTGGCAAGAAGAAAAGAGATGCTTTTCCAGTAGAAGAGTGTCCATGTGGTTTTGATGTGGGCCGAGCTCTAGCCAAACAAAGTTGTAACCCAGCCAGTTCCTTGAACCGCATCTGCCGTCCAACTCAGAGATGCCCCTTCCCACCTTACTGCTAGGCCTTTCCAAGACATCTGGCAGATACTAAAGAGAACCCTCAGCTGAGAGACCCCAGAGTGCGAGTCCCATCCCTAGGGAGACGAGATCAGAGTGCTGGAAAGTACCTCCTCCAACTCTTTCTTCTCTGAGCCTTCATTTCCATGCCTGTGAAATGGGGAGATTTCTACCTATTTCATGGAGCTTTGTGGGGAGCATAAAAACACTGCACTAGTTTTAACTAGGATTGACTAACATTAACTAGGCACTTAATAAAAGAAGCTATACATATGAGTGCCATTCTCTATAGTCATATTAAAGGAAGGTCACCCAATGAGGGCCAACTTCAGGGTACTACTTCCTTCCCTGCCATGAAGGTGGCAGCCACTGTCAAGCGACTCCATGTCTACAGGGATTGACACAGCTTTGTCACCCTGGGAAGGAGCTACCCATGCCCCACTGCATCTCTGCGGGAAAGAGTGACGTGATCACGGAGCAGGCGAATGGTAGAGACTTATTCAACAAGAGAAGCCTGAGCCACTTCAACTGGCAATGTCAGACCAGTGCCCAGGCAACCTACACTGTACCCTCGACTCCTTCTGCAGCAGAACTCACGTGCTGTACAGTGGGCCCTGCACTAGAGCCAAGCAAGGTCTGGAAACCTAGCCCACACTCCATTCAGCAGGCCAGTCCCCTGGCTGGAGGAAGGAAGCACTTCTTTTGAACTTGTATAAAGGTAGGTAGGAGCTAGTGATAGCTATGTGCATAAGTGTTCATAAGACTGACCATCTTGGGGTGTCTGGGTGGCTAGTGGTCTGCCTTTGGTCGTGATCCCAGGGTCCTGGGATTGAGTCCCACATCAGGCTCCTCACAGGGAGCCTGCTTCTCCCTCTGCCTATGTCTCTGCCCACCCACCCCCCTGAGTCTCTCATGAATAAATAAACTTCAAAAAAAAAAAAAGACTGATCATTTTGGATCGTAAAAAAGAACCTGCCCTTCCTTCCTTCGTTCCTGAGAGTTCTCTCTCTCCCTTCCTTCCTCCACCAATCCTCTTCAAATCTTCTCTATATTCTAGCTCACTAAGCCACAATCCTGCCCCAAGGGGTTGGGGGTTCTGATGAGGGCACACACATAGTTGACCCTGATAGGAAAGATGCTGCTGAAAAAAGGGAGGCACTTGCCCAAAGAGGTAAGAAACTGGTCTCAGACCCCACGACTCACTGTCACTGGGCAGAGCCCAAATGAGAACACTGCATAAGAAGGATAAGGACAAGCAGCTAAATGAAGCAGGGACATTAGAAAGGGGGAGGAAGAAGGAAGAAGAGATGAGAGGAGGGAGGAAACTAAAGGAACAACAGAAAAGGATGAGATGGAAGTAAAAGAATGAAGAGGGGCCCAGCTGGGATGAAACTGGCAACTGTGTTGTGTTGTGTGTGTGTATATACCAGAGGGAGAAACGAGGGGTAGATGCACTCTGCAAGACATTGAGAAGTCACTTTACAGACTGTCAGACCACTGAATCCTGTTGTCAATGTTGTGAGGTGATTTTTATTACTCCCATACAGATTGGGAACTTGGAACCCAGGAAGATGAAACCCAATAAGCCCCAGGTGATACATAATGGAGCGCATGGTGGCTGCAAAGCCCTACAGGAGAGCTAGAGCTGTCCTTTACTGCTGGTGACTCAGCCCTCCAACGTCCAATGTTTTCTCCCTGCAGCAGGCTACCGGTTCAAGGCAGTAACCTGGCGACCGCAAGTCTCGCCTTCAACAACACTGTTGCGGCTCAAGTGCCACAAGTGGGTGAGGTTAAGACCCTTGGCAAGGAGTCAAGCTGCCACTGGCACAGTGTCCAGAAAGCATCTGGGGAGCTGTCTGTCCCTCTCAGCCCAGGTACACTGGGCCACCTAGTTATGTTAATTAAGCCAATCCGATCATAGAAATGAATGGACTCAGGTGATGGGCACAGCACTGAGCCTCAAGTTCCTGGTGAAAATCCAATGAAGGCAGAGCTGAACTTGCCATACACCAGAAAGATCATTAGAAGCAGGAGTAAGGGCCAAGGGGAAGCTGAGAGAGAAAATCATACCTGAACATCCATTCAATGAGCCTCCTTCTTAAGCAATACCTCTTGTGCCAGGCAGGGCCCAGGAAGAATCTGGAAGAGAATTAAATAGAAGCTGGGCATCCACCTCTTCCCTCTTTTACCCTTTTCCTGAGATTTTGGTTGAGAACCATGTGGCAGGTGTAGGAGATGGGGACACAGGCCATCTACAGAGCTGGGGTGCAGAGCTGGGCTGGCGGGACCCAGCCCCAGGGTCAAGTCTGGGCTGGGCTCCATCACTGAGCCGTTTGGCCTTTGGCATTGTGCTCGCTGAGCCTCAAGAGGATGAAGTGCCAGACCTGGACCAAAGCCAACTCACAGGGTCGGCTTCCCTTCAGAAGCCCAAGGAGTTAACGGATCTACAGGAACTTAAAGCTTCTAGCGAGCTTGTCAAAATGAGATTGCGTTTTGCATAACGAAACAGCAAACAGAGAATATCCGTGAGGTTCCCCAAAAGGGTGGGAGGCGGCCCCACTCGTTCTCTCCTGTCTCCCCGGAGTGTGTGGAGCCTCCGTACGTTCCAGGTCACAAAAAGGAGGGCAGCAGGGCCTCTGACCCAGAGAGAATCTTTCACAGGGCCACAGGGGGAGCAGCTTAACAATGATTAGGAGTAGATGGCTTAAGGGAGCATGGAGTGCACTGCCCATTTCGCAGGCAGGAGAGGCAAGCAAAGATGCGTTTTCAATAAAGCGTGATGAAGCCGGGAGGGAGGACGGGCCCTGGAAGGAGCGCGCGGCGACGGCGCAGCAGCAGCAGCAGCAGCAGCAGCAGCAGCAGGAAAGGCTCCCGGAGGCGGGAGGTGCGCGCCGGCGGGGAAGGGGGAAGCCGCCGCGGGGTAGAAGCCGCGGCCCGAGGCGCCCGGCCGGCCCGGCGGTCACGGCCCTCCCGGAGGCGCCGCCATCCTCCCTGGGGCAAGGGGAAGCCCGGGGGGAGCCAGGCGCAGCCTTACAGAGACACCGCAGGCGGCCAGCACGGAAGAGAGAAGCCGGGAGAAGGGGCAGCGGGAAACGCGACTTGGGCTCTAAGCCAACAACGGGCGGCGCCCGGGGCCCGAGCCCCGCGCGGGGAGGTCTGCGGGGCGGCGGCCAGGAGGCGCGCGGACCCGGGCACTGCGGGGCGCCGCCGCCGGGTGGGGCGGGGCTTCGGGCGGCGCGGCGGGCGCGCGCATGCGCGGGGGGGGGGGGAGGCGTGCGTGCGCGCGAGTGCGTGTGCGCGTGTGTGCGTGCGCGTGCGCGCAGCGCCAGCCCCGGCCGGCGAGCCTGACAAAGGCGCGGGCGCCCGGCGGCCCCGGGGCGGCGGAGGGGGCGCCGCGAGGCGGGGGGCGGGGGGGGGGCGGGACGCCGCCGGGGCCGCGCGGAGCCCCACACCCGCGGAGACAAAGCGGCCTCTGAAACAAGTGAGAGCCGCGGCCGCGGGACGCTAGATTCGGCGAGCCGGGGTGAACGAAGGGGAGGGGCCAGCCGGGAGGCCCAGCGGCCGCTCTAGGGCCGCTCCTTTGCCCCCGCCCGCCCCCGAGGGCCGGTGAGTCCCCGGGCGGATGAGACCTGGCGGCGTGAGCAGCGGCCCGCCCGCGGCGTCGGGCTGGCGCAGGCGGGGCCGCGCAGTGTCGCCCCCGAAACGGCCGCCGGCGCCCCGGGCGCAGACAGCGGGGCCCACTGCCCGCCGCGGAAGGCCCTGCCTTTCCCCCGCAGCTTCCTGCCCGGCCGGGGTGGGACTCCTGGCCACTGCTGCCCGACGGTACCGCCCGGCGCACCCCGCACCCCCCCCCCGCGGCTCCCAGCAGGCCGCCTCTCAGCGCCCCCCACCCCCACCCCCACCCCCACCCGAGAAGCCGCAGCACCCCGCGGCCAGGCCCTCTTGCAGTCCCCCATGAATGCAAAGGCGAGAAGCCACCAATACCTGTTTGAGGAGATGGCATTTTAATTAGCACACTCCAGCTGCCATAAACCCCCGGCCCTGTCCCACCTCTCCTCCCCCTCCCACTGCCCTCTCCCAACCTCCCCGCTCACCCCCATCTATGTAAAAAAGCCATAAAGCCTTTCTCCAATCGCCTTCTTGGAGTTTATGCAACCCCCAGAACACAGGTTGATTGGAAAGGTCTCTCTCCTGGATAACAACAATTCAATGTGCCTTGACATTTTAATAGCCTGCCGTCCCGGTGAACACAATCGAGCAAGGCAGCGAAGCAAAAATCATTAGGTAAGCAAGATAATCTAAGCGGAATCTGCTGCCTGCACTCTCACATCTGGGGGCAGGGTGCACAGCTGGGGCGGCCCCACGAAGCTGGGCTCTTCCTGCCCTGCAGCGCCTTTGTATGTGTGCTCGGATATATACACTCGTTCAGTTGCAGATGCACAGCCTTGCGACAGGTTTTAGGAGATAAACACCCTGAGGCAAGGACACTCATTGAAGCCCCGGTATGAAATAGCTCGAGAGTATACGAATTTAAACGGAACCAAAACGCCTGCCATCCCATCTAACAACCACCAAATTAAACCTAACTGCTATCAGCTCAGGCTTCGGTATTGGTGGGGAGCCCTAACACCAACCATTTAGAAACCATTTAGAAACCTATATTTCCAAAATACATTTGTATTTGTTTATATGAAGATTCTAAATCTAATGCCTGCCATGGGTATATGGCTACATATGTTTAAGTTACATATTTATGTGTGTGTGTGTGTGTGTATATATATATACACACATGCACATATATATACATATACACACAACATAAAAACATTTATGCTTACTGTATGCCAGGTACCATTATAGATGTATCATGTCTGCTAACTCATTGAATCCTTAAAACATAACATAGTACATTATTCTCCCCACTTTATAGACAAGGTAACTGAGGCACAAAGAGTTCAAGCAACTTGTCCAAAGTCATCCTCCAGTAAGTGGTGGGGCCAGGACTTGAACGCAGGAAGTCTGCCTCTTGTATCCAGGCTGTCGTCCACTCAGCCACGCTGTCTCGTAAAAAGAAGTCAAGTCACACAAATAATGTTACATGTCTTTAAAAGGTCAGTAATGCTTTCGTGAATGTGTATATTGACACACACAATACACATTTATGTAGATCCTCCAAAGGTGCAAAACAGTGTGACTTCCTTTGGTACAAGCACCTGCCATATTCACGAGTTGAGTATGTTGTGAGTCCCAAGATCACGTGTTAGTAGTGAGGATATAACAATTAATTAGACACAAATGCCACCCTCAGGTAGCTCATAGCCTATGGGGAAGTCAGATCAGCAAACAGGTTGGATCTTGGGGGTGAGAAGCTAGAGACTGACAAAGGGCAGCAGAAGTCAAGAGGATCCCCCTCTCACCCTGCCTCACACATCCCCTTCCCAAAATCTCCTTGGGAGGCCATATACCTATTCCTATGAGGTTGTTACGCTCAAAATATGTGGAGAGCTCCAACTGGGAATCGCCTTCAAGACCATTTTATAAGCTACCCAAGAAAATGAGTCTTGGTATTTGATAATTACACATAGCATGCACACACACACACACACACACACACACACACCTTTCTTAGGAGATAGGAGTGACATCACAGAGCCTCGAGGACCAACAGATGACAGAAAAGTCTCCTGTTGGATTCCAACCCGCCCCATTCGCCCATGCTCCTCCCTCTCTCCCTGCATGGAAGTCCAGCAGAGATCTGTTTCCCTGGGTGCTGACTTGGCAAGCTATTCGCTTTATGAATATGACCCTCAGAGGGGAGAGCCCCTCTCAGCAGCCCCCGAACTATGTTATCACCATTATTAAAGGAGCTTAAAGAGGAGCTGGGAGGACGAGACACCACTGGAATTGCAGCCTGATTGTGATTGATGTGTTCCTATTAGCGCCTCAGTGTTATCTCTCTGGATGGCAAGAACAGCCAGTGGCTTGTAACACAACAGATTACCTGAGTTCTCAGCCTTAGAAGGATGTTTAAATAAAATATAGTCCCTCTTAGCAAGAGGCTCATTTTCTCCACGAGGCTCCCAGACTATTTCATGTCAGCTCTGATTCGCTGCGACTCTCCTCAGTAAACATGTCTTATCATTAATAATTCTTTACAAGCACAATCTCCAAGAGTCCTCTCTCTCTCTCTCTCTCTCTCTCTCTCTTTCTCTAGGTGGCTGGACTCAGACACATCACGCTCCAGTTTGGGTTCCAAGGTGCTTCTCTCTGGATTTTCACCTGCCTTGCCAAAAATGATTGATTACGCCGGGCCGACTGGGTGTCCGGCAATACCCAACAAATGACTTTGGCCCCTAACAGCAGGCCTTGGCCAGATAGAAATCAATATTTCACCATTAAAATCTATCAAAGAAGAGTTAAGGCACCATCTGTCCCTGCCGCCTCTCTATGGTGTGTGAACATTAAATCCGACACTTGTACTACATGGGTAATCAATATATAGTGGTTCACAGATCATTTGTGGTTCCCTTTTAGCAGTGATGGATGTCTGGAATCGTTGTGATTCATTTTGTCAGACCATTAAACAAGATTCTGTCCAGTTCCTTCCTGATTTCATTTAGAGGATCATTCTTCACAGTTCATAAGAGGGAAACGGTTTTACCAATCTGCTTCTATTTCAATAAGTCACTTTATAGAGATTTTGTGTCCTCCAGACTGTAAAAATTCTGGAGAGATAGTACAAACAGACCTCTAAAACTATTCACTGCATGACATATGCATAAAGTGTGAAGAGAGGAATGTAAATATGTTTACCTCTTTATCTGCAAATGTTGGTTTTAACCCCCTCCTGGCTGGAGTGCTGGCCTGTGGGGCACTCCCAGAACAGTGCCTGCCACAGCAGGAGGAGGGTGCACTGGTGACCAGGGACCGATTCTTAGAGGCAGGGGGAACCTCCTGATCCCTCAGTGCCATGGTTAAAAGCAAATGGGAATGGCTTTTCCAGAGGCTGCATTTCAGACCTCTGTTTCTACAGTCGAGATAATCTTGCTTCTCACCCAAAAGGTTGGCAAATGCCTCTCGGTACTCTGATGCAGCATGCCAACCCAAGAGAAGAAACAGTGACTGTGCCCTTGAGGGCAGGGTATGGATGAGCGTAAGGACACGCATGATCATAACAGCTGCCATTTGTGGAGCATCAACGTGTGCCAGGCCCAAAATATGCCCCAGTCTCACCCTTGACAATTTTACAAGATAGGTACTCTTCTCCCCACTTTCCAGTGGGGAAACTGAGGCTCGGACAAGTTGAATAACCTGCCTAAGATTACCCTACCCAGGGAACTGGAGGGTCATGACCCAGACCCAGACCTGTCTAACACTCAAGAGCCCACGTGACTGTGGCCAGCTCTTGGGTGTTGGCCATCACTCCACAAATGGTTTTGTTTCAAGCCAAGTGAATTACTTTTAGTCTTCCTGGGCTATATACTTACTCCAACCAATCAGGGTACTGTTAGGAAATAGAACTTTTTTATTATTATTTTAAGTAATTCTGCAACAGGATCACTAACTAATGCACTCCAAAGCGAAACAATTTATTTTAAACCATTTTCCTGTTTTGGATTATTGGGTAATTATATCACTTTGGCTGATATAAGTACAGATAAGCAGATGTTGATTTAAATATTAGTACAAACACATACACATATGTATATATACAGATATGTACACATATATGCACATATATTTGATATAATGATTATAAATCATTATATATATATATATTATTTGAAAGACTCTAGAGATGAAGTAGTTTTTCCTTCTTTCCTTTCCTTTTAAAATTTCCTTTAAAGTAACTGAGTCTCGGAAAGAATAAAATCTGACCTGGAGTGAGAATCTTACTTCCTGATTTCCAAGTTACAACACTGTACTGAAAGACCGTAAGTGATAGAATGTTATTCAATTACAATTTGGGTGGGGGGTGATATATTTGTTGACGGGACAATTGGGAGAGAGTTGTACTGTGTTGCAGCCGAGCAAGCGGGAAAATCTCCAGGGCATTTTTACTTCCACATAAATTCACTAACCGCAATACCTGCCGCAAGGTAAGCATTCCTTCTGCTAACGGCACAAAGTAAGGCTGGTCGGGCCACTTCAGACCCAAGGCCATCAGGCCAGACCCATGCTAGACAACAACACCCGGGGAAATTCCAGACAGGCACTTTGAGGAGGTGTAGGGCATGACGGAAAGAGGACCTTGGGGTCAGGCTTCAGAAAGACTAGGCAAGAATCCATCTGTGCTGCTAATTAACTGTGCCACCTCAGACAAGTACCTAACCTCTCCAAGTATCAGTTTCCTCATCTAAGAGTGAGGAAAGCACTTCACAAGCACTTCACCTCGTGGGGCAATTGCAAGGACTCAGTGACACAATGCAAATTTTTGCACAAGGCTTAGCCCTTGTGAGCTGGCATCCTTTCATCCCTGTCTTCTTCCTTCTCTTCTTCCCCATCGTTACTCCATACATCTGTATTCCACTATATTTTAGCCTGCATAAAAACTTACAATGGCATCTGCCACATAAGAATTATCATCAAATTCTTCTCGATTTTAGAAACGTAAGACCTCAGAATTTCAAAAGAGAATTGAGAGGTCTTTGGTACACCTGTTGACTCAGTGCAGGAGCCACTTTCACCACTTGCCTGACGGTTTATTTTCAAGGATGAGGAGCTCAAGATGTCGCAAGGAAGTCTGCCTTACTGCTGGACAGTCTTTTAACAATAAATGTCCTCCCTAACCTGCCTCCATCTAAATCCCATCCATTAGTCCCAGTAATAATTCCAATCCATAACCACCTCATGTTCCGTATAATAATTTAATAGAATGAAAAGAAATGTTCCTTTTAATTTGGGTTAAAACTACTTTTTGAAGTACTTTGATTATTAAACTAAAATCCAAGAGCTTTGTGACTGCCAAGGTGGGCTTTATGCATGTCTTTTGATGTTAGCTCTGAGCACATCCCAGCTCATATTGAGTGAAATGAAAAATTCTTTATTTTATTCATGTTCTTTTATGAATCCTCCTTGCTCCATGTCATTTTCTGGGTTTTCTCTGTCTCTGAAGTTCCATTCTTGAGTGTGTGAAACCCAGAACTGCACAGAACACTTCGGATTCAATGTTATACTTCAGGTTTTCCCATCCATTTCTTCCTTTCTTCTTCCTTCCTCCTAACCACTTTTCCCCCATCTACCTGTCTTTCCATCCACCCATCCTTCCATCACAAATATACTAGTCAAAAGCAGAATGCCAGGGTCTGAACAATGTCCCTTAACAATGGAATGCAATAAACCCTACCCCTAACAGCAACGCCGGCCCCAGAATTGGTTGAAGCTGCTGTTCCCTGCCACCGCCACCACCAATCCCAGATATCAGCATAAGCCCCAGGTGGGCAGGCTAAAATCCATGCCAAGGCCTCAGGGTACGTCATTGTCCTTCAGCTGTTCCTCAAGGTAGGTCATTGTCTCTCAACTCCAAAATCACATAATTAAATTCAATAATTCAATACTGAGCATTTGTAAGAAAGCCACACTGAGCTCTCACAGCCTGTCCAGGTCATTCAAGTCAGAACAGTCATCACGTAGGTCACCAATGCTTTGCTCTGCCCAGTGGCTCAGTCCTATGATTCCTCACGACATACTGAGGTTAATCCTATGGGCCCCACTCAGCTTCCACTCCTTGCTAATGTGTCATGTTCCAAATGTTCCTATCTTGGATGCCCATTTTTGCTGCTGGGTTCTCTCTAGGTGTGCACACCTCTGCATCCAGCATCTCCCACCAAACTTGAGCATATGCTAATTCCTTCTTTTAAGTGTGGCTGTCTTAGGAAGATGGATCTCTGCACTGGTTCTTTTAAAAAGTCAGATCTGGGGATCCCTGGGTGGCTCAGCGGTTTGACTCCTGCTTTCATGCCCAGGGCCTGATCCTGGAGACCCGGGATTGAGTCCCACATCGGGCTCCCTGCATGGAGCCTGCTTCTCCTTCTGCTTGTGTCTCTGCCTCTCTCTCTCTCTCTCTGTCTCTCATGAATAAATAAATAAAATCTTTTAAAAAAAGAAATGTTAAAAAAGTAAAAAATAAAAAAAATAAAAAGTCAGATCTGTACACATCCACTCAGGCAAAATTGCGCAAATGCATCCTTGACCGGGGGTGGGGGGTGAGGGGGTGAAGCCATACTCAGTGAGAGGCCAGCCAGACCCAAGCCCACCCGCCTGGCACATACCTGCACCCATCAGATGTGCAGTGGTAGGTGAGGATGCAGCCATCTGCACAGTCGGAGGTTTGAAAATCACTAACTCCCGCTCTGTGGGGTTAAGTGATAGCAGAACAAATTCTGCTGGAAAAGGTCATGTGTTCTTGAAGATTTCCAAGAATTCCAGATATTCTCCTATTCTTTGTCCAGGGGTAAAACAATATATACATTCAAGATTTTTTTCCCTGGAACTAACTTCAGCCCATCTTGCTCTAATTTAAACCCATTCTCTGGGCTTAAGATTTTTGCCTTTTCATGAACTATTCTCCTTCCTAATCATGGAAAGATTATTAAATTGCAAACCTACCACATGCCTGGCATTGTATAGGTTGTTTTCAGACACAGTTTCATCGTGGCAACTTTCTGCAAGATAGGTTTCTTTTTCCCTGTTTTTAGAGGAGAAACTGAGTCTTTAGGGGATTTAGTAATTCACATGATATCATGCTGTTAATAAATGACAGACTGTCATTGAAACCCAAGCCGGACTTCCCAGCCAGGGCTACCAAACACCAGGCTATTCTTCTATCTAAAATATTCACCTTACAGCTATAATGAGTTTACAAAGAGTTCTGAAAGCAGAAACTAGCCCCAATTAGCAACTTTTATAGCTATTAAATAATCTGTTTAACTTACCCTCCAAATAATGTCCTGCTGTCTAAATAAATATCAATGATATTTTTTCTAACTTCACTTTCAACTCCTCATCAAAGGAGCCAGCCCACCTTTAAGACCCTGTGCAGAGGCACCTGGGTGCCTCAATAGTTGAGCATCTGCCTTCAGCTCAGGGCATGATTCTGGAGTCCAGGGATCGAGTCCGGCATTGGGCTTCCTGCATGGAACCTGCTTCTCCCTCTGCCTACGTCTATGCTTCTCTGTGTGTGTGTGCCTCTCATGAATAGATAAATAAAATCTTTAAAAAAAAAAAAAGGATGGGGGATGGGGGTGCCAGCCAGCCTTTAAGACCATGTGCAGAAGGGACACAAGACTTAATTGCCTCTTTCAATTCACAGTATCACATGGAGGTCAGGACATTTCATTTGTGGTTCTTCCCAACCATAAGGTTCCTTGGGCAGGACATGCCAGGTGAGGATTTCAGAGCCAGGCTGGCATTTGCCTCCAGCAAGTGGGGAAGGAAGGTGGGTGGCCAGACCAGTCCTGGAAGCCTGCACCTGGGCAAGGGACTTCCAGCTCAAGCCCTCAATCATCGCCGATCTCAGACCATCAGAGGTTGTTTCCAGGAAGGCATGCCTGCTTCTGGGGCCCCCACACTTTGGAGAGGGCTCCAGGGAGCCACTGAGGAATTTTAGGATCTCAGGAACTCAGCCAGGGGGTCTCAGCTGGCATTGGGGAGCATAACAACTCCCAGGGAGTACTCAGAAGTGTGACACTGAGTTGTTGCAAAGCTGAGGGTACTGTAGGCAATTAGTGGTAGGGCAGGTTACGCTAAATGTGCTCTAATATGTGAGACAGACCCATACAATGACAAATTGCCCATTCAAAATGTGACTGGCACTCTACTGACTGAACCCAACTTTCTCAGTGTACAGAGTAAAAGGATTTGAATGATTTCCCCTGAAGGGACTTAGCAAGAATTTTTTCTGCCCACTGGTGTCAGCATATATTCAGCTCCCCCAGGAAAAACGTGATAAAGTTTATTGCTTCTTCTTAAACATGTCAGTAAGGCCACAATCCCCAGAAATGAAAAGAAAAATGATATTCATCAAATGTGCCAAATCCTGCATTAAGTGCAATGCTTAGCATGCATTATCTCATTTCTCCTCTGAAAAAACAAACCAAACAAAACAACAAACCCTGGGAATCAGGTGGTCTAAGGAGGAAGGGAAAGGCTCAGAGCAGTTGAGTAAGCTAACCAGGATCACACAGCTCATCCGTGGCAGAAGCAAGATTGCAACCTAGCTCTCCTGGCGAGCACCTTCCATGGAGACACATGAGAGCAGCAAGTTGGGCACCCAAAATTATACCTCTCTCTAGGCACCCCAAATCACATTTCGGGTCTTGTAGAGACTCTACCAAACCTAAGCAAAATAGAGGTCAAGTTCATCTTGGAGCCTCCTCTCCTCCTCCTGGGGCTCCCTCCACCAAATACACTGGAGTTAGCCGGAAGAAGCTAGTCACGGGTAATTGCTACCAGGAAGTTTTGCTTTTTGTAAGAGTACCTCTGCCATGTGAAAAACACGGATATATAAGGAAGCAAGCTCCCATTGGGGAAGGGAAATGGAGAGGGGGTTAATTGCTAAGGAGAAATAAGACCTATTTCTAGAACTATTACCATCCTTTCACTTTGCCTCACATAAACCAGTCTTTAAAACCTGTTGAAGAAATAAAAGGGCTTTGGCCTGGGTGCTTCTGATCACCTCTGAGAGTTCTGTTTTCTCTCTATTTGGTCTTGAACCATGGCAATCCAAGAAGGAAGGGAAATAATAGTGAAGAGAGACACAGAGAAGAGAGGGGAGATGGTATTTCCATGTAGGCTCTAAGACTTTCATAGCAACAAGAAAATGGAAAAGCAGCAGGGCTGCTGATAATGGTCCTCCCTTGGCAATTTTTGAGATCTTTCTGCATTTAGTCAGAAAGTAACCAGACTGGAAATCCCCCATCCTATCACTTCCGGGGTGTGTGAAGCACGCACATGCCCTAACATGGAGGAAACACAAGTTTTTCATTTGTGTAAACAAGATAGTAATTTCCAACTCATGGCACTGCCCTTAAAAA
The DNA here is from genome assembly GCF_053574225.1 of Canis aureus. NCBI lineage: Eukaryota > Metazoa > Chordata > Mammalia > Carnivora > Canidae > Canis > Canis aureus. The sequence goes on from NC_135630.1 coordinate 38,360,186, forward strand.
TATACACGGAAATAAAGTACCTAGCACTTAGTAGGCACTCAGTAAGAGGAAGCACCTAGGGCTGAGGCTGATTCTCTTAGATGGAGTGCATGGGTGCTTTAGGCTAGGTGATGCAAAGGAGTTCATCACCTCCAAAGCTCTGACTTTGCATCGTCAATCTCTTTTTCTCCTAGAGAATGGGCGGGGGTTGGGGGGGGAGGAGCAAGAAGGGGAGTTTTCAGGGTAACAAGACTAATCAGGATTTCACCATCAAAGCAAATATATCCAATTAACAGCTATTAAAGAAGCATTTTCTGGCACTGTGCACAATGAAGGCCATTCTATCTAGTGGAAATTAATCTTAATTATTGGTACCTGCATACATACGTGAAAAGGGAAGCAACTCACATTAATCTACATTAAACTTAATAGCAGTCCGTGTATTATCTATTCTGAGTCAAAATTGACTGTTGGCCTCTGCATAGATACCTGCAGTGCTAACTCAAGTAATTACAGTGCAGTGGGTCTCAAAGACACAATTTTTTCCCTATATAATAAATCAGCAGCGAGAAGCTTTTTATAATTAAAAACCAAAAGGAAAAAATAGAACTGTATAGGCAAATGTCATTTCCTTCTAAAAGAAATTAGGAAAAAGGAAAATGTGTTTTCTTGCTGTCTCTCCTGAACAGAGGATGAAACACTCATCTCTGATGGAATCCCAAACAGAGAGATAAATACACGGTTAGGTTTATAGAACTATGGAAAAGAATGTTTTTGGAACCTCAAATTCAAGGTTTCTAAGAGCCTTTCACTTTATTTCCAAAGACACTAATAAGGCTGAGAGCAATGCCTTGTATGAATTGGAATTTCCAATAGTCTGGGGCAGGGTGGAAGGCCAAGTCGATTTTATTAAATTCCACTTCGATGGGATCCCCTTCCATTCATCATGATAAAAAGAGGAAGGATGACCATGTTCTCACCCTCTCTGCTGCTCACACCCTTCACACCGGAGCATCATTCATTTATTCAGTAAATCAAATTGTAGCCATTGCCCTACCTGACCCAGATTGTGCTCACTCTTGCTGTCTCCATCTCCAGAAACCACAGGCCCTCCTTCACCTTGAATATTCCAGTTCCCTAGGGCTTTCCCTGGTTGCCTGAAATCATACATCTACTGGTGCTCTGTGATCTCCAGACCCTCCTGTCCCACCTTCACCCCAGCCAGTATTTCCTCAAGTGTGTCATGCCCACTACCACTGGAACAGGAAGGACTAAGTGATGCGCAGATTAACAGTGACCTCATTTGTCAGGTGCCGACCAGCAGGCACCCCATGCGTTCCACATTTTCCTGTGCTCATAGGGAAGACCACCCACACAACCTCCACAGTCAGGACACAAGCTCACTCAAGCTGGACTTCCCCAGACTGGCCGCCAGTCCTCATCATTATCTAAATCCCAGCTCACTCCAATGCAGGATGCTTCTTAAGCCCCTGCTACCTCCCTGCACATTCTCATCTTCATTTCTGGATTACCCTTAAGCCTTCCCTCACTCTGCCCAGCCCCCCTCCTTGAGTGCCAACCAGGGCCGCCGTGCCCAGCTATTGGGTTATGTGTATAACGGCAAATTGAAAGGTGGCACCAGGACTGTATACTCAGTGGCCCTCTCAACTTCTTGGCACCCTGTCACCACCACCTTGGCTCAGTTTTGACTCTTTGCCCTGCACCTTCTCCAGCCTCCGCATTCCCATCCCACTACTCTGCTCTCAGCCCCCAGACCCCTTCTTTATCCAAAGCCACTCACAACCCCACAACTGTTCACCATAGGACCTCGAAGTCAGTTTCTTTTCTTTTTTCTTTCTTTCTTTTTTTTTTTTTTTTTACATTTTATTTATTCATGAGAGACACATAGAGAGAAGCAGAGACATAGGCAGAGGGAGAAGCAGGCTCCATTCGGGGAGTCCAATGCAAGACTCAATCCCAGAACCCCAGGATCACACCCTGAGCTGAAGGCAGACGCTCAACTGCTGAGCCACCCAGGCATCCCTGAAGTCGGTTTCCAATACCATGCTTGGAATCTTTTCACCCAGTGCCTGCTCCAACCTTTCCCATCAGGCTGAAAGTCTGTTGAATCATAACTATCTTCACAGCCATGGTTTTCTCACCCCTACTCTCTAAGTACATGGACTAGCTCTTGCTGCTTCCTCCTACCTCTGATACCTGTCCACATTGTTCTCCCTTATCCAGTAGGGTCATTTAGCACAGTTTTCAAATAAAAAAACGTGTATATGCTCTCTGGAGAAACTTTAGAAAATCTAGGAAAAGAAAGAAAGAAAGGTAGCCTCTTGGTGTTTACTACTCAGATCTTCTTTCTGTGGCTACATAGCCCACATTCATCAAAATGGCAACACAAGTGACATTGCTTTTTAAAATGATTCTTATTCATTTCTTTTCTTTTCTTTTTTTTAAGATTTATTTACTTATTTGAGAGAGAGTGAGGGTGGGGGGAGGAGCAAAGGGAGAATCTGAAGCAGACTCCATGCTGAGTGCAGAGCCTGACATGGGCTCAATCTCGGCATCCTGAGACCATGACCTGAGGCAAAACCAAAAGTCAGATGCTCAATCAACTATGTCACCTGGGCACTCATTCATTCATTTCTTTTCTTTGAATATGTAATGTGTGCTCTGGTCTGCAAGCATCCTTCTCCAGAGGTAATCAGCATTACCAGCTTATTTTATGCTTTCTAGTTTATGGGTGATACGTGTGTGTGTATGTGTGTGTGTGTATGTGTGTGTGTGTGTGTGTGTGATATTATATATATTTTCTTTTTACACAAGTGGTGGGTCCACCATGCTTTTACATCTTGCCACTTCTGCTTAATAAATGTGAGAGCAATTTATATTGTAAATGTAGATCTGTACTAGCTTCCTTTTAAATATATCTCTTTAATTAAAACAGTTACTATATAACAACAAAGTTGAGGTTGAAATATAGCAAAAATCATGAGAAGCATTTGAACAGTTGAAATTCAGAGTACACTGGTCTCCCTTGTATATAATTTCTGTCACCTCCTCTGACCACCTAACCTTACCCATAAGTGGCCCTCTGGACCTGCTTGAATACCTCTACTGATATGGAACTCACTTCCTCAAGAGATAGCCTGAGGTGGTGATGCTGTCCTCCTGAGCCTTCTTCCCTTCATCACACTGAAATATCTTCCATTTCCCAGCTTGCAGAAATCCAATGATCTCACCTTACTGGAATTTAAAATCTATTTCATCCATTTGGACACTTAACAGCAACCACTCAACAGTGTTTCTTAACCATATCATAGGAGGCTGCTTTGCCCTTTGAACTTAATTTTAAGTTTCTGAAAGGCAGAAACTGACACTTGGGTCTCTCTTGAGTCCCCTTCCAATGCCTGCCATAGGGCTTCCCACACTGCACCTGGATAACGTCTTCTTATCTCCCAGATCTTAGCCAGGTCATTACTTCCCCCAGAGAGGCTTTCCTAACCCTCCACCCCCAGAATTCTTCCAGTCATTGTAATTGTTTGTGATCTGTATTTCCCAGTGGATCATGAAAAGCCTGCCATTGTTTTGAAAAAAAAAATATATATATACATATACATATATATATAATGAGTAAATAAATGGACACATGAATATTAAGGAGAAAATCAATTGTAGCTTTTTCTTGAAATACAGTGATGACAGAGACATATTACGTTTCTTAGGGGATCTTGTGGAATCCAAATGCTGGAGATGTTCTCCTCCAGGGCCCCCTGGACACTGACTGGGCCACCATTTGCCTTGTACAAAAGTCCTAGGGCTCCAACACAGAGCACCTAACCATGACCGAAGCTTCAGAAACACAAAGTTGGAAGTTAAGTTTCTAGGCCATGCAAATTTCAGGAAAGCATGTCTTAGGAGGAGGGTTCTTAGAAGGATATTCATCAAAGTTCATGAGAGCCAGAGGGAAGACAACTAACCTTTATTATGCTCCCATTTTGTGCTGGCAACGGAATTGGAAATGAGAGATTTTTCCCTCTTGCAGGGATGAAGGATGGAGAACTGGCACCAGCCCTAAAGAACACTCCTCTTGCCTGTCCCTCTGCCCAGAACCTGCACGCAACTCTAAGTTGGAATTGTCAGCCAACAAGCACTTCCTGAGAACATACTGGTTATAAAAAGACCAGTCCAGTTTTCTTAACACTCAAGAGAGCAGTATACAATGAATTCTCATGAACAGCTAAACAGTATTGTAAATGAAACACCTAAAACAGCCATCCAAGATTACTGTGGTGGGAGGAGCACAGGGTGTGAAGGACAAAGCATGTGAACCCTGACTCTGACCCTCTCAGCAGTGTGACCTTTGGAAGTGTACTTCATCGCTCTCAACTTTATCTCTGCAACGAAAGTAATAATGCTGCCTCACAATTGTCCTGAGATTAAATGAAACGTGATAAGATCAAACAAACTTGAAAGTGGGCAGAGACTGCATGTGGACTTTAGAAGGAGATGGGTTGGAAATAGGGCAGGGAAGGGAGATGTGGAAAAGGAAGGAAAGTCACTGGCAGAGGCAGAGGTCACTCACATCGTACAAAGGAGGACCTTTGACATGTCCATTATGATTTGCTCATCCTGTATTCTTGTCACTCCATGAACATTCAATGAGCATCTACAAATGGTGAACTAGTCACTGCAAAGCCTACACTCATGGAGCTTACATTTCAATAGGGATACAGACACACAAAGAATTGACTTGGATTCTGTGGACTCAGGGCTCCAAGGTGAGGGGCGGAGCATATGGGAGTGACTCCTAATCCAGGCAGGTGTGTTAGAATCAGGTGGCAGTTTTCTGAGACAAGTAGAGTCATCTCGGATGGGGTGGGGTGGGGCAGAGGTGTTGGAGGTGGAAGTTTCTAGAAACCTCCTATAGGCTGAGACCTATACTTTCTCAGAGAGTATAAGGGAAGAAGTGACTAGAAGACAGAGCCTCATAAATCATGGTAATGAATTTGGACCATACCATATAAATCAACGTAGAATTTTAAGTAAGAAAGTGACACACACAATCAGATTTGCACTCTAGAAAGCAGAATGAGTTGGAGTAGGGCAAGATAGAGATGAGGAAACAAGCCAGGAAAGACTTCCGGGAAATTAACTAAAGGAGAGACTATAGGAGATGAGGGGAAGCAGAGAGAGGTATGGAGAATATGACTCACAGTATTCATGAATGGTTGGAGGACGGTGACAAAGGAAAGATATCAGCAGTGGTCCCCAGGTGTCTGCCTTAGGCAGTTAGGTAAAAGGTGGCACCAATGACTGATAGGAGGTTTCAAGATGAGATACTGAAATCAATTTTGGATATGTCAAGACTGAGGTTCTTGGGAGCTATCCAACGATAGTTGTCCAACCCCCTAAGAGGTGGGCAGAATAAGGGACTCAATTCAGGAGACTAACAGTGAGCTGGAGAGGCAGGAGACAGCCCTACAAAAAGTGCAGTGTGACAGAAGCCAGGAAGGGAGAGGGTGTTGCATGATGAGATAAGACTTTAGATATATTTATTGGAGAGGGGAAAGTGGAAGTCTTGGTGACTGGGCAAGTTCCAGAGGAATCCAGATTGCCAGTGCTGAGAGGCAGATGGGAGGTGGAAGAGGAGACAGCAAGTACAGGCAAAATACCAGGAACTTCCTATGACAGTTAAGATGAAAGATAAGGAAGTACCTAGACAGGAATAAGTACAGGGAGGGTTTTGAGAATGATTTTTTTTTAAGGTGGGAGAGTCTCAAGCATGTCTTAGTAAGAAAAAAAAAAAAACAATGGGAAGAAAAGTTTTAAATATATATATAGAAGAGAGGAAGAAAACAATGATAGAGGAGAGTCTTGAAGAGAATGGATGGAGATAGGATCCAGGAGGTATTTCACTAGAACAAAAATGAAAGATGTTCTATTGGTTAGAAATATCATTCAGGCTCAAATAACAGTAAATCCTCCAGGATTGTGATTTAAACTCAGATTTAATAAGTCAGGAGGTAGCTATTCACTATAATCAGTTAAGCACCTCAATGGTGCTGGGGCTCAGAACTAACAACCCTGTGATTTGCTTCACCTTTGCCTCATGGTTGCAAGATGGCTGCAGAAGCTGTAAGCATTACATCTGTAAATGACTAATTCATAGTCAGGAGGCAGGGGTTGGTGATGGGCAGAGTTTCTCCTCTCATAACCGCCCCCCTTAAAAGAAAGAAAAGTATATTCTAGAAGCCCTCCAGAAGACGACTTCTTGATACATCATATTACCTAAAATTGGGACTTAAGAGTCATCCCCAGACCAAGGCTGGATCCACTTCCCAAAATGAAGGCATCTCCACCCAGGCAAAATCAAGACTCCAAAGGCAAAGAAGAAAGGGGTGGCTTTAGTTTGGAAATAGTAGTGTCTGCCTCAGAGGTACAGGTAAGATAGGTCAGCAGGTTTGGGAGCAAGAAGTTGAATGAATTCTCATCCAGCAGACACAGTGCATGTGCTGCACACCCACCCACCCACCCGTACACACACACACACACACACACACCAGCTGTGACAACCAAGGAGGTCTCTCAACATTGCCGAATGTCCCCTGGGGAACAAGATGGTCCCAGTCAGGAAACACTAATGTACACTATTTTATTTAATCCTGTAGATCAAATATTGTGGTCTTGCTTTCAGGGATGAGATAAAATGCCCAAGGACGCCCAACTAAGAACAGATAGAGCCAAAATTCAAACCGAGTCTGCTGGAGACACATCTTCCCGCTGGCCTGAGTTCCACAGCCCACAATGCATCACCAGCACTGTCACCAAGCAGCACCCCTAGTTCTTGCCTAAGCCTTCCTGCTGGGGTTCTACACACCATAGACTTGCCTTTGGTAGTGATCCGTTTTCCGGAAAGAATTAGAACTCATAAAAATTAAATCTTTACAAGAGCTCTATATGTTCTTTTCCAGGAAGTCAATCATTTGGGTAAAAAAAAATGTGGCAACATTTTCCCAAGGACTTGGAGGAGGAAACCACCATCCAGAAAGGAAAATCTTTCAAGTTGGAATGTGCTCTAGGCTGCCTCTTTAAATGAAAAACGTTATATGCCTGGGAAATATTATATCTGCCAACGTCATATGAGGGGCTCACTGTAATAACGATAGCATCAACTCCATGCTGCTCTTCATCCCTGAGACTCCAGAAAGGGCCTTAAAATGAAATTTTATACAAGTGCACACAAACATACACGCCATTGGAAAAATTCACACATATATCACTTTGTCCACCTCTCTAATGAAGGTGGAATGCGGTGGCAGATGTTTCACAGCTGCCCAACACTCACCCTCCAGCAGTTTAGGACAGGAAGCCAAGGACACTCGATCCAAGAGGAATTGCAGGGAGAGTTGAGGGAGGTAAAATCCAATCCTGCAAACTGGGATTCAGCCAAATGCATGGAGCACCCCTCCATATCATTGCCTCATCCCTTACTCCAAGATACCGAATGAAGAAAAATGACAGGCATCTATCTGCATCTGAGAGGCCATGCTGGAACTAGGAAAGATTCCTAACACTTGAGGCATACGTGCTGTGTACACAGCCTGCAGCCCAGCACAGTGAGGTCAAGGTTATAGGTTTGGTCCCCAGTCCAGTTAAATATCTTAACTCTGTTGAATAGCCCTTGGCTTTATCCCTACTGTATAGACGGCTGCCAGCCCGTTACGGGATAAACCCTTTCATAAACAATGCCTCACTGATGCACCGTGGAGGGTAGGGGAGCACAGGGATTGGCCACGGCATCTTGTCCAACAAAGTCAGACACTGTATACAAAGGGAGGTAAGGGAACAACTAGCTGGGGAGCATCTCACTCAGGGCATAGCTTTTCCTTTGCTATTTTATGAATCCTTACTAGATCTTATTTATCTGAACTTTACAAATGAAGAAAACTGAGGCTTTGCAGTGTTTAAGCAATGTATTGGGGTTATACCTGCAATAAGTCAGATTCAAACTCAGGTCTACTGACCTCAAGATGACTACATCTGTGCTACCATCATATCAGGACTTGGGCTATTGCTAACACCTCAGAAATCTTTTTGCCTCGCCCAATTCATTACCCACCCTCCTCTCCAGGTAACTGCTGTTCTTCCTTCTGTTATATAGATTAATTTTTCCTTCTGAACTACATATAAATGGAATCATGTAATATGTATTCTTTGATAATGTTGCTACGAACTTTCTTGGCATCTCTTTTGGTGCTCACATATTTACACATATATACCTAGGAATAAAATTACTGAATCAAAGGATATACATTTGTTCACTTTTAGCAGATAATGTCAAGTTGTTTCCCAAGGTGTTGTACTAATTAACACTCCCACTTACAGTATGTGAAGGCTCTCATTGCTTTACATTCTCCAAAATTGGTATTTTGAGTTTCTTTTTAATTTTTAAAAATATTTTATTTATTTATTTATTTATTTATTTATTTATTTATTTATTCATGAGAGACACAGAGAGAGGCAGAGACACAGGCAGAGGGAGAAGCAGGCTCCTTGCAAAAGCCTAACGTGGGACTGGATCCTGGGACCCAGGATCGCGCCCTGGGCCAAAGGCAGGCGCTAAACTGCTGAGCCACCCAGGGATCCCCTCTTTTTAATTTTAATCATTTTTGTTGGCTGTATAGTTGTATCACATTGTGGTTATAGGTTCCTTGGTAATTAATGAACTTGAGGGCCTTTCCATACACTTGTTGGTCGCTCAGACCATTCCCTATTTTGTGGCGGAGCAGTCTGTTTTTACATGTTGATTTGTAGGTCTTTATTCTATGTGCCAAAGTTCTTTGTTAGACATAGGTATTGCAAATATCTTCTCTCATGCTGTGGCTCCTCTGTTCAGTACCTTTGGTGTCTCTTAGTTCTTTTTATTCAAACCCCAAATCAGTGCAACTTTTACTGCATCTTGAAAATATCAGAAATAAGTCAGAAAAATCATAGGGCATCTTGCTGCTGCTGCTGTAGCTGGACAACTTAGATCTTATTCATTAGCCTACTAAACTGTTCATTTTGCAGAAACATAGCTACCATCCAAAAATTTTCTGATATCCTTGTTTTAATGGTTGTGGTTTGCTGAATCAAATGAGCTGAGCTTTTAATTTTAATGATTTTAGTGAAGTCCACTTTATTAGTTTTTTGTTATGATTTTTAAAATATTCGCCACCTAAGGGGAGAAAGATATTCTCCTCTGCTATTTTCTAGAATGTTTATTGTTTACCTCTCATATTTGGATTTGTAATACACATGAAAAAAATTTTCCATACAATGTAGGTTCATTTTTTTTCTCCAAATGGATATCCAATTAAACTAGAACCAATTATTGACAAAGACTAACCTCTTTACTACATTGAAGTAGTGCTTTTCTCACAGAAGTCAAGCAACCGTATATGTGTAGATCTGTTTCTGAATTCTTTACTCTGTTCTACTGGACTGTTTGTCTATTTTTGTAGCCATTCCACCTAACATAACTACTATAACTTTTAAAAAAGATTTGATGTATTCATGAGAGACACACACAGAGAGAGGGACAGACATAGGCAGAGGGAGAAGCAGGCTCCCTGCAGGGAGTCTGAGCAGCACTTGATCCCAGGACCCTACGATCATGACCTAAGCTGAAGGCAGACTCTCAATCACTGAGCCACTGAGGTGCCTCCTACTATAACTTTATAATAAGTCTTTATGCAGTGTAAGTTCTCTAACTTTTTCTACTAGGCTGTCTTAGCTATTCTTGCCCCCATAGTATGTTATATAAGTTTTAGAATCAGCATGTCAATTTTTTAAATCCTTGGGATTTTGAATGGAATCACACTTACTCTATAGATCAATTTTGGGAAAGGGGACATTTCTACAAAATGAAGTCTTCTGATCCACAGTGTGTATCCTTCTATTTATTAGGTCTTCTTTAATTTTTCTCAATAAATTTTTTTTTTAATTTTTTTATTTATTTATGATAGTCACAGAGAGAGAGGCAGAGACACAGGCAGAGGGAGGAGCAGGCTCCATGCACCGGGAGCCCTATGTGGGATTCGATTCCGGGTCTCCAGGATCGCGCCCTGGGCCAAAGACAGGCGCCAAACCACTGCGCCACCCAGGGATCTCTCAATAAATGTTTTTTAATTTAAGTCTTACTGTCTCTGGAGACATAGTCTTGAATATTGAGCAATTTTAATCTATTATAATGTGCATCATTTTTAAAACTTTTTAAAAATTATTTGTGGATAGTATAAAGAAACACAATTTTTCTATTCACCTTGTATCCAGTGTCTTCACTGAATTGAGTTCTGAATTCTAATTATTTATCTATATATTCATTTTGAAATTTTAAAGACATGATCATGATGTGTCCAAATTTTAATAGTAAGCACACTTGTCTCATTTTAGTATCAAGAGGAAAGCTTTCAAAATTTTAGCATTAACTAGATACCTTTTATCATACTAAGATCCCTGCTAGTCTTTCTTGGCTGAGAATTTTAATAATGAACAACGTTTCAATTTTTATGAAGTATTTTTTCCACATCTCTTAAGATGATCACATGATATATTTCCTCCTTTATTTTGTTCATGTGGTTAATGATAATGATTGATTCTCTAATGTTAAGCTAACCTTGCATTCCTAGCATAAGCCCTATTTGGTCATAATATTCTCTTCATTGTATATGTCTGGACTTATTTTTCTTTAGGTCTTTTGAGTCTATGTTAATGAGAAAAACTGGCCTTTCTTGTTCTACACTTGTCAAGTTTTGGTACAGGTTTAGGTTGATTTCAGAAAACAAGCTGAAAATTGTTCTCTTTTTTCCTGATCTCTGGAAGAGTTTGTGAATAATGCATCTTATCTGGTCTTTAAATGGTTGGGAGAGTTCACTGATAAAGCTATCTGGGCTTGGTGTTTTCTCTGTGGAAAGGTTTTTATTTGTCAGGACGAAAAACCAAGAGCAAGAGATAACACAGGCAGACCCATTGGTAATCCAGATAGTAAAGTTATTTGACACAGTTGTTGACTGGTTAACATGTAACCATTAGATCACATGGAAGAATAGAATTTCTATTTTTTAGTTTTGTCTTTTTGCACAGTACTGGCAAGTCGTGTTTTTCAAGAAATTTATCCACTTAAGTTTTCAAATTTACTAGCATAATATCTTCAAGATTTCACATTACTTCTTAATGTCTCTAGGATCTATAGAGATTTCATCTTCATTTCTTCATACTGATGCCATCTTCGTACTGGTACTCTGTGTTCTCTTTCTTCATGATTGCTTCTCCTGAGACTTCGTTAATTCTTTCAGTCAATTCAAAGAAACAGCTTCCAACATTATTGATATTTTTCTATAATGTGTGCATTTTGTTTCATTAATTTAATCTTATCTTCTTTCTACTATTTTGGGTTTAATTTGCCTTTCCTTGTCTAACTTCTTAATTAGATGTTAAAATAATATATTTTAATTCTTTTACTCTTTAATACATACATTTTAAGGATAGACATTTAAAGCACAGCATTAGCTGCCTCCCACAAGTGTTGATATAATTTTTTATCATTCCCTTCAAAATATACACTAATTTTTTATTTCTTCTTTGAGTATGGATTTAATTTACATATAATTAAGCTTCACTACCCAGAGAATCTATTTTGTATATAATATCAATTCTTTGAAATGTCTTGAAACTTGCTTTATTGCTCAATTGATAGTCTATTCTGGTAATTACTTTATAAAAACTTTAAAAGAAAATGTATTCTGCAGTTACAGGGTTCAAGATCTATAAATGTCCAATAGAAGTTTTGTTAGTTATGTTTTTCAAGTTTTCTGTAATTCTGGTAATATTACATCTATTTACTTTATTCATTATTAAGAGGGTTCTGTTAAAATCTCCTACAAACTCTTGTTAGTAGACTTTTTAATTTTTTTCCTTAGTTCTGTCACATTTTTTCTCTATTTCAAGGCTATTTCAAATTTATAATTGCTATATCTTCCTTGTAAAGTTGACCTTTTTAACATTTTGAAATGTCCCTATTTATCTCTAGAATTGCTGCTTTTCTTTAAGTCTGCTTTGTTTGATACAAATATAGCTACATCTATTATTTTGGTTAATGTTTCCTGTATATTTTTTTCCTTCATTTTACTTTCAATCTCTCTTTAACTGTATTTAAGATGTGTCCTATAGGTAACATTTAGTTGAATTTTGCATTTATTTGATCATCTTCATCTTTTAACTTGAGTAGTGTACTTATATTTAAAATAAATACTGATATATTTGACTTTAAAATCTTCTACCTTATTATTTACTGTTGTCCGTTTGCCTCACTCATTCTTTGTTATTCCTTTATTGTCTCCTTTTAAACTAACCAAGTATTTCTATTATTCCACCCTCCCCCTGTATTTGTATTAGCTTGTTAATTATAAATTATCTTATTATACTTGCAGTAGTTATTCTAAGGCAGTTCTCAAACTTTCACATGCATGAGAAACATCTGGAAGACTTCCCAAAATGTAGTTTTCTGGGCTTCACCTCAGATTTACTGCTTCTGCAGGCCTGAGAGGAACACAAGAAATTACATTTCTAACAAGTTTGCAAGTGATGCTGATGAGGCCAGTCCAGGATTCACATTTTGAGAAATATATATCCTTGATTTATTGCAGTCTGCTGTAGACTGATACATCTACTATTTCCCAGAAAATGCAACAACCTTAGAATTCTTCCACTCCACTTACTCAAATTTCTACTTTTATGCTACAATTTTCATGCATTTTAATTCTATGTATTTTTAAACCCCAAAGACATGACTTTATAGTTGTTATACACAATAAATATTCATCTAATTTTTATATTTATCTTTGCACTGCTCTTCATTTCTTCTTGCATTTCTGCACTTCCATCTGAGATCATTTATCATTTACTTAAAGAACTCCTTTCAGTATTTCCATTACTGTGTCAGTTGGTAGCAAATTCTCTCAACCTGGTTGTATAAAAAGTCTTCATTTTATTTTTATTTTTTAAAGGATATTTTTGCTGGGTATAGAATTTCAGAATGGGGAATATTTTCTTTCAGCATGATAAATATGCAACTCCGTTGTTGTTTTCTTTGTTTTGTTTGTTTCCAGCATTTCTTTTGAATGTCGACTATAAGTCTTAGTGCTGTTCCCTTGAGGCTAAGACGTCCATTTTAAATGGCATCTTTTAAGGTTTTCTCTTTGTCTTTGATTTTAAGTAGTTTGACTATAATGTTCCTGAGTATGGCCTTATTTGTATTTACTCTATTTGGCATTTATTGTGTTTATTGAATTTGTAATTTGATGATTTTCATTAATTCTGGAAAATTCTCAGAGTATCTCTTCTGAGATGGCTTCTGCCTCAATTCTCTCTCTCTTCTCTTTCTGAATTTATACTTACAGATGATTAGAACTTTTCACCATATCCCAGGTGTCTCTTATGCACATTTTTATGTGTTTTCAGCCTTCTTCCTCTTTGTGATTTTTCTATCCTAACCTGACCTTTTCTAACCTACACTTAAGTTTTCTAATAATTTCTCTTGATATGTCTATTGTTTTGTTAAGTCTATCTATTGAGTTATTTATTTCAGTTATTATAGTTTTCATTCAAAAAATTCCTTTTCATTCTTATTGACAGATTCCAGCTGTCTGGTGAGATTTTCTATCTTGCCATCTACTTTTTTGCACATATTAATTACAATTAAAGACAGTGCCAAACAATTTTAATATCTGGAATTTCTGTGGGTCTGTTTCTATTGTTTGTTCTTTCTCTTGTTTTTACTCCTGGTGTGCCAAGTGATATTTAATTGAAAGCTGGACATTATGTACAATACATTTTAGAGGATTTAGGTTATGTTCTCTTCCTGCATAGGGGTTTTAGTAAGGGTTTAGACTGGCAGTTAAAGTAGAAAGAAAGTCACCTTGTCGGAGTAATAACTGGGATACTTCAAGACTTGATTTTTGGTTTTCATAAAGGCTGACCTATTTTAAGTGTGCCTTTAATGTCAGGGTATAGCCTTTATAAGTATTAATTTAAAGCCTCAATATTTACAAGGCCCTCTTGTTTGTTATGTCCTGAACTCCAATAATTATCTGCCCAGCACTGTGAGACTGCAGAAAGTTCCATGTTGCTTTATAATATTTCTATGCTGCCCCATGCAACTAGAAATATTAGTAAATGCCTCAAGTTAATAGCAATAGAGAATGTTGGGCTCACCTCCCTGAGGTTCTCTTTTCACCAGGATCTTGATTTTCCAAGTCCTAGATGCCTTAGTAGCACTGAACTCCAATTTTTGTCTTGCTAGTCCCATGAGACAACCAAAAGCTTTGATTAAATACTTTCTGCTCAGACTCTCAGCCCTATTCTGCTTATAAATCAACAAACACGTTAAGAATAAACCACCAGAAAATATTGAGCCTGACTTTTCTCTAGGATCCTGGCTCCACAAAGCCTGGATGCTTTGATTATTCTCCAACATCTTCAAGGAGTAGTTGCTTTTTTATTATATAACTGTTATATTTGTCAGGAAATAATATTCTCATGAAAGCTAGTCAATCATAGTCAGAAGTGGAAGTTGATTGGTTGTTGTTTTTTTTTAAGTCCTCCAGGTGGCTTTAATATGTGGTCATACTTAGGAACCACTGCCCTAACTTATTATACTTCCCTGCACATGTAGTTTCCTCTGCCAGGAACATTGTTTTACACCCTCTGCCTGGCTAACCTCTGGCAGAAGCCTTTACTTACCTAAAGACACATGGGGTTAGTTGCCATTCTACATAAGCCTCTAAAACACTATATCTATTTATTTTAACACTTATCCCACTATATTCTAGTCTGTGTGCTTTTGCATTTATCTTCTCCAACAGGCTCTGAGTTCCTCATTTTTCCCAAACAACAGTCCTCTCTCTCCCTCTCCAATCCTATGGAATAGCTTTTGGATTCATCCCAACACATCTGGACTTTTGATCCTTTGAGGCTAATTTAACTCCTCACCTTCCTTGGCTTAATCAGTATGAAGCATTTCTAATCCTGTTACCAACTGTGAATAACCTTCATGCTTCCTCTTTCATTTACATATATATCTAGCATTATCTTTATGCTAAATATATATGTGTATGCTTTTGGGGGTGTATGAATTCAATCATTCAATAATCATGTATTGAGCTACTAATATATGCACTGGCTAGGGTGGAAGGTGCAGCATATTTCATTATTTAAAGCTCAGCTCAAAGGTTATTACCTTTGGGAAATTTCTTTCTAGGCATGCTATTTTGTGAGATGGCAGTGCTTCACTGTGCAGAGTTCATGGCCTTTTGGAAAAGTGAAATAACCCCATCCTTCCACTGGGAAAGGGATAGAGAATGCTTCCTGCATTACACCAGCTACTTAACTAACTGCTAAAATAGTGATATCACGTTGGAATTTTTCTAGATATATGCTGGGATAATGGGAAGGGGGATCAAACTTGTTGACAATCCAAAGAATAATGTCTTCCCACCAGAGCAGCTGTTGCTAAGTTAATGTGTGCCCTGTCAGGGAAAAAATAGGAGCCTTCCTTAAAATGTCTGTTATTTATTTGATTGCTTGCCTGTTCCAGCACTGATTTGCTTGTTTTACAAGTGCATATTTTGCAAGGTGTGTGTGTGTGTACACGTGCACACTACAGGTGCAGAGGGAATGAGAGAAAAAATGTCTTTCTCATCGTTGTGACTCCAGAGACGCTCCATCAGTGTCCTTACTACATTTTCTCCAATGCTATTGGAATAGTGCTGTAGACAGTAAAGAAATGGGTTATAGAAATCATCTAGCCTCTTGCTCTTTTTGTCTTTTATGTATCAAGCATCTTTTTGTCATCCCATAGGAAAGAAAATGGGAATCCTGGAACCACTCCATGACAGTCCTTCAAAGGTCAAACTTGGATTCAGTAAAGACATCCTGGCAGAGAGAGCTACATTATTTCAAAATAAAGGATCCAAGTAAGTTTGTATTTCTCTTTCCAGAAAGCAAGGAAGATATTTTATTTTCCTTTGTATTTCCCATGGTACCCATTGCAGTGGTTTCCACTCAAAAGAATTTGGGAAACAAATCCAGATAATAATGGGGAACAAGATAGACTGTCATCTGTCTAAGGTGGAGAAGGTCTGACTCTGGCCAGAAACAAGGGAATGTACAATATGAACTCTCTGCATTCCTTTCAGGCCTGAGAGTGATCAGTGAGTAACTCAAATTCCCTTTCAGAGTTCATCATCTTTCTCCTGCCTAACTCTCTGTATTTCCAGTTTTTTGTAAATGGACAGCAATAATCATATTTCAAGACTAATAGTTATCAATGACTGCAAGTGTAAGATACTTGTTTAATGGAAAAAAAAACCTTACTCAAACATGTGAGAAACTGTAACTTTTAGAATCTGCTGATTGAAAAAAATGTATAATAAAACCAACTATTAATTCAGTACCTTTTAAAAAGGATATCTGAATCAGTATAACATCTGTGCATATTTCAAACTCAGCATAAACATCTGTGTGTGTGACATTATACATAAACGACAGATAATATTTGATTGTATATGAATTTGAAGACCTTTTGAAATAATTCCAACCCTTTGTTCCCTGACCCTCTCCCTCCAACCCCCCTGCTCACACTTCCTTAAGGATCTCATCTCCATTGCATTTGCACTTGACTCCTTCTACCTCCTTTGCCTGGCCCACTTTGCCCTTGGTTAGCCATCAGATTATTTTCTATATGCTTCAAGACCTCTCAAACTCTACTGGCCTCATGTAAACCTGGCTCCACTCCTGGTCATCAGTATCTCTCACTCACCCTAAGTATAACAAATGGTCTTAAACTATCTTCCTTCTTTTGACTGTTTACCTGTTCTGCCCAAATTGGCTTTGTTTTACAAATATCAATTTTTCAAGAATTCATCAGTGAATATGTGAGACCTCCAGTTGTAACAATATCCATCCTTTGTAAAGAACTCAGGTCTGGGACATCTGGGTGCTTAGTGGTTGAGGGTCTGCCTTAAGCTCAGGTCATGATCCCAGGGTCCTGGGATTGAGTCCCACATTGGGCTCCCTGCTTCATGAGGAGCCTGCTTCTCTCTCTGTCTCTACCTCCCTCTCTCTGGCTCTCATGAATAAATAAATAAAATATTTTTTAAAAAATAAGAATTCAGATCCGGGCCTTGCAGCTTGGAGGAATCCATAAATATTTGTTAGGAAAAATGATGTTATGAAGTAGGTGCCACTTGTATTCTTAGGTATCCCCTATTTACAGATTCAAGATAATTTATGCAAATTAGATAACATTTTGTGACTTGTGAGGGGACTGCCCTGGCCTTACTGTCTAGGCCACCACTAGGCCAAGCCAGAAGAAAGAACCAGATAATGATGGACTGAGCTTTGCCATCCTGCCATTCATTTCTATAGTTTTTAACTTTGCCTTATAGGTCCACAGAAAAAGCCAGACCCTTCGTTCAGAAGATAGCCCTCTATCAATTAAATGACAGTTTTTGGTTCCCCCTCTGTCCTCTTCTTATAGGCTGAATAATCCCAGTTCTTCTGACTGTTCCCTTTTCTGGTTTGAGTGCTGACCTGGTCAAGGACAAACTCCCCTCTAAACATACCCTTGTTCATCCTCATTCTTAAAGTGTAGGGCTCAGAATGGAATATACTACTCAAGATACAAAGAGGCAATGTAGAGTGTGAGGAATCACTTCCTGTACTGTTCTTATCACTATGGCCTAAATCCACACCTCAGTCTGGAGACAGTGTTGACATAGAGCATCAGGAGACCTGTTGTTTATAATCACCTGCTAGTTGTATGTCTCCAAAGAGAACTTCTAGCTTCTTTGAGCTACAGATTTCCAATCAGAAAAGGTGCCCAACTTCATTTGTCAACTGGAAAATGAAAATTTATATTCACAATATAAATCTAGCACAGTATACTAGACCCACCAGAAAGGTTAAAATGACAGAGACTATACCAAGTAATGGGGAAGATGTGGAGAAGCCAAAATTTGCATATATTACTGGGGAGAGTAAATTGGTACAACCACTTTAGAAAATTGATAGTATCTACTATAGCTGACCCAGTAACTCTGTTCTTAGGGGTATACTCAAGAGAAATGAGTGCACAGGTCCACCAAAAGACATGTCCAAGAATATCCAGAGAAATATTATTCATATTAACCCTAAATTGAAAATATCCCAAATGTTCACCAACAATAGGATGAATACAGGGTTATAATGCACAGAATGGAATACTAGAGGCATGTATTTGGAATGAATGAACTTAAAATGCAAGCTATGGTATGAATGGATCTCACAAACAGATGCTGAGAAAAGAAAAAGTGAGACATGAAAGAGCATGTAATATGTGATTATGTTTACATACAGTCAAATACAGATAAAACTGATCTCTAATATTAGAAATCAGAATAGTGGCTTAAGAGTTTTCTGTATGTCATCTATCAACAAAAGGAATAGTAGGGTAGGCTAGAAGGATGCAGGAAGGGTACTTTCAGGGTACTAAAATTGTTCTTTTTTTTTTTTAAAGATTTTCTTTATTTGTTCATGAGAGAGACACAGAGAGAGAGAGACACACAGACACAGGCAGAGGGAGAAGCAGGCTCCATGCAGGGAGCCTGACGTGGGACTTGATCCTGGGTCTCCAGGATCACACCCTGGGCCGAAGGCAGGTGCCAAACCGCTGAGCAACCCGGGCTGTCCCTAAAATTATTCTGATCTTGATTTGGCTGCTGATTACATAAGCGTGCTCAAGTCGTTAAAATTTATCGAGTTGTCTGCTTATGATGATGCACCTTTCTTTAAGTATGGTACACTTTAATAAAAAATTAAATGGAATACACCATAATAACAACAATAGCAACAAAACAAGGGCAGCTAAAACTTCTTCAAAATGGTCAGCAATTGAGGAGGGGAAAAAATCAGCTGGCACAAGTCCACTCAATTTTTTACCATAAGAACATTGGCCCACTCAGGGCTTGCTTCCAAATGGACCATTTCTTTCTTACCATGTTCCACTGTCAGCCTGGTCACTTTTGCATATGCTCTGTGGGCTCAGGACCTCTCAAGCTCATATCTGCTCTGCCTTTGAGGGCGGTGCATTAGAAATGGGAAAGTGGAAATGCTACATGTTAAGCATTTTCTCTATGTCAGACAAGAGATTTAGCTAACATTATTTCAATGTATCTCTCCTACAACTCTGTAAGAAAGGTGATTAATCTCTGCTTTACAGATAAAGAAAGTGATATATAGAAAGATTAAGCCAGTTGCCAAAAGGTGTAGTAAGACTGACACCCATTCTCTTATTAATCAACAGGCTTTTTATATCTAAATCAGGTTACAACACAATGTTTGGATTGCTGTTATGTCGACCTCACTTATGTGGCTTCCTGGACTTCTGAACTCTGGTTTGCTTTTGCCCACACATCTGAGTGACCCTTAATGTGTGTGCTGCCTACCTGGTCACTGATATCCTACATGTTCTTGACCTCTAACAATAGCAAAACTTAGACTCCTGGCCAGACAACCAGGATATCTGTGTGCTTCCAGATAATTTACTGGATATTATCATCCTAGCATACATCTGGTGGCCTCTGTTTGTGGATATGCCATTAATACGATCCAAGATGCCAAGAAAGAACCAGATAAACAGAGGTCATTTTCTAAAAGAAGGTCTAGGGATCCTACAGGGAGCTCCAAGTTTAAAACTGCAAGTCTCTGTGGGGCTTTCATCCTTCATGGCTGAGTCCAGAGAGAAAGTTGACTGATAGTTGGAGGCCACCCCTTGACAAGATATTTTAAGAAGGGAGGGAGGAAGGAAGGAAGGAAAAGCAAAAGAAAGAAAAGAAAAAAGTCAAGTTCCCAAGTGTTCCTGTTTTTGGCTTTTAGCTGCATGGTATTTCAGAGATTTCTTGTTCTTCTTAAAATCTGTTAGCAATCCTCAAATCTACAAACAGGCTTTAGAAGACGTGGGTAGGGAGAGTAGTGAGAAAGATTGTTTCAGAAGCAATCCCTCTGTGAGGAAAAGCCGAAACCTAAATTGGATACAGCTGAAAATATCTCAATCCTGCAAGATTAGTCTTGACACCAGCCCCGCAGCAGAAGCATTCTGTGTGTTAAAGGAATTACTCCAAAGGTTTTTCCTTTCTTATTGCCCACTTAGTTTTCTGAAAAGCCCTCTTCTGAAGCCCTGTGCTTTACTCTAAAGCAAAGCCTTTTGGGTTATTGTCCTAAATGGATTCCAATAGGAGACATTTTGCTAGGGATCACGATTAAACAGGCTCCCTGGAATTTAGGCTAGCTCAAGCCAGGGAAAGTATCGATGCTCCAGGAATATCCAGTCCCAGCCAGAGACTTCTGGGTGACCACAGCAACACATACACACACACAACCACCCACATCAAAATGGAATGGGCTCAATGAAATCAGTGCTTTGCCCTCCAGGGAGCAGTCCTCAGTTCCTATTTCACCTCTTTGGGTTTTTAATGGTCTAATACTCAATCCCTCACCACTTCCTTTTTGAAGTTACTCCAGATTTCAGGGTTTTGCAGACAGTGATGATGTTTGCTGGGTCCTCATCCAAACCAATGGAATAATCCACCCATTCTCCCTCTCAAGTGTATCCGTTCTCACCTCTGTTTGTATGTCAGTTTTTCAGATTTATAAAATGGCAGTAAGCTATAATGAGTTTGAATGGAAAATGAGAGAAATGAAACTTCAGTGGATCAGGATGTTTGCTCTTACTTCAGAGAAATTCTGGGTCATACTGGATACCTTACAACCAGGCGGGCCATAGGACATCAACAAATGAAGGACTGTGTTTGGGGACCCAGTCAACTAAAACCCTTCCAGAGGGCTTAGTACCCCAAAATCTTGGTTCACTTCTTCCTTACATTAAAAAAAATCATTTAAATTTACAGAACTACCCAGAGCTAATCTGAACTCTATTTGTTCCAACCATCTACAGTTATTTACTCCACCAGGAGAGCTCTTCCTTGGGCACACTTTTCAGGAGAGTTGTATCATCTACTGGCATAATGGTCCTTTTTTAAGAGAAGTATTTCATTTTAATAAAAATGTGTACTACCATATTTAATCAATCAGGGTGATTGACAATGGCAATAGTTGAGTCTTGCAGCAGATGCTGCTGCTACCTCATTCTTATTCCAGTTTCATTTCTCAATCAAATCCATGTGTAAAAAACATAATGTGCTGCCAACACAATGTAATAAAACCTCAGCTGAAATGCACACCAGCACGACAGAAACTGATAACTCAAAGTATGGGAAAAGTTAACTTCAGAAAAATCACTTCTGACACCCACGTATTCAAGTTTTATGGACAAGAGATGTATGGCCTCCGTATAGCTAACATGAATGGGCCAAATTCATGGATTTGTCCTGAAACAGAAAATAATCATCTTTAAAGCAACATTTTCAAAAAGCTGGCAGAAGAATCCTTTTTAAACAGCCCAGAAATCATCCTTAAAATTGGCTGAGTTTGTTTGAGATGCACCATTTGTGTCATGGAGCAATAAATTAATACTTGAGCAGCTTCTTTTTTTTATGGTGGTGCAGACTGGTTAAAGATGATGTATCACTGGTTGTCACCGACTGAACCAGCAGTTTTCAAAGTTAATGATTCAGAGAGGAATAAAGGTAACCTAATTATAGCAGTACCAGGGACAGAACCTGTTTCCTGTACTCAAACTCTCAACTCCAAATTTCAGCCTGGGGGAATTGCATGTACTTCTGCAGGACACTATTCTTACAAAAGCTCTAGTTAGGGAGCAGACACTGAGTCCCTGAAAAAGGGACTGGGTCCGTTGGCCAGAGACCCAGAAATATACCAGTTTGCCTAGCGCTCCCTCATCCCACCCCCACCACCAAATTCATGCCTACCCAGAACCTCAACATGTGCCCTTATTTGAATAGGGTCTTTGCAGATGTAATTAGTTAAGATGAGGTCAGAATGGATTAGGGTGGGCTTTACACCCAATGGCTGGTGCCCTTGAAGAAGGATAGATGAAGGCACAGACATAGACACCCAAAGGAAAAACAGACATGTGAAGACAGGGGCAGCCATTACAGTGATTCAGCTATAAGCCAAGAAATTCCAAGGATTCCCAGCAACCCCTAGAAGCTCTGAAGAAGCAAAGAATGCATTACAGGATACAACAGTGGCATCATTTGAATGATAATGTGGGCATAAATTCCTCCAAGAAGTTCACTTATAATTGGGCTCAATATGACCAAATAGTCCATGTCATAACAGAATTTGGCATCACAGAATGGTTATAGTCATAGGTAATATTTAGCAGTGAAATGCAGGAAGTTATCAGAAAGAAAAAAAAACACCTTTTTTTCTTTTCTTTTTTTGACTAATGGGAGATTTTCATGGTGGCACCCAACACAGGAATTATTCCTGCCTAGAGTTAGGGAAGTCTACAAAATCTTGCTGCAGCAGGCCCATGCACCAGAAGACTACTCTGGGCAGTTGCAGCAGGCAATGGCAGTTATGGAATTCACTCAGCACTGCACATGACTGATGAGAGCAATCACAGAGAGAGTTCTGGATCATGGCTGACTAATGCACTCTCAACACAGATCTCAAGCAATTGCAGCCAGGTGAGGAGCCTGTGCCGTAGCATATCAACCTTTACAGAAGGAGGTACCAGCCCCTTGTGAACTGCCCTGGATCTATGCTGAATAAGGAAGCAAATTCAGGAGGGGCACACCAGGAATTACACAGGATCCCATGAGGCACAGTGGGTAGTTCACCCAGGACTCTGCTGTCACACCTGCATCTAGTTACTGCATACGAGCGCCTGTCTCAGGGTCATCCTTCGTGACTGTCTCCAGGGTTCCTCCACAGTATGGGTCTGATTCCTCTCGACTCAATATTTCCCCTGACTTTACAAAGTCCTCCGAAAAGAAGCCTTTTGGGTGTACTGAAAGAAAAACATCTGGCACACAGTCCTAACGGGTAATGATAACCACAGTCAAGATATCCACAGCTCAAGGAAGATCTTTTATAGAAGAATTCAGCCTGAATGAGACCTTTTGTTGAGTTAGGGAGTAGGAATGTGATCCCTTGGAAAAGACGATGGATCCATAGTCCATCAGGAAAATCTACAAATCTACAACCGATCCAGTCCTTTTGTGCACTCTCTGATCACCCAGAAAATCCTAGATGTATTTTAATATTTATACAGATTTATATTCTCCTACCTCCAAAATACTTCTGCACAACACACTTTCATTCAGCTGGGCACGAATAGGGTACTCTGGACTTCCTCGGACATTTGGCAGTGCTCAGTGTCTTCAGCCCTTTCTGGGCTAGCACTGCACCCAGTGCTCAGAATCAGCATCCAGCCATCTGACGAGTGTCTCAAATCTCTCCTAGAACCAATGGGAAACAAATAGATCATTGCATGAAGAGCTCTCAGTTCACAAACCGGCAGAATTTTCAAATACATTTTGGTTGTCCAGTGCCCAAGGGCTAAGACTCCGGGACCTCCACGGTAACATCAGGTGGTACCAAGGCCTTCTAGTTACGTCTGGATATAGGACAAAGTTTAGCATTCACTTGCCAGTCTCAGCCCTCAGGTTCTTGAATTATGGCAAGCATCAGCACAACCACACCCCCACATACACACTGCGTTCAGAAATTTCTGGAATCAGTTTGCTGCCCCTTTGTTCCCCTTCGAGATCAGATTTGCCCTTGGGTATCACTCTTCGCCCTACATTTCAGGAACTAGAGTAGTCTAAGCATAGCCTTTGACTATCAAGGCAGAGCATGTCTCATTTGCCTAAACTTTTGGTAACCCCAAACAGATGTCCAAACCTCCAATGGAACAGCCCAAGAAATTTTGTTCTAGGTGAGGGTTGATAGGAAGGGAGAAGGTCTCATTCAGAGACCTATTCAGCCAAAGAGATAAAAGCTAGAGCCAGAGGCTTAACCAATATCTCAAGTTAGAACAGGACCAGGTTCATAACCACACAGAAAAAGGCCAGAACACTAGGCAAACCTTCTGAACAAGCACGACCAGGGGGCTCCCTACGTCTCACCTCCCTGCAAGAGGCTGGCATGTGAGCAGGGCAGATGTACACAGAAGACACATTCTGTGTCCTCATTCAAGGGCATACATGAGAGCTGTGCCCTGCCACACAGGCATTGGCTGGTGAGTCCACCATTGACCTAGGGGGATTTTATCAAACAAGGGTGAGGGAGAGAGAGCTATGGATAGACTGCTGGGCTGGGACTCCAGAACCGAATCACCTAGTCTATCACCCTGGGCAACTGGCTTAGCTTCCTCATACATGAAAGAGAAGTAATACTTGTCCAAGTCAAACTGACTTGGTGGACATACTTGGGACTGGGGTCATTTCCTAGCTGAGTATCTTGGAATTAAACAAAATTTCTGAGTCATAGTTTCCTCATCTGTAAAAATGGGGGTCATAACCCAATGGAGTGAATCATGCGTATAAAGTCTCTGGCTTTACACAGTAGGCACATCTTAATGACAGCCATCATTATTATCAACCTCACAGTAATCATTATCAGGAACAGCAAAGAAGACAATGCATGGCAGGTGGTTATACAGCAGTGGTTTCATTTTGTACATCAGTGTGAGTGTCAACCTCTTTATATGGGGCACCTTGCAAAAGTGTATACTTCTTCAAAAACTTCTCCTATTGCTTCCAAAAAAAAACCCTCAAATAAACCAAAAGGACCTCCTCTTGGTGGTGGTGGGGGGGAGGTGTTATTCATAATCCATGTATAACCCCATTTGAGATCTATCTTATCGCATGGTTTTGACCACAAAAATAATGCATCAATCATTCTGATCTAAAAAATATATTCAGGGATCCCTGGGTGGCGCAGCGGTTTGGCGCCTGCCTTTGGCCAAGGGCGCGATCCTGGAGACCCGGGATCAAATCCCACATCGGGCTCCCAGTGCATGGAGCCTGCTTCTCCCTCTGCCTGTGTCTCTGCCTCTCTCTCTCTCTGTAACTATCATAAATAAATAAAAATTTAAAAAAAAATTAAAAAATTAAAAAAAAATAAAAAATATATTCAAAGGGATGCCTGGGTGGCTCAGCAATTGAGCATCTGCCTTTGGCTCAGGGCATGATCCTGGTCCTGGGATCAAGTCCCACATCTGGCTCCCCGAGGGGAATCTGCCTGGGTCTGTGCTCTCTCTATGTATCTCTCAATCTCTCATGAATAAATAAATAAAATATTTAATATATATGCACATATATATGCATATATATTTTTTTCAAAGTAGCATTTGGCTACATTTTCATTTTATTTATTTGTTTGTTTTATTTAAATTTAATTTGCCAACATAGAGTATAACACCCAGTGCTCATCTCGTCATGTGCCCCCCTTAATGCCCATCACCCAGTTATCCCATCCCCCCACCCACCACCTCTTATGCAACTCTTTGTTTCCCAGAGTTAGGAGTCTCTCATGGTTTGTCTTCCTCTCTAATTTTTATCATTTGGCTATATTTAAAAAAATAAAATTTGCCTTCAAAGACTAAAGATTTCCCCCACTGAAGGAGCAAAAAAAAAAAGAAGAAGAGAGGAAAAAGGAAAGAAGGAAGGAAAGAAGGAAGGGAGGGAGGGAGGAAGGGAGGGAGAGGGAGGGAGGGAGAGAGAATGGATGGAAGGAAGGAGGATAGGATCCAAAGGGAAATTCAAACCAGAACCCCCAATGTTCACCAATAAGTATCCTCAGTAACTTTGAAGACAACTGTTTTAAAGGTCAACATTATTTAAATGTACATTTATTTGCATTCATTTAAAAAGTCAGTATGTTTGCATTAATATCTATACCTCTAAGAGAATGTATCAAAAAACAGAATGCACTTATGTATACATCATTCCACTTATTTTTTTACTGAACATACATATTATCCACTTCCTTACACTGTTTTTTAAAAATATTTTATCTATTTATCCATGAGAGACACAGAGAGAGATAGAGGCAGAGACACAGGCAGAGGGAGAAACAGGCTCCATGCAGGGATCCCAACGCAGGACTTGATCGCGGGGCCTCCAGGTTCATGCCCTGGGACGAAGGTGGGGCTAAACCGCTGAGCCACCCGGGCTGCTCTTTATACTGTTTTTTAATTAGTGGTTTATTTTATTCATTAATTCATTAATTCATTAATCCATTCATTCTTAAAGTAGACTACATGCCCACTGTGGGGCTTGAACGCAGGACCCTGAGATCAAGAGTTCCATGCTCTACCGACTGTTCATAAATGAATGAATGAACAAATGTTTTACTGAGACTCTAAGGGACGTTTAATTAGAGGCTTAGTCATACATTTGTTCATTCATTTATTTATTTGTTCAACAGGTATTTATTGAAGACCTGTTACGTCACCTGCAACTCTACACTGCCAAGTAAAAGCTCAGATAAACAACTTCTGACTGGGAAGATTTCTTCATCAAAAATACCTCAATTGTTTTTTGTTTTCATAAAGTGATTCCAAGAGAAGTATTAAAGGCCTTTAGGTGACATTCTCCGAGCGCATGCTGTGGATTGCCTAAGTGATATTCCAGAGGCTTCTATTTCACGATGGTGAACTGAGGCCAAGAATTTGCCTTCCCTCCTTCCTGAGATACTTTCAAAATGATCGAAAGGAATTTCTTAATGATAAATCAATAATAATGAAGAGAACAGGAGGGGAGCCATCTCTGAAGAAGAAATTTTGACAGATTTTAGGAAGACAAAACGCATTTGGAAGAATGTCAGTACATCAACAGATAAACCAGAGAAAAGGTATATGCGGCCCAGAGTACATGAGGTGAGTGACAATGGAGGACGGTGGAGAAAGGAGTGCGTCTTATAGGCAGGACTCCAGGCTGAACCCCAGCCAAAAAAAATCAAGTCTTTCCCTCTGAAGACATTAATTATTTTGTTTGGTGTGAGTATTGACATCCTAAAGTAAGGTTTTCTTGTTCAGGAATACCCTAGAGAGAAGCTTGCCAGTTGATAGGACAAGCCCCCAGACACAGAAACTGACAGCATTGCTATTCTTCACTCCTAAAAATGAGTTGACACCTAAAGATGAACAAACATTTAAAGGGGAAAGATAAACAAACCCATCATAAAACAGCTTTCTTATTTACTTATTCTTAAAAATTAATGGACTAATAAGATACTTGAGGGAAAAATAGAAAAGCACATCATAAGAGATCGAATTCAAGAAAACAGAGACTTAAAAGGACATTATATCCAGAAGAGAAAACCAGGAAACCAGATTTCTTTTCCTTAAACAAAAATGAGAGTGAGCAGTGAATATTTCTGGGAAATTAAATTGTCAAAATTAAAAAATAATAATAGCTAAGAAAGATTCTTCTTTAAAGATGTTATTTTTAAGTCATCTCTACTTCCAAAATGGAGCTCCAAGTCACAACCCTGAGATCAAGAGTTTCATGTTTTACCAACTGAGCCATCCAGGCATCCCAAAAACTAAAAATTTATTAATAGAAAGATTAGAAGATGGAATTGAGGAAATTTCCTATAATATTGAGCAAAATGACAAAGGAAGGATAATAAGAGAATAAGAATGAGGTTTGGAGGACAAATGCAGCCCTTAATAGCCAATTAAGAGAAATTCAGAAAGCAATAAGAAAGTAGGGAAGAAAGTTATCAAAGATACAATAAAATAATTCCAAGAGCTGAAGGGAAACACAAATATTGATCAGAATTAATTAAAAAAAGACTTAGCCCTTGAAATATCAAATCCCCCAGGATAGTGTTTCTGAGCTCTCAGTGGGAGTGGGGAGGAATGTAAACCAGGAACTATAAGGGAATTTGAATCAAAATGGATCAGATTTCTCATCAGCAATGACGGATCTTGGAAGACACTGAAATAAAGGCTTCAGAATATGAAGGTAAAATTATTTTGGACCCAGACTTCTATGTCCCGTTTAAAAACAAGAAAAAGAACATCATCTTCAGACATTCATATGTTCCGAATATCTTGCTTCATGCATCCATTTTCTTCTAAAAATTTACCTAATGATGTGCTCCCAAAAAAGAGAGTTGGGAGGAGCGAGTGGGCAAAACTGAGAAAGGGGGAACTGTGGAATACAGAAAATTGTGGAGCAACCAGGATTCCAGTGAAAAGGAACCCAGGTTACAAAGTGAGCCACGGGTCTTGAAGGCAATTGGGAAAAGTCACTGAATTTCAAGAACACTGCCTTAAAGAGGAAAAATGAAAAGGATTCTAAGAAATTAATTAAATGACTACAGAGCCAAATGATATTCGGAATATAGAGTATGTGTTTTCCTCTTTATAAGGGAAAAAAAATCAAAGCTTGAGGGAATAAAATTTGTACAAAATAGTCATGGTCTAAATAGAAAAGTACTCAAATTAAAGCAAGTTTGAGAGGCAGGAAAAGTACATTTGTCCCTGATGCCATGAATGCTCCCTTTTGACTAACAAGGCACCATGACATTGGACCTGGAAGAGAGTAAATGCATGCTAATAGGAAAAAGTCTCTTCAACAAATGGTGCTGGGAAAACTGGTCAGCAACATGCAAAAGCATGAAACTGAACCCCTTTCTTACACTATACACAAAAATAAACTTAAAATGGATTAAAAATCTAAGTGTGAGACCTGAAAACAATAAAATCCTAGAAGACAGCACAGGCAACAATTTTTCTGACATTGGTCTTAGCAACATCTTTCTACATGTGTCTCCTGAGGTAAGGGAAATAAAAGCAAAAATTAACTATTGAGACTACATCAAAATAAAAAGCTTCTGCACGGTGAAGGAAACAATCAACAAAACTAAAAGGCAACCTACTGAATAGAAGATATATGCAAATGACATATCCAATAATCTTATCCAAAATCTATAAAGAACTTTACAACTCAGTACCCAAAAAAACCCAAATAATCTGATTAAAAATGGGCAGATAACATGAACAGACATTTCTCCAGAGAAAACATCCAGATGGTCAACAGACACATGAAAAGATGCTCAATATCACTCTTCATAGGGAAATGCAAATCAAAACCACAATGAGATATCAGCTCACACCTGTCAGAATGGCTAAAATCAACAACACAACGAACAACAGGTGCTGGCGAGGATGTGAAGAAAAAGGAAATCTCATGCGCTGTTAGTGAGAATGCAAACTGGTGCAGCCACTCTGGAAAACAGTATGGAGTTTCCTCAGAAAGTTCGAAATAGAACTACCCTATGATCTAGTAATTGCACTACTGGATATTTATCCCCAAAATACAAAAACTCTAATTCAAAAGGATACATGCATCCCCATGTCTATTGCAGCATATAATTTAGCCATAAAAAAGAATGAAATCTTGCCATTTGCAACAACACCAATGGAGCTAGACAGTATAATGCTAAGTGAAATAAGTCAATCAGAGAAAAATACTATACGGTTTCACTCATATGTGGAATTCAGGAAACAAAACAAATAAGCAAAAGAAAAAAAGAGAAACTAAGAAACAGAATCTTAAGTATAGAGAACAAACTGCTAGTTCCCAGAGGCGAGGTGGGGGCGGGGGTGGATGAAGTAGGTGATGGGGTTCAGAGTACACTTGCCATGATGAGCTCTGAGTAATGTATAGAAATGTTGAGTCACTATATCATACACCTGAAATTAACATAACCCTGTATGTTAACTATGTTGGAATGGGATTAAAAGAAAAAAAAAAACTTAGAAAAAGAGAAAATGTATGCTTGCTTAGTTCTACTAAGTTCTATTCTTAGTAGACAATATTGACATAATGTAAATGCTGATTACTGGCTTTTAGTTTTCAGAAATGTTCATAGACAAAGCATAGAAAATTTACTTGTTACAAAGCAGAATGTAAATATTATCCACAAGGATAATGTAAAAAATGAAGATGTGACTGGACAGAAACATGGAGAGGAAAAGGGAGGAGGGAAAAAGAGGTAAGGATTGAAATGGTAATGCCTTCATTTTGAAAAATGAAAGGTTAAGACACACAGTTGAAAGCAATGGAACAAGAACTAGAAATTTAAAAATATATTATTTAAAGCTATCGGGCAACCAATAGAGGAAGCTACTACTAAAATTACTAGTATAACAATCAAAAAATGGAAGGAGAGGGGAAGGGAAGGAAGGGGTGTCAGGATGTAACAGAAATTCTCATCCAACCCAGAAAAAGGTGCCAGTGATGTTGCAAGTCCGTGGAGCCCTAATAGTGGCCTTAGCGTATTATTTTGAGATATTGGAAGAAATCATTCAAAGCAAAGCCAGAAAGGGTTTTGAGGTTCTTGCCTCTGTGTATCAGGTGGAGGGGCAAGGAGTGTTTGGGGAAAGGATTTTTCATCCTTATCATGAATGTTTTCTGACTCGTTCACTATTACTGCATGATACATATTTTTCAGAATTAAAAATCACCAGTTTTACATCAGTGCTCCAGGCAGGGTCCTGGCAGGAACCAGATGGCAACCTCAACCTGAGCAATTGAGCAGAACTTCACAGGACTGTTTGTAATTGTGTGGGCAGGGGCCGCAGAGCCCTACAAGGTTGGCACAGCAGCCTGCCAACCACAGGTTGCCTTTACCACTCCACAGCCCCAAAGGGTTGGAAGTGTCTGCTGAACCTGGTAGATGGTGGCTGTATGGAGAGGGCTGCCGATATTGGGATTTATTTGAGAGAAAGAGGGACAGAGGGAGAAAGTGTGCATGTGCACATCAGGGGTGGGGGTGGGGTGGCAGAGGAAGAGGAAGAGAGAGAATCCCAGGCTGACTTCTAGCCGACCAAGGAGTGCAACTTGGGGCGTGATCTCACCACCCTGAGATCATGACCTGAGCCGAAACCAAGAGTCTCATGCTTAACCAACTGAGCCATGCAAGCTCCCCAAGTACATTGCAATGTATAACAAGAAATAGATATTAGGTCTTTGTCCCCACTTCTGGCACAGAACCCCTAAAGCCCTGGGAATTTCCTAAGTGATAAGAGCAGTGAAAGTGTCCTGATAGTCACAACAACCCCCCCCCCATTTTTTTTAAAGATTTTATTTATTTATTCATGAGAGACACAGGGAGGGGGTGCGGCAGAGGGAGAAGCAGGCTCCATGCAGGGAGCCCGACGTGGGATTCGATCCCGGGTGTCCAGGATCACACCCTGGGCTGAAGGTGTGCTAAACCGCTGAGCCACCCGGGCTGCCCCACAACAAGCCCTTTTCAACCCTTTCAACCACACCTGAGTTATGCTATTGAGGTGACTTTTGGAAAGCATCTGAGGAGGAGGGGCTGGTTGCCAGTAGAACCAACCATGTGGTTAGAAGGTTAGAACTTTCATTCCCACCCTGCTGACCTTTGCTGGGGGAGGTCACTCAGAGGCTGGTTGCCAATGGCCAATTTTTTAAGCAATCATGCTTATATAACAAAGCCTCCATAAAACCCCAAGAGGACAGGTATGGAGAGCTTCCAGGCAGGTGAACTTGTGGGGATTGCCGGGAGAGCATGGAAACTTCACATCCCTCTCTCCTCACCTCGCACTCTATGCATGTCTTCCATCTGGCTGTTCCTAATCCTATCATTTATAATAAACTATAATCTAGTAAGTAATGTGTTTCTTGGAGTTTCTCTGAGTGAGCAGCTCTAGGGAATTAATCAAATGCAAAGAGGAGGTTGTTGGAACCTCTCTGATCTATAGCAGGTAGGTAAGAAGCACAGGTCAGAGCTTGGACTTTCGTTAGCATCTGAAGCAAGGGGAGGGGACAGTCTTATAGGATTGAGCCCTTAACCTGTGGGATCCTATGCCATCTCCAGGAAATAGTCAGAATTCAGCTGAATTGTTGGAGAATTGCTTGGTGTGGGGGAAAAACACATTGCAATTGGCGTCAGAATCTAGGGCTGTCAGGTAGCTGAGGCCTTTGATGGAAGACACGGCCAACCCGCACCAGAAGTGGACCAGGGAAATCAAAAACTTTTTTATTCTCCTCCTACCACCTCATCTCCCAGATGGTGCTTCTTATTGGCCAAACCCAACCAAAATCTAGAACTGTGCTGTCCAGGACAGGAGCCACTAGGCACATGTAAGCTATTTAAACTAATTAAAATTTAAAATTCAGGTCCTCAGTCATATTAGCCATACTTTCAAGTGCTCATGAGCCATGAATGGCTAGTGGCTCTCCTACTGGACAGCACAGATACAGAGTATTTCCATCATCCCAAAGTCCTACTTGGACAAGCTTGATAAAGGGCAAGGGAAGGCCACCCTCCATGAAGGTCAGCCTCTTGGGCACAGAGCAGGGCAGGGAAGGTTGGGGAGTCGATCCAGAAGGACACACAGGAGATATACAACATGTGAGGCATTGCCAAAAATATATCACACAAGATACTCAAAAAATATAACCAAATTTGGGGGTGGAGGAGCGGTGGATGATCATATAAATTATATAAATTTGACAAACTCTACACACTGTTTTGTTCCCTTGAAGACTCAAGATATAGATCCGTTTGGTAACAGCTGTGAGAAATCCTGGAAATCTGTTTAACATTATTTAAAAACAGGTGTTTTCTGAACTTTTTTTGGTTAAGAAACCTTCTCCCCTCCCCTTTCTCTCTCTCTCTCTCTCTCTCTCTCTCTCTCTCTTTTTGTATGGGAAGAGTTACAACACCTCTCACGTAGTTCTTTTTATACTGAATATTTATCATTGTTGGACTTCCAAGATCCTATCAATCCTCCTTATTTGGGGTGGGGGATCCTGGAAGGGATAAGGTGGTTAAATCCATCTGCCCAACACAGAAAGCTGACCTTCTACAAGTGACCCCAGAGAGGTCATCGGAACATAGCAGGGCATTCATGCAGGCTCATTCCTGCAGACACGAGAGTCTAAAAACACCTCTCACTTGAGGATTCCTCATCTGTCTAGTTGAGACTTTCTGAGGACTGCCCTGCACCCTGATACTCCTACCCACCCTCCCTTCCTCCAACCTAATTTCAAAGCTGTCAGACCTGTATCTCTGTCTGCAGACTCTGGCTTGCTGCCCTTTTTTCTTTCACAGGCATTTCCCCCCCAATAAATCTCTTTCATGCATGTGTAATACGGTGTTGGTATCTGCTTCTTAGAGGACCTGAACCAACACAACTGAAGATCTGAATCTTAGGGAGTATCTCAAAGATGTGGGAACGTATCGAAATAATTCAAGGCAGAGCTCAGTAACATGGACAACTCTCGGACACATTTTGTTTGCCAGGCCAGTCAAGGTTCCAAAGGTTAATGAATAAACTTCCCAACCTGCTTAAAATCATCTGTCCTTGCACAGTGGTTAGCCCTGAAAACTGAACCCTTCACATCACTATCAACTGCTAACATGCTCCGACCATTTCAGAAAGAGCCGGTGCCCTGTTAGTGGTCCAAAGTCTTGCCACACATTATTCGCGTGATTGTATGGGGTGAGCTGCTCCTGAGTAAGGTCGATGAGACTCGTGCTCTGTGGAGGGCCAGACTCTGATGAGAAGAAACGGTATTTTGAATACGAGGCACTGTTCCTGCTTTCTATCAATACATACCACAGAGTTTGGGAGTATACACTTATCATGAAGGCTCAAAAAGTGGTTGGCAGCCTTTAGGAAGGGCAAAACAAGTTTTATTTTTTCTTTGTTCTCCCCTTTTGGAAAGCTGGGGGTGAAGTAATTGCACCTGCGGTCACTCCTGGCTTCCTACAGCTAAACTACCTTATGAGACGGGAGCCCTGGCCATCGTCCACCCACACAGCACCCCTCTGCCCATGGTCCATGTCACCTGCCACTCCGTGAGCACATCACTCGCCAAAGGAACCACGTTTTGCTCAGTTCTGGACTGGCACCTCAGGGCCGTGCTAGGCCTGGTGATGCAGAGATGAATCCCAAGTGGTCCGTGCCTTCGGAGAGCTCCCAGAGTAAAGGAGATACCTGGAAAAGGGAGAAAGACAGAGGAAAAACATCACCTGGTGGCACTGAGTGCAGAATCGAGGTGGCCTGGGAGTACCAGCAAGGCTCCTCGGGGGACAGTGACTTTGAAGCTGGGAGTTAAGTCCAAGTAGGAGTTTGCCAGACAAAATCTGGACAAGGAGAAGATGCTGACCCAATCTCAGCGACTGAAGTCCCCAAATTCCAAGTGCATGCATAGGGCCGTCAGAGGGCTAGTGCGGAGGCGTGAACGTTGCCTGGGCTGTGTGCAGTGCCATCTCTACACACACCCATTGCTCCTGCCGTCAGTGTTAGTGCCATTATTACTATTCATGAATTCGGTGCCAGGGCCTCGGCTGGAAACCGAGAATTCACAGCTGAATAAGACAGAGCGCTGCCCTCAAAGTGATCAATAATAATAATTCACGCTCCCACAGGGTTTGTATTTATTTATTTATTTATTTATTTATTTATTTATTTTTTATTTTATTTTTTATTTTTTTCCCACAGGGCTTATTATGTGCCACCTGTGTCCCCAGTGCTCCATGTGTTTTACCCTCAGGACGCCCCGCAAAGCGGGCTCCTCGCCCCTTGCAGGTGGGGCCGGAGCGTCCAGATGTGGCCCTCCAGATGATCCGCTCTTCACTGCCGTCCCTACAGGGAGGTTCACCGCCGAGAGGCAACCACACTACAACGTCCCTATGTGAGTGTAAGCTGAGTGGGGCCCAGGCGATCGTCGCTAAGGCTTCCTGGAGGAGACCATCCCTGAGCTGAGCAGAATGGAGACCTGGGGGCGGGGGGCAGAGTTTCTGCCCTTCAGTGGGGGGAGGTCAGGAATGGAGAGGTGGGCAGGGACGGGTCCGCTTGTGTCTCTGTCTCTGTCTCTCTCTCTTTTCCATGAGTAAATAAAAATAAAAAAAAAAAAAAACCAACAAACACACCATTGCCATCCCCAATGATGCTAGCAACTGTTCTCAGCTCCTGTTTATTGAGCACCTATTATGCACCCAAGCAGCATGTTTGCTTTTTATTTAACTCTGACCCACAATTCTGTGACACAGTGTTGCACTTCTCTGTAATTCACTTGAAGCTTGATTTTTCAAGAAGAACACAGTCCAAGGTCCCTGGCATAGAATACATTGGTACCTAAATAATAATATTTAACATT
This sequence comes from Canis aureus, assembly GCF_053574225.1. Lineage (NCBI taxonomy): Eukaryota > Metazoa > Chordata > Mammalia > Carnivora > Canidae > Canis > Canis aureus. The sequence continues at coordinate 38,395,342 of NC_135630.1, forward strand.
TACAGAGAGCTTTAATTTTTGAACAGGTAAAAAGATGACATGGTCCAAAAATTGAGTTTTACAAATGGAGTAGAAATGACATTTCCCTTTTACGGAGGGAGAAACTAAGGCTCAAAGTCACGTGAGCAGCTGAGGCTCACAAAGAAGCCAAGAAGTGGCAGTGGGACATCTGTGTACGACCGACCTAGACACTGCCTTTAGGCAGCCCTTTAAACCTATCCGTCTCTAGGGGCGCCCGGGGGGCTCAGGCAGTTAAGCATCTGCCTGCGGCTCAGGTGGGATCTCGGGCCCTGCATTGGGCTCCCCGCTAGCACGGAGCCTGCTTCTCCCTTGGCCTCTGCTCATGCTCTTTTGCTCTCTCTCAGTTGCTGCCAACACTGCCCGTTTAACCACTTTACAGTTTGTTTTTGAGGGAGACAGATCGGAGGCCCGAGCTCTGCCACGATGACTGGAGTGTATCACTTATGGTTTGGTTTTCCTCCCTTATCAAATGAAAGATTAGATCAGCATTGTGGGCTTGGGCGTGATAGACAACTCACAAAGTCTGTAAGTAGGGTTGTTTGCCATGGAGCGAGGCCAGAGTTAGCCTACACCCTAGAGTCAGGATGGAGCAGAGGGAGCTCTTCTAGAAGGGAGGTAAGCAGCACGTTTGCTTTTTATTTAGCTCTGACCCACAATTCTGTGACGTAGTGTTGCACTTCTCTGTAATTCACTTGAAGCTTAATTTTTCAAGAAGAACACAGTCCAAAGTCCCTGGCATAGAATACATTGGTAGCTAAATAATAATATTTAGCATTCATGGAGAACTTTAATTTTTGAACAGGTAAAAGGATGACATGGTCCAAAAATGAAAATGATATAAAAAGATGTACATTGAGAACCTTGTTCCCCACTCATGCTTGCATCTGCCCCATATTATACCCCTGTTCTCTGCCCCATAAGCCACCAATTTCCTATCTGTACTTTTTATTTTTAAGATTTTATTTATTTATTCATAAGAGAGGCAGAGACACAGGCAGAGGGAGAAGCAGGCTCCCCATAGGGAGCTCAATGCGGGACTCGATCTCAGGACCCCGGGATCATGACCTGAGCCAAAGGTGGACACTCAACCACTGAGCCACCCAGGTGTCCCTGATCTGTCCTTTCAATGTTTTTTTTACGTAAGTCTGGATTCTCAAATACATATCTTCAGCATCTATAAAATGATTATATGGTTTTTCTCCTTCAATCTATTTTGATGAACTGTCCTTGCATTTTTAGAATAAGCTGCACTTGGTCATGAAGAATTATTCTGTTTGTATGCTGCTGCATTCTGATTGCCAATATTTTATTTAGGATCTATGCATCAATATTCATGTATGAGATTCATTCATTGTTTCTTTTTTTCTACAGTCTTTGTCATCAACGTTATCCTAGCAGGGTTTTAAAAAAAAAACGTTGTACTTCTTTAGTTGTGTTCTGGAACAGTTTTAAATAGTGTTGGAACTATCCATCTTTTAAAGGTTTGGCTAAATTTGCCCAGGAAACTGAACCGTGGTAATTTAAAAAGATTAACTCCCTTATAATACTATTTCGCTTTTCTTTTTTTAATGAAAATTGGCTTATTTAGATGTTCTGGAGTTGGTTTCTGTAAATTATATTCTCCTGGAAAGAACTTCTCCATTTCTTTGAAATTTGCAGATTTAGATGAAGTTGCATAATATTGTTTTTAAAATTTCCTTGCTTTCTGCATTTTTTCTCCTGGCCATTTGTTTTTTTGGTTTTCTTTTGTATTTTTTTGCCTTTATTCCTTCGTCCTTGATTTCTTTTTTTTTTTTTTTTTAGATTTTATTTATTTATTCATGAGAGACACACAGAAAGAGAGAGAGAGAGAGAGAGAGAGAGAGACACATAGGCAGAGGGAGAAGTAGGCTCCATGCAGGGAGACTGATGTGGGACTCGATCCCAGGATCCTAGGATCACGACCTGAGCCTACAGCAGACGTTCAACCACTGAGCCACTCCGGTGCTTCTCTTCCTTGATTTCTGAGAAGACTTTTCTGTTTTATTGATTTTGTTCCAATGATCCAGGTATTCACTCATTCACTTTGTTCTCCCCTATTATCTACCTCATTAATTCTTTTTATTTCTTCGGCCTTCCTCTGATTTATTTTGTTGCCCTTTTTTCTAATTTCTTGAGTTGATTCTTATTCTTTCTATTTCATTCCTTTTAAGTAAATATTCCTTTCATAGGCTATGGCAATTCCCATCTGTGCTGCTTTAGTTCAATTCTTTAGATCCAAAATCTAATAAGCAGTAGAATTTTCATTATCACTGGTTTTTAGAAATTCTGCAGTTTGAATTTACTCTTTTCCTTTGTCCCAAAAGCAGAAATAACTTTCTTAAAATCCTGATTTTTAAAATTAAGCTATACTGCATTGTGAATAGAAAATGTCCACATTACCTCCACTTTTTGAAACTTACAGTGATTTCATTCGCGGTGACCAGTGGTATGGCCAATTATTGTGGGTGTCCCATGGACAGCAAAATATACTCTCTACCTTCGGGGCACATAGTTTGATATATATTCATCACATCTACTTTTATGATTCTGTTACTTAAATCTTTTGTAACCTTATTCATTTTTGGCCCAACTGATATGAGAGAATGTTGCTCTTCCTGAGATGTGGAAAGGCTGGGGAGGAGTCCATTCCAGGGGAAGAGTGGGTACAGAAAAATCACAAGGTCTGTTGGAGATGTTGGTGATCATCTCCAACCAAAAATCTATTCTTGCCAAACACTAATTTGAAAAGATATATGTACCCCTATGTTTACTGCAGAGTTATTTACAAAGGCCAAGATATGGAAGCAACCCAAATGTCCACTGAAGGGGAATGAATAAAAATATTATAGATGTATGTATGTGTGTGTACATATATCATATATATACCTAACATATAACACATCTGTAATAGAACATTACTCAGCTATAAAAAAATTGAGATCTTACCATTTGTAATAACATAGATGGAGCCAGAGAGTATTATACCAAGTGAAATAAGTCAGAGAAAGATAAATACCATATGACTGCACTTACATGTGGAATAGTAAAAACAAAACAAATGAACAAACAAACAAAAGCAGAAACAGACCCATAAATACAGAGAAGCTGATGATTGTCAGAGAGGAGAAGAAAAAATCACTCTTGCTGCAAAGAAAAAGGACCCCCCAAATTGACCAAGGTTTGTATTTTCTTTTATTGGTACTACTTGAAAGGAGAGTCAGTCTTTCACTTAATCAGATAATTGTATATTGTTTCTTAATTTTTAAAAATTTATTTATTTATTTATTTATTTATTTATTTATTTATTTAAGACACAGAGACAAAGGCAGAGGGAGAAGCTGGCTCCATGCAGGGAGCCCGATGTGGGACTGGATCCGGGGACTCCAGGATCACGCCCTGAGCCGAAGTCAGGCGCTCAACCACTGAACCACCCAGGTGTCCCTGTTTCCTAATTTTTTTTAAGTAGGTTTCACACCCAGCATGCAGCCCAATGAGGGGCTCGAACTCATGACTGTGAGATCAAGACCTGAGCCAAGATCAAGAGTCAAACACATGGGATTCTAGGGTGGCTCAGTAGGTTAAGCCTCCGACTCTTGAGTTCAGTGGTCGTGATCTTAGATCTTATTTAGAGATCTCTCTCTCTCCCCAAATAAATAAATAAAATCTTTAAAAAAAGAAAAAGACTCCAACACTTAACCAACTGAGCCCCCACCCAGGCACCCCTCCTAATTTTTTCATATATGGATTTTTTTCCCCCACATCAAGTTAAAAAATGGAGTCCTCTTTTACATTTATATGGTGAGTAGGACAAGGTGGGATTGGCTTGGAGGGATTTTCCATGGTGAGGTTGCTAATAATATCATTTGAGCACCAACTCTGAGCCAAGCTCTCCTCTAGGCACTCTGTATGTCTGGGGCTATTTAATAGCATCAACTCATGGTATCCCCATTTTACAGATTCAACAAGAACAACAAGGTAAGAGGAGGTAAAATAACTTCAAGTTGAAACCATGAGTGACTTCAGAGCCTGGACCCCAACCTTAGTCACTCTGCACTGTTGCCTCTTCCAGAGACAACTCATCCAGTGGCTTCATTCTTGTGAGGAAACAGACTCAAAGTTGTTGAGTCAGCTGGCAAACTACTAGCAGAGCTAACACGAGATCCTGAGGTTTGGATCTTCATCCAAAGATGCAGAGATAACACCACAGCAGATGCAAAGAAAGACGTTTTCAATCAAATGTTACCCAAATGATGTATACTTTTGATTTTTGAACAAATAACTCAGTGTAAAATAAACTCACTTTTAATATGATTAGGATATATAAGATAACAAGAAACTAAGGTCCTACAAGGATAAGGCTCTAGGTGAGAGGACTTGGGTTGATAGGCATTTCCTGCACTCTGCAGATCCCACGCACATGACCTTTCTTCTTTGTTTATGGGTTGTGGGTGTGAGACTTAGAAACAAGCACTTTCCCAGGACAAGGAAGAACTGAAAACAGCCCATGGAAAAGACTAATCAATGCATGGGGGAGAGGAGGATCATTAAAGAACAACATATCAACGGTGGGTTTCTTGTATTATCTTCAAGTCCAGCTCTCAGAGCCTTTCTGTTGCCAAGAGTGACCTAACATTTCCACACATAGCTTGGCTTCAGAGGGCAAGCTTTGTTTGTTTTTGTTGTGCTCGATTTTTGTACTTATTCCAGTAATTATGAAGAAAGAAAGGAGTTTAGGACATGTGGGAAAGGGAGACTGACCCAGCATATCAACCTTACTAAGAAAGAACATAATTGTTTGCCAAAATAAGACAGTTTCATTCTGAAAGTGTAAAGACATCCTATACTAGCAGAATTATTTGGCTGGCCAAAAATCAAAGTTGTTTAGCTGAATATGGCAGGGACCTAAGCCAAAAGACTACAGGTGGTACCCCTAAACAACTCCACAGAGGCTTCCAGAAACAGGCTGGGGAATCTGATTCTGATGCTGGAATTGGTGGTGTTCCACTTGGATTCATTCATGGTGAGCCAGCAAGATGAGATCGACAACAAGCCCTGGAAACCTGTCCTCTACTATAGCACAGAATCTCTGGGAAACTGTGATTTTTTTCTCTTGAATCATGACATCATGAAAAGATTTGTCCAAAGGTAGTCCCACAACCTGCCTGGTTTGGGGCTTGCAGCATAAACTGAATAAAGTGCATTCCTAACACCCTCTAGTGCAAACAGATCCCCCAAGCCTTGCAACCTTGCACTTGGTAGATGCCAAATGAAGGAAAGAGCGGCTAAAAATGTAGAATGGATTCCTCGGGAGAGGTTCTGGTCTCTGTTTTCTCAGTGTGCCTACTTTCCCTTTCAAATGAGAGACTGAAATGGTTGAGTTGTGGTCTGGCTCAGATTCTAGGGAATCGCTTTGGTGGGGTCTCCAGCCTCACTGACTGAAATGTTCTTGTTTGCAAAAAGAATATCCTATTTAAAAGGAAGTGTGGCCAATTCTTGCTTTATCACATAGATTATCAGGAGTCTGCTCTGTTGCAGCAAGTGAGAAAGTTGAGCTCGGAATGTTCCCTCTTGCTTCAAATTTAAGTCATAGAATGTATCTGGCAAAAGTGGGGAAAGGGTTGAAAAAAGGTGAGTTTTGCATGAAACTGAGCGTAGGTTTTTTCTGAGCACCTCAGAACTTCAGGTTTCACTTCATTTAGTTCAAATCATACATCTGATTGCTTCCAGTAATCTGGATGATCTGTTTGTGGGGCAGTCTTCTCTTGCCATGAAGGATACGAGTCTGCAGGGCATCTAGAGCTTATGTGCTACCTGGAATCCTTAATCAGTGAAGGGAACAGTAGCCAACTATCTTAGTCATGCTCAGTTAGTTACAAGGAACAGAAAACCACTTGATTTACTATTTTTTGAAGATTTTATTTATTTATTTATTCATGAAAGACACACAGAGAGAGGCAGAGACATAGGCAGAGGGAGAAGCAAGCTCCCTGCGGGGAGCCCAATGCTGGACTCGATCCCAGGACCACAGCATTACAACCTGAGCCGAAGGCAGAGGCTCAACCACTGAGCCACCCAGGCGTCCCAGAAAACCACTCAATTTAAATCCTTTTTAAAGAATTTATTGGAAGCAATGTGTAGATTTCACGAGGAGCAGCGAGATAGCAGATGGTTCCTCTCTGTTCTCATTTCCTATTGTGTTTCTCTCAGCAATTAGCTCTTTTCTCGCTTCTGCTTCATTAAGACTTTTTGGCTCTGATACAGGGCACCTGTTTTTGTTTTTTGGTTGTTGTTGTTGTTTTACATTTACCTTATTTTTATCACCATGATCCATTTTATTCTGTGGAGAACCAGCCATGGGAATTGGTTTGGCAGTGGACGCTTGACTTGATCTGAGACTTTTGCTGAGGTTTCTGAGATGGTTTGTGAGTGGGAGAGGACACGAGGCTGGCGCTCCAACACCAAGGCGAGCTGCTTCTCGCCTCTGGGAAGCCCAAGACTAATGGCAACACAGCAGTAGAAGAAAGGGACAGAAGCAGCTACATCCTGATGGCAGTTTGGGAAACCTGAACCCCAGTTCTATGTGAAGCCAGTTGCGTGAGCCAGTAACTTCCTTGCTTGCTTAAGTCATTATGGATCAGAAATTCTGTCAAGCATAACCCCCCAAAGTCCCAACTGATATCGCCATCAGCCCTGGATTCCAGCCCAGCCAATTCCAGCCGTCACCATGACCTTGCACTTCCAGTTTCCCCATTGGCTTAGTTGGGAAGCGCATGATCGGAAAGGAGCAGTTTAACGTGGTCTGTAGGCCTATCCTTTGCAGAGCTAAAGGTGGGGCAGAGGGAGAAGTAATTAACTTCTTACGTTTATGGTCATTAGCTAGAGTCCTTGATCTGACCATTAGCCTCATCACATTTTTTCCCTGTCTTCATTAAGGTCATGAACGTCAAAACATAGGGGATAATATGCAAAAATCACTTCCAACTTCACAAATAATGCTTGTGATGCTTTTTCATATGCAAGTCTAATGGAAATTTAGAAAATGATGGGTTTGTTTTGTCATTCTTTTCTTGTGGATATGCCAACAACTTCGACAATTTTTTCAATATGCCAACTTTAATTTTAAAATTGAAGACAATGGAGTGGCTTGGAAGCTAAGTCATAAATGAAAATGTATCTGGTAAGAAGTGCATTACATCCTATTTCTTCATTAGGAGAATATTTAACTTAATTCTTTGATTTAAAAATATCTCCACTTTAATACGTCACGATGCAGATCATCTTTTCCCACACCTCTTCTTTCAAGACATCTTATTTCATCAAAAAATAATAAATCTCAGGCTCAGAAACTGTTTCTTAGCCAAGAATTGTACCAGTGAGGTTGTTCATTGTTGCAATTAAAATTTAAATTTGTTTAGGAAGAGCAAGGACGTGACTTTCGTGTACATGTTAAATCCCACATCTAACATTTCATTTTCCACCAACATACATACGCCAGTGTTGCCATCACAAGCAACACAGATGTAGCCTGAGAAGAATGAGCGCTTGAGCTCCATCTGCAACTATGGAGTCTACTTGTGTGACATTGGCAGATTATGACTTCTGTAAGCTTCTGTCGTTTCACATATAAAGGACTGATCTTGTATCTTTATAGATAATAAAACCGACCTCATAGCTTTAATGGGGTAAATGAGGTGGTATATGTACAGCATATCATTGATACTCGGTCTTATTTACTAGCTATTACTTAAGGCAACAAATACTTGCCCTTCACAATGAAAACATTCACAATTCATGATTGCCCATTTTCTACCAGTTTTCAACACTGCCATGAATCTTCCAGAATTATAAAATCAAATATACACTTTTCTGAATGGTTACTACCCTCTTAACGCTACTGAAACGTCTCATTCATTACTTCTAGCTGGCTATGTGACCTGGGACAAGCTCTAAGCACCGTGAGTTGTGCTTCTGCATTTGCAAAATGCCCAAACCGGACTGTCCTAATCGTATTTGTCCTAGATGCATGTTAGAGTCCCCTCCAGCTCTACCATTCTTCCCTGTGCATCTTAGAATTCAGTTCGGTGGCCACATGATGCACATGAATCATCATGGGATAAATACATCCTGATTTCAAATGAATCCATATTCTACTCAGAGGAAAAACTGCTGCCATTTAAATCTAGTCTCCTGGGATCCCTGGGTGGCGCAGCGGTTTGGCGCCTGCCTTTGGCCCAGGGCGCGATCCTGGAGACCCGGGATCGAATCCCACATCGGGCTCCCGGTGCATGGAGCCTGCTTCTCCCTCTGCCTGTGTCTCTGCCTCTCTCTCTCTCTGTAACTATCATAAATAAATAAAAATTAAAAAAATAAAAAATAAAAATAAATAAATAAATAAATAAATAAATCTAGTCTCCCAAATATCAGCCTCAGGATAAAAGGAAAGAGAGAGTGAGGTGATAATAACGGAAGGACAATTCACAGGATCAGGGTTTGTAATAGTGGAACTTTCTAAGAGTTATCTCAAAATTTGAGGATGAATTTTGTGACATAGGGGTAGTCAAAGAAAAGTGTGCCAAAGGACATGATGGATGCTTCTCCACTGGGCTTACGGTCTACTGTTCCACATATAAGGCTCCAAACCCGTGCTGCCTTATTGGAAATGCTAATGATTGGTATACTTCCATTTTTTCTGAAACTGCAGAACAGAACTAATTAACCATTCCTTTGGTATTTACTTTGAAACCAACTGTGCATTTCTTGGCCTCTTCACATACAATCGGTGCCAACTCCCACGCAATTCCACAGAATTCTTGTACAATTTGCACTTACTCTGCCCAATTGTTTCTTAGCCTCCCCTCTATTACCTCACAAATGGTGAACATTTCAGAACTTACAATGCCCTTAGAAGGTCTCTACACATTTGTCTATAAGACATTTGGGGGAAAAAGCAAAAGATGCCTTCTCACAGAAGTGGGGAAAATTGCATAAATTAAATTTCTAATGGACATAGCAAGAGAAGAAAGTGCTACGTGTGAAGAGCCCAGATTCTCTCTGACAGATGGCATGCAGTGCATGCTGTTAGCTGGGCAGTGCTCAAGGGCTTGCTCCATTGCAAATACAGAAACAATAAAACTGCTTATTGATTTTAAAGAGATCTGTAATTAAGTATGACATTCTAACAGATAAAGGTTTACCAAGGCAGAACAGCCAGGATTTAAGGGGTCTTAAAATGAGATACTATTTAATTGATTCAAATGTCATTCCTGGGATGGCAAAGCCTCAAGAACTCCAGTTTGTGTGTGTGTGTGTGTGTGTCTGTATTTATGTCTGAGTGCAAAGGCAGGCGCACAATTCATCTAAAGTTTTAAGCGGTGGGTGCCCAGTTGAAATTTTCTTGAGGTTAGGAAAGCAAAGGTTGCAACCCTTACATGCAGTTGCCTTGGGCAAGCAAAAAAAAAAAAAATCTGTCAAGACCCAGGTCTTACTGTTGAGGCTAGAGTTGAGAAATGCCCTCCAAATGCCTTCAAGTCAACATTAGCTATGACAGAACCAAGACTATTATTTAACAGTAGCAGCAAATGTCAAAAACAAACTGTGCCTGGCGTTTTGACAAGACACTGTTGAAAGAGAACCACTTTTTCAGCACTTGTGTAACCGTGGGGGAGAACTCGACAATTAATATCCTGAAATCTGGTAATAGGATTTCCAGAGGCTGCTTGGTGGTTTCCTTCTGATACACATAAAAGGAGTAGCAAGTAGCGGACGTGGGCAAAAAGAACCCAAAACGAGGAAGCCTGGAGAAAACGATGGATACATCAGAAATCAGGTACCTATAGCTAATTAAAATGTAACTCCTTCTTGGGGAAACTGCAGTCTCACAGTGGTGACAGTGTAAAGCATGAGGACAGAGCCATCATCCCTAGGCAAAAATAAGGGGCTGACAAAACCTATCTCCTATTTCCCACATCCTTCCTTCCTTCTGGTGTCCTCATGCAGTCCTGTGACACCTTGTTGGAGCTTCTCTCCGTGGATGACACTCCCAGCCTAACCTGGCCAAACCTCCAGCCCAACAATCAATTACTCAGTATAATAACAAGTAGCCACTTTTCTGGCTATTTTCTCCTACTTCCTTAGGAGTCTGGTCCCTGAAAGTCATGATGAGTGAAGTTGCAGGTGGTGGTCGGTTGGCATAGTGGATCTGTGCATTATGGGTCCTTGCATTTTGACAGAAACATTAGGAGAGTATCTTAATGCAAAGGAAATGCTAATGTGCTGGCTCAGTACCCATACTCTGAAGTGGAAAACAAGAGGAAAAATGAAAGGAACAAATATTCAACTGGATGCCTGTTTACGTTACGTAATATTGGATTTGATGTTACCAGGCCTCCGAAGATGGCAGTGTATCTCCACTTCATAGATGAGAAAGCTGTCGTTTAGAAAGCTAGAGGGACTTGCCTAGGGGCCCAGTCTATAAGGAACTCACGCGGTGTACAAGCCTGGGTTTGTCGGATTCCTAAGGCCGGCTCTTGCCCCAATTGACTCTGCCAAACCTCAGGATCACACCAGGCTCAGCCTCAGAACATTCTTTTTCAAGAAAAAGCCTGATAATGATGGTGATTGATAAATAATGAAGATGCTATGAATTGTGGCAGATGGTGCTGTGGACCCTTCCCAAGAAGAAGCATGTCCTGCCTGCAGCCTTTACAGGAGTCATTTAAACTCTCAAAGGGAAGTCAGTCTCCACGTTTGATGTCCTACCCCTCCCACCACTTCCTCTATCTTCACTGCTTCCGGACTGGACTTTGGATTCTCCAGAGTACATTCGCCTGTTTGTCCATGTTGTTATCCTATCCATCCCACGCCACCAAGAATGCCCTCCCTCCCTCAAGCTGACCTAATCAGTAATGGTGTCCCCACCTTTCACGGGCCTTTCCTGGCCAGAGGGTTAACACCATGTTCTCACTCTTACAGAACATATCATCTATACAATCCATTTGCACGGAGGCCTCAAGGCCAATATTCATGTATTATGGGGCCACCAAAAACGGTACCACCCAGCGTTAATAATTCACACAGACTTCTTCTCCCAGACAACTTTTTAAAAGGTCAGAAGTCAAAATCCATTAACAATTTTTATCATCTATTTTGTCAGATTTTCTATAGGACTGTGCCTGTGGAGGCTACAGCAAAACATCTATTTTCAAGAGAGGCTCAAAGTCCCCATCGCACTCATGGAGGGCTGAAGCCATTAGGCTACGAATGTTTATATTAGCTTTCTAAAATAACTCAAGTTCCAGAGCGGAGTAGTGTATTCAATGTAAGCTGTGTCTGTGGAGGCGGCACCCGAGTCAGAAATGCCCATGGTGCCAAGTCACTCACTCTAAGGGGTGGCCTGAGAAATCTGTTGGAAATACTCATGGAAAACCACTTGCAGGGACTGGCAGGAACAGTGCCGTGTGGTGAGGAGGAGGATCCTTGGTCGCTAGAGTCAAGTCAGACCAGAGTTTGAAACCCTGCTTTTAGGAAAACATGGACATTAAAACAGTCCGTATCTGGAGGGATGTGGTAGGGATGTTCATAGGAGGCACAAAGCATATGCCTGACTCATTTCCTTACCTTCACTTTTTTTTTTTTTTTTTTTTTAGGTATTTTTTTATTTGAGAGAGAGCACAAGAGAGAATAGAGAGCACAAGTGGGAGATGGGGGAAGAGGAGCAGAGGGAGAGGGTGAAACTGACTTCCCACTGAGCAGGGAGCCCCAATTCAGGGCTCGATCCCAGGGCCCTGAGATCATGAGGCGAAGGCAGAGGATAAACTGACTCAGCATCCCAGGCACACCCCTCCCCCAAAAAACTTCTTTTACATGATAGAAAAAGGTAAAGGTAAGCCCCTTCCTTCTTTCCCATCATTCTAGAATTTGGGCACTAAGCTTATATGTTATATATTTTAAAGAAAGTAATTTTCATTTTACCACCAAAAAAAGTATTTTATTTTCTCATACTTGTGTTCATTATGAATCACTTAGGACAGAAAACACTAGTGGGCAGAGTGCCACAAAACACCCTATGCCAACTGTGGCAGACACTACTGGTGATCATCTCTATGTGGTTCTTCTGTCCTCTGGGGGAGAGATGACACATCCCAGCCCCTTTACAGTTAGTTGGAGCCATAACTAATGCTATCAAACATTTGAGGATCACTGATTTATTCTTTCTGGGAAAAAAAGCTGAACCTGACTCAACCTTATTATGTATTTTGCATACATTCTGGAAAGATTTGCTTCAATGTATACTGACCTGCTTTCTTTTAGACAGGCATGAGACTGACACACACTAGGTCTGAGGCACAGGAAATTCCACAAAGGTTTGTCTTTACAAACATCTTTAAGCTTCATCTTCAAATTGTCAGTCTATAGGCTCCCCAAGCCAATAGGCAGAGACTCCGCACAGCAGCTGCATCCAGCTGATCCTAAAATGATGGGGTAGCACTTTGTCTTTCTGTAATGTCCTGCTGGAAAATCTCAGGCTTTTGTAAAAGCAGAAAGGATTTTTTCAAAACAGAACTGCCACTGTCATACTTTGGTTCGGTAGACGTTCCCAGAAGATCTAAGAGTGACATGTGATGACTATAAAGGGAATAGAAATGAGTTTCATTCAGTGGCAGAAATTCCCAGGGAATGCATTTTAGAAACTTTTCTCCTAAAACAAACAGATTCAGCACTTGGGTTCTTTCTTTCCTTTGTCTACTCAATTGCTCATCACAATGAATCGGTCTGTGATCACATTCTGTACAAGGTTCCTCAAAAAGTGTTTCTAAGAAAGAGACAAATCTTGCAAACACAACAACCAAATGGAAACACAGTAGTGCTGAGTGAACTTATTGTTTTCAGAACACTATTTAAAAAGGATTATTTTTAAATGGCACTATACTTCCTCCTAAGTGCTCATTCCTTTTAAAGCCCACCTTTGCGGAAGCCATGGGAAGATTAGCAGTTACAAATCCTGACACGAAAAGCAGAACAGAAGGATGCAGTTGCACCAGAGCACATTTTCGATTTGGAATCAAAACTGCCCCTTGTTCATGATATCCTCACAGAGACCACAGCCAGGGAAACAGTGAAAGGGAAAAATTGCCCATATATGGCAATCAGTTTTGACACGAGGCTCATCAATAGCCCATTCTTTCCCAGGCACATCATTATCTATCTGATCTGCCAAAATCTGATACTTAACAACATTGTCTTCAGAACAGTTGACATACCCTGGAAAAGTCTGTCTTGTAAATCACAAAGAAAGATGACAAGTTTCACAGATTTCATCAGTGGGAAAAAGAAGGGAGGCATAAAGGAACAGATACTAGTACACTTACACCCCCTGGAACAATGAACTCAATGAACTAAATGTCTTTCAAGAGGAAAAATCATCTCCATACCTCAATTTTTATTGAGGCCAAACAAGAAACCCCTGACTTAACCTATTTATCTCAGCTCCTAACTAAATTCAGTTTTTGAAACATAAAGACAAATGAACAGGCAGATGGGATGATTTTATAGTATAAAAAAAAAAGTAGTGGAGAAAGTTGAATCAGGACAACAGACTACTTAAGCTGTAGCTTCTCTCTCCTATCCCAGATCCATAGAAATAACAAGAAAACATTAAAAAGGAAAGGAATCTACAACTATATTCCCAAATAAGACATATCCTCTGTGGACCAACACTATAAGGAATTCCTGAAAGGAAGAAAACAATTGAGAGCAGATAGATGGGAGAGAAACAGCTCAAAAACCCTAAAGGAGGGGACTTGCTAAAAATGAAACCAGAGACATTCTAAGCTCAGAGGCGGCTGATGCTCAGAGATGAAAATACCCAACTGACCTGATGGATTCAAGCAGGCTCTTGTGGAAACAGCCATCAGTTGGGCTGATTATATACTCTACTCACCCGTCTTGGACCGGGCAGAGAAAACACAGTATCTGCCTCAGATGAAAGTGGTAAGACGGAGGACCAAGTTCAGAGAGGCATGGTAGTGCACCCAGGGCAAACATCCACGGACGGGCTGGCTCTGTAGAAACGTTTAGAACTTCCCAAGTAGAATAATTAACATCCCCCCCCCAAAAGATAAGAATGACAACATACTAAAATAAAATAAAAAATAAAATAAAATAAAATAAAATATCTTGGAAATTCAAAGTGGGATCACTGAAATTAAAAACCCAATGATGGCAGAGTGCTAGTGTACAACAGCTGAAGAGCAACTCAAGAAGATCTGGAAGATCCAGTTAAGAAATTCTTTTAGAGTCGAGCCCAACAGAGAAAAGGGATATACAGAAAACATAAACAAAAGGTCAAAGATCTCTTGAATAGAGGAAATGTGAGAAGAAAAGGAGTACCAAGGAATAATAAGAACAAAGGCAAAAAAATAAAAAAAAATTTTAAAAAGCCCAGACATAAAGAGGAAATGTCTCTGATTGAACAGGATTAATAGAAAATGAAGTACTCCTACATATCCTGTGGTAAAATTTCAGAATACATACGATGATAAAAAAAAAAAAAACTAAAAATAAAAAATTAAAGGAGAAGTGGCTCTAATTAAAATCCCAATACAATCAAGACATCTGGATAAGTATCTGATTCAAATAGTGTCAAGGACTACACATAAACCCGTCCTTTCCACCTGACCTCTGAGATCATTCCAGGTAACACTTAAACTGTTCTAACAGCTGGTCAGCAGGCCTCGAGTCTCCACTCCACTGCTGTGCATCTCCACCCACTTTGGTGAACTATGTAAACAATGTCCTTTAGATCACTCCTTGGGCCTCACAATCTGGAATGTGGCAAAAATCCTGACTACAAACCTCAAGCCTAGCACCCTTCTTATAATAAAAAAGGGTTTTTACCTCAGGGAGTGTAGTTTTTAGCTCGGTGCGTTCTTTGACACTGTCAGGTCAGCACTGCTGATTAGACTTCCTTCACTAATCTGCCTGGATCCCATGATAAAAGACCTTTTAATCTTTCATTAGGAGCCTCCATTAATTTTTCACATAGCCTTTGTGCCACGTCTTCCAATAAATTCCCAATGAGACTCAATCTATCCTGTCACAACTGCCTTAAACTCCTGGGCTATTGAGTACCTCCAGACAGGGCACAACCATGTTGACTAACTCCACTGCAAGAATCTCAGCACAAGCCTCACCCAAGTCCTTGATGGCCTCAAAACAGTCTGGAAATTCTCCATCTCTAGTCAGTCCCTGTCTCCATTCTTCATAGAGGTTGTCCAAATCTCCACCATTGCCTCAAAGTTCTCTAGCCAATCCCAGCTCTCCTCACTGGTACTATATGACTTAGTATATGATCAGACTTTTCCAAATATATTTTGTGAACTATCAGTATACAATGAAATATTTTAAATGTTATAAAATAGGTTAGGAAAAGCATTTTTCAATCGGATACATCTCCTTTATCTCTAAGGTTATAACTGCCACTTCATACTACCCAGCTCCCCTCTGCTAGGAACTGCCTTCTGCTCTGGTTTCAAGCACATCGCTCTTCCATTTCTCCTCCCACTTTTGACCAAACCCCCTCCACCTCCTTCACCAGCTCCTCTGCCTACATGCCAGGATGCCACAGATCTTGTCTCCCTTTTCTGTAATATGTTCCTTGGGGACCTCATCCACCTCCACAGCCTCAAAGATCATAGACGTATGCTGACAACCTTGGTTAAATGTCCAACTGATTATAAAACATCTTTACCAGATGTCCTGAATATACCATCTCAACTTATCAAACTTAACTCATTAACTTTACCCACTCACCTGCTTCTCTGCATTCCTTTGGTTTATGAAAATACCATCTACCTAGTTTTCCAAGGAAGAAACGATAAGTCACACTTCTCTTCCTTAACCTTCAAACTCAAGTCAACTTCAGATGACTTAGTCTAAAATGTATCTTAATGTGCCCCTCACTCTTCCTTTCCAAAGTTACAATCTCTCTCTCACCTGGAACGTTCCTCTCATCTAACATGCATCTACACCAATGAATGGCAATCTGGGCTGCACATTAAAACCACCTGGGGAATTTATGAAAATCCTAATGTTCAGGGCACACCCCAGGCCAATTATTTTAGAATCTCTGGGGGTTAGGAACCAGGCATTAGCATACTTTTACAAGTTCCCATATGATACCAATATCTGAGGCAGCCAGATTGAAATTTCTCCCAAAATTGAAGACGTGAGCACACAGAATGAAAGTGCAAACTGAATACTGAGCAAGAAGAGTGAAAACAAATCTGAACAGGTGAAAGTGAAACTGAGTAACTTTGAAGATAAAATACTGCATAAAAGCTCCTGGAGAGAGGGCAGCCCAGGTGGCTCAGTGGTTTAGTGCTGCGTTCAGCCCAGGGTGTGATCCTGGAGACCCGAGATGGAGTCCCACATCGGGCTCCCTGTATGGAGCCTGCTTCTCCTGTGTCTCTGCCTCTCTCTCTGTCTGTGTCTCTCATGAATAAATAAATAAAATCTTTTTAAAAAAGAAAGAAAAAAAAAAAAAAGCTCCTGGAGAGAAAAGACAAGATTACCTAAAAGAAAATCACACTAATAGCAGATTTACTGTCTGCAACATTAGATGGCATAAATGATGAGTTAAAAGTCCTCAACATGATGGGAGCAGGAGGGAACCTATGAACCTAGAATGAGGCAGATTCTCCCAGACACACAAAGCTAAGACTCTACTACACACAGACCATCACTGGAAGAATTACCTTACACAGAATACACAGTTGGCCCTTGAACAACATGGGTTTGAACCACACGGGTCCATTTATAGATGGATTTTTTTCAGTAAATGTGGTACAGCACTGTAAATATATTTTCTCTACCTTATGATTTTCTTAAGAACATTTTATTATCTCTGTCTTTATTATAAGAATACAATATACAGAACACAACACAAAATATGTGTCAATTGACTATGTAATCATTAAGGCTGTATAGTTAAGTTTTGGGGGAATCCAAAGTCATATGCAGATTTTAGACTGTGCAGAGGTCTGCACCCTACACCCACATTGTTCAAGAATCAGTGGTACTTCATCATGCAGACAAGTGAGCCAAAGATTAGAGAGGTATTTAACAATGCTCAAGTCTGAATTCCACCTAGAAAATACAGGCTGCATGAGTGTGTGCACCACAAGGAGATTCCAGTGATCTTAATTAAAACTAAAAAATAAAAAAATAAAAATAAATAAAAAATAAATAAAAACCAGGAATTTCCTTAAAAAAATAAAATAATAAAATAAAATAAAATCGCTCAGTGAAAAAAATAAATTTTATAACAAAAGTATTAGCAGGATTCTGACTAGTTAATCTTAATTGTTTTCTTGTGCTTTTGCAGAACTAAGTTTCAGTTTTCAAGTGTTCACTTGCCAGAACTTTAATAAAAGGAAACATTACCAATGTAGCAATGTTAAAAGATGTTTACCACTTTCATTCATTGCAAAAAAAAAATGGATGTAATACATTCACATACTTATCAAAACATAAAAACAATTTTATTTCTTGCCATTAATATCTTTTGTTTTCTAGATCATCTGAAAACAATCTGAGAATTCCCAAGTGATAATCATTCAATTCCTGTAACATTATTAGACTCGGTTTCCTTTCATTATTTCTTAGCAAATTCAACCATACATGTTAATCTTATTAAATTAATCCTCAAAATTAGATTCTAAGATTTAGCACGAGGAAGAAAAAGAAAGACTCTTAATCAAGATGATAATTATATATTTAATACATCTTGCTTTTAACAGCAATTTTCAAAGTAAACACATCATAGACCTTATAACTTATTAAAGATTTATAGTGCTTACAAAGTTGTTTCTAAAAATATACCTTATTTGTTCTAAATGAATAACATTATCTGGAAGATAGAATAATAAATTATAGTAGTATGTTTACCACCACTATAGTTAAGATTGTGTACATATATTCAATATGAAATCCTTTTAGGATTTTCACACTTTCAGCCTTAAAATGTAAAAGCAGATTACAGTTTGGCATATGAGATCTCAGTCTGACAGCAATGGTTTTAAAACCCAAAATTAAAACTAGATATTTATCTAGTTGACATATTACGAGAGCACAGGCACATGCACATACATTTTCACACGTACATCATCTCTTTCACTCAATCCAACACATACACACACACACACACACACACACACCCAAAGTAAGCTGAAAGTTCCACCCTTATGTATCAGACAATTGCCATCAATTTCAAAAATAGGGAAAAAGTTAACTAAAAATATGTAAACACATTTAAATGGTTCCCATTGTTGGAAAGATATGCACAAAACCGCTATCGAGATCTTTAACATGCACAGTATATGCCATCTCAGGACATTCTTGAGCAGGCTCGAACTGTTCACTAATAGACATATGAATATGTAAAAAGTGATGTGCTCCTCCATCTCCCAAATGGCATTCCACTGACAGTCACATGACCCAGCCCCACCAATGTGGTTTTACTTCATAGAACCCAACAGATTACAGAATCTAGGAGAATTAGAAACTTCATTTTGCTGTTTGGGGTTTCTTGCATGTTCCATGTGCAAAAGCAATGGGATACTGTATTGCAAGTGACAATATCATTTAAGACTCTGTGGCACTGCAAAAGGTCATTTGTATTTCTACAACATATTTATTCTAGCTAAATTTCCCAATGGTGCCTTCTTTTAATTATATGTAGTCTTGCAGACTTTGACTTGAAACAATTTAATGCTGATAACCTCTCCTACTCATCACTTTTACCTCCAGTAGAATTCCTTTTTGGACACTCTCCAGTAATGCAGGTTTGAAAATGTTCTGTGGAAGTTCATTTTCATTATAAATTAAAACACCCAAAGCTCTCTGAGACAACATTAAAATAGAAACTAACCATACTTCAGGGCACCCATAACCCATACTGCTGTGATTAGAAAAATGAAAAGGTGCAACAGTAAGCAAAAGAGAATATTCTAACTTTCCATTTTTCTTTTTTTTTTTTTCTCTTTTTTGGCTTTCTTTGTATTTTATTTCACTAAGTTTATAAACTGTTCAAGCATTCTTATACTCTGCATGACAATAACAATATTTTGGCACATCAACATTGTGATACAATATATGGTATGTTTAAAAAATTAATTAAAAAATTTCATCTATTAATGAACATGTTTAATGTAGTGCATATATATATTTTATAGTTATTTAAGTCAAATACATCAAGGTTTGTAACTGATTTACAGATGAAGCAATCACAGATTGCAGTAATATAGTAATATATGTGTATGTGCATATGTATGCATATGTGCATATATATGTGTGTGTGTATGCGTACATATTTATATCTATATATACGCATACACACACACACACACACATATATGTATACACCAATCAAGGGGAAAACTGCATCCTGGCAATTTGACAGTCCAAAGTTTTGATATAGTTATCATTTCCATGCCCTTTTCTTCTTGTTTTTTGTACAAAAGATATATTTTTGCTTCTTCATTCCTGATGAGATTTTTCTGCAGTAACTTTACATTCATACTGTAAAAATTAAAAAGGTTAAAAGGTTAACAGATTAAGGTTTATTCTGAATAGCAATTTCCATACAGACTAAAAATTGATACTTTATTAATGTATGCCCACTTTATTTGTCAAAGAATCTGAGATTTATGCAAGGATTAGAAGTAAATGACAAATATGATAGGGAAAAAGAAAGTTTACAGTCAAGAAGTGAAAGAGACATAGCAAATGCAGGCAGAAGACAAGATTTCTGCATTACAAGCAAATAATAACAGTACCTAACAGTAAGTCAACCCCTATAATACGAAAGGAAGCACAAGAGGTTTCTTTGAGTGCTTAGTAAGGTGACTCAGCAAAGGAAAGGTCATGAACTTAAGGACAGGACTGATAGGAAGAATTCAGATAATATTTTCTCAAATCACTTTACAATTTCAAGGAAAAAAATCTATTAACATTAGCAAAATATTCTGGTCAAAACAGTATTTTAGAAGTACAGTTACAGAGGTACACCCACAATTCAAGATAAAGGAAACTAACAGGCTTAAAATAATTAGGTGACCAGATTATCAAAAAGATAGCCACATAAGCCACTCAATTCTCCTAGCTGGCTACAATTCTCCTAGCTGGCCATAATGATAGAAGTGACAGCACTTATTCATGAACTGCTGTGGCCTTTGAATCCTGTTCCCTGTCCTTTGTCATCTATGTATGACTGGGGTGACCAACAGTATCCATTTTCTTAACTAAAATGTTCAAATATCTTGATTTGCCAGAAGTAGTCCTAATTTATATCTATTAAAGCAACAGAGTTATTAGTAATGCCTCTTTTCACTTTTTGATAGAGCAGACACCTATAGATTCGTTTTAAAAAATTCGAGGAAAAAAAAAAAAAAAATTAGAGGATAGGGATCCCTGGGTGGCGCAGTGGTTTAGCGCCTGCCTTTGGCCCAGGGCACGATCCTGGAGACCCGGGATCGAATCCCACGTCGGGCTCCCGGTGCATGGAGCTTGCTTCTCCCTCTGCCTATGTCTCTGCCTCTCTCTCTCTATCATAAATAAATTAAAAAAAAAATTAAAAAATTAGAGGATAATTCCTATCACCTTATCTGTAACACATTTTAGCTTTTCTATCCAGCAATTCCTTCAACTTTTAGTATGCTTGGCTTGGAGAAAACTTGTCCACATCTCAATAACAGATGAAATAAGCATCAGCTTACCATTGCCAGTTGTCGACCAATGTTTCCCATTGTTATGCCTCCAGCAAAAAATATACATGGTAACCAAGAACGAACATAGAGAAAATCTGGAGATGTATATCTAGAATAATAGAAATGTTTTTAACAACCCATGGAAGAAGTACAATGACACTTAAAAGATAATGAGAACAGAAATAAGTTACTCTGTACATTAAAGTGGCTAACTTAAGATCTCAATTCTGAAATCAGTTGTCATAAAAAAAAAAATGAAATCAGTTGTCATTTCTTTCTTTTAACAAACAAGCACCAAGAAGAATACTTACTGATAAACACCATTATAGACTAGCAGCTGAGTGACCAAGGTTGCCAAGAAAGCAATTCCTACTCCAAGGCCAAAACCACTTCTAGATCTATCAAAGGTCCACCATAGTCCAATGGAGAGTGCAGCCAGTGTGAGAGACAACTGTATGTTGTTATCAAAATCCACTTTCTGAGATTGGTGTTAAAGAGTCATCTTAAAACTTGTAACTAAGTAATAGCACCTATTCATTTTTCTAAAATAAGAGATGTTACTGTTGAGAGGGGAATTGAGTGCTTATTCTAGAGTGTGTTCAGTCTTTTCATACAATGCAGGACAACATTAGGTGAGATTAAAATTGTCTCTGATATTTACCAAAGACACACAGAGGGCAGGATATTTCATTAATAGATCCCACCTACTTGTAGTCCAAAAAGAAAAAAAAAAAAAAAAAGCCCTCTATCTACAGTCACAATTATAAGATCAGACCCATTATTTGAGAAATGCTTTCTTTGCTAAAAATGTAACCAAAAGCCTGAGAACACAAGTATTGCTAAAGGAACACACTTTTGCTAAAAAAGAAACCAATATTACTTCTCAAACAGGTTCAGAATTACTTGAGAATCATACAAGAACTTGAAAATAGAAGAGTTGACAGCTATTTAACAGGGTACCACATTCTCTATATGATTTACTGACAGACACATTTTATAATAATGCAGTTCAGAAACAAGAGGACCAAGGACACAGTATCCCTTTCTATTATGTCAACTGTTCTAGTTTTAATTTGTTGAGGATAAAGCCTTGAAGTGAACATTATCTTGCAACCTGCCAAGTTATTTTGGTGCCTGAGACTTTCTGGTATAGGACAGTTTGCTCAAATGATATTTTATTTCCGTCACCTACTTAAGCATCTATTCACAAATGTACAGCCCTTTTCTACTCCAAAATCTCTGGCAAAACGAAGCTTTACAAATTCAATTTTCTCATTTCTTTGCTAGAGGATTACACTAAAGGAATTAATTTCAAGTATCATTAAAAGGGCATTATCTAAGTCCCAAAGGCCACATCTTGGCTCTATATCCAGCTCCCCCAGGGAAACTAGATAGCTCGCCAAACTAACTGGCCATGCTGCAACTACAGAGAAGAGAGGAGAAGTTCAAAAAATGCATATAAAACTATTTCCCACTTCCTTTAACAGCTCGTCTTTAACCACCACCACCCCTCCCCATCCTGCCTCTGCCACACCAGCTGGTATCTCCAACACCAGCTTTGCTTACTTCTCAGCATATGATGGCTGTTGCTGGCCATTCCTTCAAGGTCATTTCTTGATTAGGCTTGATTTATCAAAAAAACAAAAACAAAAACAAAAACTATTATTTATGGTATGCTTTCTGCAAAAGCTTTTATTATTCTTTAGCAGGTATTACACCTAAAACTCCAAAGAAAAGGTTATATGCTCTGATTTTTCTGTGCAGTAAACATTTTTATAAAGAGCAGAATTTTATATTCACTGAGTTCTATCTTTGATAACTAAATTAACTTTATTAAAGGTCAAAACAAAATAAAGTTTCTAGGGTAAACCAGTAAAATACTTTTATCTGAAAAATAGAACCATGGGATTTTCTCTAGTCTAAGGGATCTAATATTATTAAGTCTATGTTATAAATTTTGCAGACATTTTGGGTTTTGCTTCAAGGGTAGACAGAAGAGTTAAAAATCCCTATATTCAAGTATTCATTGACAGAGAAAGAAAAGAATGGCTGAAGCAAAAAACTTAAATTAGATATATAAAGGTTTTTAAATTCCAGAAAAGGCTATCTAAATTTCTCTGAAACATATGGGATAGAAAGGTCTAATGCATCAGTTGGGAGGGGAATTTACATGCTTAGGGGGCTCCTGACTAGGAGATGGAGCCCTTCCTAGACTCGAGCCAGGATCTCTGGGGTCTGCTCTCTGCTCTGTTGCAGCCTTGCAGTATGAATGCCTTAGCAAAGTACCTAAACCCTCTAACTTTCATTTGTCTTACTATCTTAATAAAGAAAATGTGGAACTAGGTGATTTCTAAGTTTTCCTCTAGATACAATATTCTGTGAGTCTATCTTTTTAAGCCCTCCCAACTACTAAATTTGTTTACTATAATATACTAAATCTTAAAGATTTCATCTACCTAAACATGTTGGGAAATCCTTTAATATGAAAGGAAATGGAAAATCAAACTAGTAACTGCCACTAAAGGGCTTCCAAACCCACAGATCCCCAGGGGCTAGTACAATTGGGAACAGAAAGGTGAATGTGTTTGCAGAATGGAGGACCCAGCCAAGTGGGTCCTTGGTTCCTGTCCCAAGCTTCTACAAAACAGTTCAATACTTCCTGTTAAAGACACAGGAATCCACCTGCCACGTGACCCACCCTCTCCCCTCTCTCCAGCTAATCTCTAGTCCTGAGCCAGGTGCAGAGCAAAGAGAGGGGACCTGGGCAGCTTGACCTGCCCCTCCACTCTCTAAGCCACGTCTTCTAGAAAAGGTACTACTGAACTAGCCTGTTACAGACTTTCTTCTAACAAGGGAAAGTCAGGGGTAGGGGAGAAGAGAATAAACAACAGGGAGGATGCCACAGTGAAAGTTTTATGAGGGCAAAAACTTTCTCGTTCTGGGGTGGACTTTTTTTCTGGGTGCCAGGGAGAAGACAGCGGGGAGAAGGGAAATAGAGGCTACTTTGCCCTTCTAGCTGGTATAGTCTAAAAACACTCATTAATCACTAAATAAAATGTCAGAATCCATAAATGATCAAACTTGAAAAGTTACGTACTTTAGGGACAAAAGTTCTTTTTGGCCAATGTCTAAGCTGAATATTTCTACTTATGCCACCTTTAAGAAAATTTATGTGCTTTGCTGGCATTGATTAAAACCAATAGATGAGTCTTTTTTGGAAAAAATCATAAGTTCCTTAAATTAACAACAAACCAAAAACAGCTGGCACCTGAAGCCACATGTCCTCATTGGCAAGTCTTAAACAAAGAGAGGAAAGAAACCCTTTGAAAATGTACTTGTTTCAATCTTAGAGTTACCAAAACTATACAGAATTAAGCAACCTAATTTAAGAAAAACACGTAAAATGTTTAAATGTGCAAAGTTTCTCAGTGATACTGAAACATGGGGATTTAAATGGAAGGTTATACCCCATCCAGTAACAACACAGCTGCTACTGTGATGTTTCAACAATACGCCACACATTCTTTTTACGACTAAGGGGACATATCACAATTTGACAATAGTGAAGTTGCAAGGAACTGTTTAACCTTTGGCTTGTTGGAGCTGCTTTGTGATTATGCATTTCATTACAGTGGAAAGGATACAGCGCTGGCATGATTTATACCAACAAAGACGGCTACGCACCGCATCACACTGGACCACTCTCTTTTAAATTTATGTGGTTCTCCTAGATGCCTGTCAATGCAAGGGTATAATAACCCAATCACAGCTGTGGAAAGAAAAAGAAAAAAATTAAGTCATCTCCAATGCCAAAATGGCAAAAACCTAAGTGAAAAGAGTTACTACGATCCCCATAAGCATTTGAAAGATTGTTTTACAAGCTCTCCAAGTTATATAACATCAGTCACCAATATTTTTAAACTTACCTCCCAAAAGAAAGAAAAATAAATAACACCACTGAAGAAAGCACCATAAATGATTACAAGAGAATTCCAAATTATAATTGGCAGAGCACGATTTCAGTGTATGATTCACAATTTAGCAGTTTGGACTAGATGGTTCATGCTACTTCTCCACTACTACCATCTCTGAGATTTGAAAACATCAAACCAGCTGGCAGTTAAGCAATGTTCTCTCTGAACTACATAACCATGAAGCATGCTATAAAATGCCACCAACTGTCTAAAGAAAAGCGAGAAGCTAGAAGCGTAAATGCGTACAATAAGGTCATCACACACACAGTATTTGTTCGGATGTCTATAGCCGTCCTGTTGTACAGATTATCCTAGTGCCTCCAGCTTGTCTTCAGCACCCAGTGCTGTGTCCTGACATTCCCCTTTACCCTGACCCTCTAAAGAGACTAGGTCATACTGTCAAAACGGGAAACTTGCAACAGAAATCTACATGTAAGCCTCATTCTGCACATAGAGAAACTTAGGAAACAATCTATGAGAACAATGATTTTCAGTTAAAATTTAAATTCAGTCTTAAAAATAAGGAGAAATCATTTTAGTATATTTCTTAGTTTTGGAAAGAATATCCTGAATGTCAACCATATAATTATGAATAACTGTATGCAAAATGTCTATGATTGAGACTCCAAATAGTTGCACCCAATTTTTAATTAAAATACTTGCCAAGCTTCAACATTTTATTCATTTAATGGGAGAAGATTTTAAATGCTAAGTTAGTCATTTAAAAAAGACCTTAATGAACCAAAACATTCTTCAACAAGTTTTAAGGAAAATGCACTTCTACAGACTAAACTTAACAGGAAATAACTCGATAGCTTTGACTTGTTAATCTTCCTAAAAACAGAATGGTTTATGTTGCCATTAAGTAATAAAGACACAATTGTCACATCAGTTGAAAAGCAATGTTTAAAATGTCCAATGCTACCAAAATCTTCTGCCTAAGCAGAATCAGGAACCCCTTGTCTGCCCTGGTATTGACTAGCTATTTCTTACAAATGAAGCATTCAATCTTTAAGGAAAAATGGAAATAAATTAATATAAAAAATCACAGGCTAGCAGACCAATGGAACATTATTAAAAAGAGGCCGCACAGCCACCCTTTCATCTGGGGGTGAGCAGCTGCAATGATGTACATGTGTTCTAATCCACAAGACTGAAAGTGCTCTTCTGAGTTGGGCTTTTGCTGTGTGTATATAGATGGCTCACAGACCATCAAGAGATTAACAACAAATTTCAGCAATGTGGACCTCCAACAACTATCAGCAAATTTAAAACTTTCATATCATATTCCTGTTTAAAAGGCTTCGTTCTAAAATCCTGGGAGATTAACTGACAGCGTTTCCCAATTTCTACAAAATTAAAATGGCAACAAGCATGCCTAACAGTTGAAATACATCTAAATGAATATTACCTTTTTTTTTCTCCAGGGGTCATGAAACTAACAGCTCATGTCATTCCTCACTCTCACTCTCACTCTCTCCTCCCTGTGCCTGTTGCTGAGTAAAATCAACTAAGATCAGGCATTCCAAGTCAATTTTCCTCAGCAGCTGATGCCATAGGTAAAGAATTATTACATAGAGAATACTGACGTGTGTGCAAAGATATAAATAAGTAAAATTGACTAGATTTGTATGCATGTGATGTCAGACTCACAAGTGAGAGACAACTGAGGAGAGAAAGCAAAAACACAAAAAGGAATTTAAACTGCCACGCTGCCAACCTTGGGATTTGCCAATAAAAATCAAATCCATTGAGTATGCATGGTTCTCAGTTGCTCACTGAGGAGGAGAATTCGAGGAAGCTTGTCACTTCCCATTAAATGTCTTCTTCCTTCCCTTTAAATAAAGGCACGGCAGAGTCTGATAGCAATAACTACAGCACAGTGAGGCTCCACCATTTGAGAGCTCAGCAGAACTATGTTCGGTCTGGGGCTTCTTTTTCCTTTCTCCACTTTCTTATTTTAACAAGAGAGATTGTTAAAATCATGCCCCTGTAATGTTACTTGCAAACATCATTCTGCTTAATAGGGTTCTCTGATACAAAGTAACATTTCTTGGGATAGATTTATGTTACTTCCCAGTGACCAGTTACTGTGTTACCAAGCCAAAACCAGAAGTAGTTTGTAAAACATCAATATTAAGTCATCACTTCTTCATGGGAGTGTGTTTAATTCCGTGATGGACTAAGAAGAACAGTTAAATCAAATGTTTTGCAAGGAAGAGGGGCTGAAGAAAACAAAGCCATTGAATGTGATAGACTTTCACGGAAAACTACTCCAGCATATGCAATGTTTCACTCAATAGATACTTAAGCTCCCATAACCTGTCCAGTTCTTGATATTTGCTGAGGATTTAAAAAGAAAAAAGAGTAAGACGTGATTCCAGCCTCAGAGTGAGCACAGAAACAATTCAATACAGTAACACGTTAGGGGAGGCACTGACAGGGCCTAGTGGGGGCCCAGTCTTCTCCTGACATGTGCTGAGGGGAGGCAGGGTGCTGGAGTGTCAGGAAAGCTTCACAGAAGAGGTGGCCCCTAAGGCAGGAGCTGAGTTCAGCAGGTCAGTGGTGCGGAAGGGGTTTTCTAATCCAAGGCAAGCATCTGGTAAAAGGCATGTACAATGTAAAATACCTACTATCACCTGGAAATTGTAAGCTTTAGGCAAAAAGGGAGCTTCCAAAGACTCTGAAGAAGAAAAAAGTTGGCAAGGGTCATATCATAGAGACTTTACCCTACAGACCCCAGGGAATCAGAAAGTAATGCCATTGCATTTGTAGCAGATAGGGAGCCACTCACTTTTACGGGGCTGAGTGCACAACACATGAAAGGGAGAAGGGACTGGCAGGCAGGCAGAGTACAAAATTAGAAGCAGAAAAAGAAAAAACCGAAAATTCCCATCAGAGTACTAAAGGACCTGGACCAAAAGAAGAGAAAAATGGAAACTTAGAAAATTGAGGGGATGACAGCAGGAGTCTTGTACGGCTCTCTAGGATCTGGGTAAATGACGAACTGCCTGGGTAAACTGGAAAGATTTGTTTTTTCTTTTTATGTTAGGTATTAGTTTCGTAGGTATGAATATAATTTGGTTACTTACAATTTTCTAGTCAATTTCCCTAGTTATTTGACCCATATAATGTTATCTTTTTTCTGTATCCATTCTTCAGAAAGATGACTTTGCAACCATCTGTAACATTCAAGAGGTTTCTAACTCTGATTCTAAAGCACTGCACATATAGAGAAGTTAACTTGAAACATCAGCCGTTATTAAATTAAAAATAGAGAACTAAGAAAAGTAAAATGAGATCAAAGGAAATGTACCAGAATTTCCTACTGGGTGTCCCTCTAGAAGCACTGCTAGCAAATTTTACAGCACCATGTGTTTCAGAGAAAGACCGCAAATAACCAAAAAACTTCTGCTTGCATGTAGAAAGTGGTGATTCTGGAGAACTTCATAGCTGTTCAGTCTATGAATATCAGATGGATAGGAAAATCAAAGAATGATCAGTTTTTCTGACTTAAGATGGTTAAGAACCTAGAAGAGTTTTGAAAATGCATACCAGTGCATGTACACAAAAACATATACACACTTCAAACACACATAAAACTTGTACATGCTATGTTTCTTGTATCACACATAAAACTTGTACATGGTATGTTTCTTGTATCATTTACTTCTTATTTCCTTAATATTTTCTCTAAAATTGGGGACAGGAGGTGCAAGAATCCATTTTCTACTACCTTTGGCAACTTTCACAAATCTGGCGCTACACTCTCATCTACTAAATACCATGACTCATCCCACAAAATCAGTAGCAGGGTTAACTGGGATCTAGATTTCCAAATGGCTCTCTATCTCTGTTTGCTCAGGAACCTCATGGAATGCACTGCTTTCAAGAGAAACACTCAAGCAAGAAATGTAAATGTAAATCCCCCAAGTAGAGAAGTATGAAGTTAAGCTTGTAAGGGTGACAAACCCAGTGGCTGGGAAAAGCAAGGAAACTGAAATGTAGCATTAACATCTGGACTTTTTCTTCCTAAATATGAGTTTGTGGCAAAAGTGCCCACACCACAGGGACAGATGCAGCCCCAGGTCCTCTCCTTGCTGGAGGTACATGAAACCTCAGTCCAGCTCTCCCACCCTAGCCATGAATGTACAACATACAAGAGTACATTCCATCCAAGCCCAGCACTTCATCTGCAAGCTTCAAAAGAGGCACTCTGTGTTGAGAGGAAGTGTGGGTAGCTTCCTCTTTCCCCTTCTCTGGCATGTGACACTGGACCTAGCTGCATCATCCACCACCTCTGAGACCCTGGGCTCACAGACATCCTCTCTTCATCCCAGGTTCCTCATTCCCCCAAAGTAGACACCATGCCAAAATCTCACTCCCAAAGTTGGCTTCCAGATTCTTGGGGTTAAGGAATGTGCCTAGCACATTAGGAGGCATTCAATAAGTAATAGTTTCCCTCCCCGACCTTCCTTTTGTCTGTTCTGAAAAGACATGTTCTTCCAAATCCCAAAAAGCTTCAATTGGTAGCCAGATAGCAGCTTACTATATGAGAAAATAAACACACTGGAAAAGAAGAATGGGTAAACTTAATCTTTCTCTTTTGAGTTTAAAGGAAAAGAAAATATATGAGGACTAGTAGACACAACAGAGAATGATAAAATATAATTTATGCTTTCCCCTCTATTTGGATGAATTTGCCTAGTCTCTCAGAAAATGTAATTACCTTGAGAAACTACAAATCATTGCCTTCACAAAATTTTAATGTGAATATTGTAATAGAGACATCAACACAGAAGCCACACTGAAACCTGACCACAACGTGCCCTTCCATCCACACAGCATCCAGTAGGTTCCACAAGGTCATTCTAAAACAACTCACACCCAACTCCTCACCCTTCAACTTCCAGCTCTAGGATGGAAGTCAAGAAGGATCTACATTACATTGCAAGGCACTGGTGTATATTAAGTATGAGACACCAAATAGACATTCCAAAAAGCAATTTTCTCCCTTGATTAGACTTTTCTTTTACCACACAATGATGTCTTCCATCTATTACTTTCTTTCATAAAATATTATTAATCTATTGGTCTCCATCATTAGAAAAAACTGAAGAGGATCCATTATGGAAACTTGGCATTAAGAAGGCTTTCTGGGGATCCCTGGGTGGCGCAGCGGTTTGGCGCCTGCCTTTGGCCCAGGGCGCGATCCTGGAGACCTGGGATCGAATCCCACATCGGGCTCCCGGTGCATGGAGCCTGCTTCTCCCTCTGCCTGTGTCTCTGCCTCTCTCTCTCTCTCTCTGTGACTATCATAAATAAATAAAAAAAAAAAAAAAAAAAAAGAAGGCTTTCTGAAATGCTCCACTTTATATGCTACACATTGTCCACCAAAAAAGATCTAAAATAACTACTGTAATAGGATAATGACTTTAAGCAAAGAGAATCTACCTTATTAATTTAAGTATTCATTATTCTTAAACTACACCTGAAAACAAAATAGCAAGAGAAAAAGGATGTATAAAAATCAGAAAAATAAGCTTTAAACTTGAATAAAACTACTCCATCTTTCAAGCCTTCATCTACTAAAAAACAAGGCCATAACACACACAAATCTAATCCTTAAAGCCAAACAGTGATGATGATCCTCAAAATAACGCAGAGTAATATGAGGTAGGTTGAAGAAAGGACAAAATAAAGAAGCTAAAAGCCTCATTCCAAAGGAAGCAAGATTCTTTTTAGGATTAAAATTTTACAGTGCAGGGACGCTCAGTGGTTGAACGTCTGCCTTCGGCTCAGGGCATGATCCCAAGATCCGGGATCGAGTCCCACATCAGGCTCCCTGTGAGGAGCCTGCTTCTTCCTCTGCCTATGTCTCTGCCTCTCTCTCTCTCTCTCTCTCTCTGTGTGTGTCTCTCATGAATAAATAAATAAAATCTTAAAAAAAAAAAAATTTAGGGGCAGCCTGGGTGGCTCAGCGGTTTAGCGCTGCCTCCAGCCCCAGGCCTGATCCTAGAGACCTGGGATCGAGTCCCACATCGGGCTCCCTGCATGGAGCCTGCTTCTTCCTCTGCCTGTGTCTCTGTCTCTCTCTCTCTTTCTCTGAATAAATAAAAATCTTAAAAAAAAAATATATATATATATATCCAGTATTTATATATATATACCTAAAAAAAGTATGTATATATATATATATATATATATATATATATATATACCTTAAAAAAATTTACACTGCATAGGTTAGACAGAAATCAGACTCAAGAGTACCTACCCTGTGATTACTTTATATTACATTGTGGAATGGACAAAAATAATCTAGGGGCAGACAGATGAGTGGAAGCCTGAGGCTGGGGCTGGGGCATGGACTGCAAGAGAACACAAGAGAATCTGTGGTTCATGGAAATGTCCTACAGCCAGACTGTGGTGGCTGGTCACATGACGGTGAGCATTTGCTTCAACTTATAGAACTTTAAGTTCACTTAAAACAGGTCTGCTGCATTTAAATTAAAGCGGAAAAAAAAGTACTGCCCAGTCAACATCCGCACTCATGTGCCCTCCTTCCTTTCTAAGCATTACAGAAGCAACTTCCACATACCTGAGGCTGTGCCACAGCATGGCGGTACCCACCATGCTGAAGAAAAGATGCTTGCGATCACATCAGGTGGAAAGAGTGTCACATTTCTCTGAATCTGAAGTAAATTTAACACTAATGCAAGAAATACTCCAATAAAAAACAGCACCACTCCACGAATCATCAAGTTCACACTCCTGCTAGTGACAGATGAAATGTAGGGGCCACGTTTCTTGGGCCCAGGTGACTCTGTCTCTTCTTCTGCCATGGTTTCATAAGTTCAGTAAACCAGGAAGGAGGGGGGGAAGGCTTCCCAGCTGGAAAGCCAACTGTCTGTGAATCAAAGTAGACTGGCGTTTCAAGTCACAGCATCTTATCCTAAAAGAGGACCTACCAGAAATCCTGCAAGAGATAAGAAAAAAGAAATCAATGTTTGTCTAATATATGCATGATCATACAATTTTTCTGAGTTCAGTACTAATGAATTTCAAAGTACAAATAATGAAATGACAAGCTTATATATTCATTTAAATTATTCACTGAATAAGAAGTGGCTTAAAAAGTATTTCTATATGCATGATGTAATAAAAAAGTGTTAACACTTCTATTTACTAGGACAGAATAAATGACCTGCAAGGCTCAAAGGTTAGAATAATAATAAAAACAGCTTGCTCCACTTCAAAGAAAAGCAGGGCAGGTTACCTGAAATAGTTCCACCAGAATCTCGAAGATTAAAATCCTGGTTTCTGTTTCTCCTACCTAATCTCCAACCCCATCATTTAGAATAGATGGGCCAGGAGATTTAGGTAAAAGTCTTTATACTTTACAAAAAATAAATAAATGTCTACAGAAAACAACATATTCTGAATGAAAATTTTGTACTGCTCACAATAAAATGTGACTTGCTCATGAGGATGACCTCTTTAGGGGAACAAAATATTTTCATGCTTAAGGTTATGTATTTGAATTTCTGCACAAAAGCATCTTACAAAACACAGGCTGCCACGCACTTACCTACACATACACCAAGCACAGAAACCAGACCTGACCTACTCTCGGCAGGACCACAGCTGTGTCCCACCCCTGCCTGGACCCAGTCAGCCTTCTGTTGCAACCACAGAGCTACTGTGATAAAAGCTGAAATAGGAAGCAGAAGAAAGGAAGCTAAGAAAATGAAGGGTAATCCAATAGCTAGATTGTAAGGAGTTTAGCCACGTGGCTCATGATGGCAGTGGAAAGCGATCTTTCTTTTGTGTGCATTGGTTTTAAGATAAACAACATTTGACACCTTCTATGGGCACAAAATCCATGTGTAAACTGGGGGTTGGTGAGAGGTACTGACTTTAGAAATAACCAATATGAAAGTGAGAACATTTGTGAGTACTAGCAACTCTCATAGCCTATCAGTTCTTCCATGTGATAAACAGACTTTTTTGTTGTTGTTTTCCTGAACCTCTGCCACATCCAAAGTTCTGTGTCCAACACTCACGGGGGTGGGGGACTTCTGCCCTCAAGCTAGTCTCACAAACCTAACTTAGTCTATAGCATGACTGAGCTCTATAGCTTGGAGGACTATAGAAAACTCATGTCTTATGGCTGATTCACGGACGCAGAAAACACCTAGAAACCATCTCCTCCTGATCTGGTCTTGCAGACTCTTCCTGGCTCTGCTATCCAGCATATTAGCATGCTAGGTGTTCAGCTGCTACAGGATTCTTCATTATCACCATAATCATGACTATTGACATAGTATCCATTTATGGAGGGCTTACTCCACACCAGACACAGAGTTAGTTAGCCCTGATCTTCAAAATCATCCAAAGAGAAGTATTATCACCCTCATTTTACAAATGAAATGTAAAGTCAAAGAGATTTAGCATTTTCTTATCATCACATGACATGTAGTATCAGAACCAGCATTTTACTTTAGGTCTGATTCCAAAACCCAACCTCTTCCCTCTAAACCTGAGTCCCATTCCAACCCAACTCCTCTTTTTTTGGCACATGGGTTTATAGAAAGGGATTTGGTTATTGAAAAGATGGCAGACATGGAAAAATTAACTCAACTGAGACATAATTTCAATATAAGTAGGCAACTATATAACAGCACAAAGATCATGAGAGTAAATGTACCAGTGCCTTGAAATCTTCTTTAAAACTATTAGATCAAGGTGGAAAAAGATGTTTTAGAGAAAAAAAATATCATTTGGCCAATTGACATGCTGTGTAACACCAGCATACTTCATAAAACCCTTAACCTCCCAGACTTCCAGTAGACACAACAACCACCCCAACTTCTACTCTTAAAATGGCTACTGGAGGACAAAGAGTTTATATACATTTTACGTAGCCCAAATTCCTCTAGTAAATCATTGTTTTACGTCTGTGATTTTTCCAAACAATTAACAGCAAAGGATATTTTGTGTTGAATTATGTTTCTAAAAGAGCATAGTAACCTCAGCTTTAAAAAAGCGTTTTTTTCAGTTGTGCCAGGCCCCAGCTCACAATCACCAGTGTTTGACAGAGGGCACTGACATTTTGGGCAGGACAATTCCTTGTTGTGTGAACTGCCCCAGGCCTTGCAAAAAACACTTAACATCATCCCTGGCTCATGCCCACAAAATGCCAGCACATGATCCCTCACCCATTTGAGACAACCAGAAATGTTCCTACATATTTCCAAATACCCACAGAGAGGCAATGCCCTCCTAAGAGCCACTGGTTGCCACAGACTATTTCCTCCAGCTAGAAGACTTTCTAAGTTGTTTATTTATGTTATCTACCACAGCTGCTTATTCAACCTTTCCTGGCAGTGCTTGTTTATAGTTTCCTACTTCACCTCAAAAGTTTTCTTTAAAAGTAACACAGCATTTGTTTGATGATTGTACATTTGAATGAGTCTTTTTTAAGGTAATATTTCAAAAATCCAAAACGCTGATTTTTATGACTACATGATAATACAATAGTAAATAATTACTAGAGACAAAAATAAAACAATGCTTTAGAATCACAGTATCCTAAAATTTAAGAAATAGGAGGGAACTGAGCCATCATCTATTCCAGGGAGTTCATGAGCCTGATGCAAAACAAAACAAAAAAGTTGTGTATATGTGCATTTTTCTGGAGAGCTCCACAGTTTATATCAAGTACTTAAAAAGTCCATGACCCAAAAGAAGTTAAAAACCGCTGATCTAACGGTTTTCTCATTTTACCAGCATACCAAATGAAACCCAAAGTGATCAAGTGAGGTGACAAGATCAAGGCTGTGTGTACTACTGGATCTTGCTACCACAAATGTGTAAAGTGAACTTCTGGAAATGGAGACTCATCAAAGGGA
Organism: Canis aureus; assembly: GCF_053574225.1. Classification (NCBI taxonomy): domain Eukaryota; kingdom Metazoa; phylum Chordata; class Mammalia; order Carnivora; family Canidae; genus Canis; species Canis aureus. The sequence goes on from NC_135630.1 coordinate 38,430,037, forward strand.
TACGAAATTCCAGAAGACCACTCACTCCCTACTATGCAACAGTTAAGTTTCTTAAAAAGCATGCTGTGTACAATAATCAGTCACAAAACAGGGGAGTGAGTTACTTAAATGCAAGCTCTTGGAATTAAATATCCCCTTAATCTGTTTATTGTAAAGTCTGGTTTTCTGATTACCTATTGATATTTTTGTATTAAAACAAAATGTACCTATACCTTTAAATATTATTCTTACATCAATGATAAATTTGATTTTCTGACCGGGAAATAAACTCCCCCAAAGGGAAAAAAAAAAAATGATAAATTTGATTCTTCTCCAAAAAAAATTTTTTTAAATCTGTATTTGAAAAATTTAGATTTCTCAAGAAATAATTTGCTGACCAGGGAAGAAGGCTTTGGTACAGTACAGAGATATTATTTAGAGAGAACAATACCACAGTAGATCCTCAATGGTAATCCTGGCACAGAGGCAAGTGTTTTTAATTTCCATTTTGCAAAACAAAGTTAAGTAACTTCCTGAGATGATAATACTGTTACCAGATAGCTCTCCCCCCCCCCCCCACTAGTGCCTCCAGGGACTAGGGCCCTCCCTGCACCTCCCCAATACTCTGGCTTCTTCTAGAGTTCTTTCCCATTTCACCACATTGCTCCAAGTAAAAACTCCATACCAAAGCAGTGCCACACACAAGTGGCAACTTTTAAAGTCATACTAATCAACTACTGTTAATAGCAAAACAATGTGTGTGTTTTTTTTTTCAAAAATTGACAAAAATCTCCCATGGTATATAAGAAATTCTTGGGCAGCCCAGGGGACTCAGCGGTTTAGCAGAGCGTGATCCTGGAGACCTGGGATCGAGTCCCGCGTCCCTCTGCCTGTGTCTCTGCCTCTCTCTCTCTCTCTCTCTCTCTCTCTCTGTGTGTGTGTGTTTCTTGTGAATAAATAAATAAAATCTTAAAAAAAAAAAGAAAAGAAATTCTTATTCTTCCTTGAGCCCTGACCTACAATATCTATAAAGGATATTACTGAACAAACATAAAAATAGTTCAAAGAGTTTAGACAGGCCAATAACAAATCATCGAAACTGGAAAAACCTCAGTATATGACTATCTGTTAATGGAGGACATTATTCCTTTTAAAACATAAGTGATAAGTGATTTAGGACTTTGTGAATGAAAATCAAAGTTCATACCTTCCACTGAAACAACTTTCAGGCAATGGGCATTTGAAAACAAAATTTTCTAGTAACCTTAAGATCCAGTTGTATTTTATTACTTTCAATACCGCCCCTCCTCAATCAAACAAGATCATTTATCTTCCAATGATTAATAGTCATAGACGTATATTCCCTGCCTCATATTACCCTGTTTAGGTCAGGCAGGCTACTGGATAATAAAATTTAATTGCTGCCTCACATCTTTCATCATATGCTCTCCTTAATTAGAATGGCGTTCTCAAAACAGAATAAGCATAAACATCAGGAAAAACACATTCACATCAATGAAAAAAACTTAACTCTCCTTAAATAAAAGCACACAAACGTGCTATCATTTGGGATAATTTTCTGATAACAATGAAAACAGCCTGTTCCCAAATTACTGATCTGCGTTTATCCTGTCCTGTACAGCCGACCATTCGTGAAAGCAACAGTTGTCAGTTTAAAAAGAATCCACCTCCTTCCCAAATGTCCATGATTCACTGCTTGGTCACTGTATATTCAGACACGTTCTGAGAACTACAACAAACCACACAGGTCAACACAACATGCAGAGGAAGAGTGAAAGGGGAAAACAGGAAGAGGGCATGGCCAATATTTTCTTTTCCCCCTTGGAGACCCTACTGGTTGGGCATCCCCTTCCTTGGTCTTCACTCAGTGGTGGGCACTCCGGGAGGGCCAAGCCCCCAAGCTGGAAAACACCACCGGGCCCCTGCCTGGCTGCCTTCAGTCTCACTGCAGCCCTAGTGCAATCCTCCATCCCCTTGCAGGAGTGACCTGGGCCGGTCTGAGTGGCCCAGCTGTCAAGTCTACCCCATTCCCTCTTAAAGCATCTCCTCATCAATCCTACAAAACAGTAAGCCCTCCATGGTGCAATTTCCTAGGCCAGCAAGCTGACACCTTACTTTTAATGCTTGTTTCCAACATCACTTGTTCTGGCACACCCCCCCCCAGCCCCTCCCCGCCCCCTGACCGCTTCCCTTCTCCAGACTGCCAGTCCCCACCGAGCAACCCCCAAATCCCAGCGACTATCCCCAGCCGACTTCTGGGTCCTGGCGAGTGTTCCCTCCGGATTTACCCACACGCCTACCCCAGAGGTGTCCGGTCCTAACCCAGAGTGCCGAAGTCCCACTCCTCAAACCGAGATCAACATGCCTTCTTGCGGATTCTAAACTTGCTACAGAAGCTTCCTTTAGGGACCCCCCCTTCCCCCCCCGCCGCCCAGCCTGAGCCTCCCGGCCACGAGCCTCCCAAATCCTGACAGCACCGCCGACCTCCAGGGTCGCCCTTCCCGCCGTCCTCCAGGCTCTGTCCGCTCGCTCACACTCGTCCACTGCCGGGGAGCCTCGGCCTCGGCGGTGGCCTCCGCCCGACCCCGCGGCTCCCTCCCGGACCTCCCGACCCTGCTCCAGGTCAGCGGGGCCCCTCGCCCTTCAGGCCCCATCTGGGGTCCTGGCCACCCGCACCTGCCGGCAGGCTTCCCGGGCTGCGCAACCACAAGCGGCTCCTCTTCCCGAAAGCCGCCCCCTCCTCGGGCCGCTTCCCGCAGCGCCGTGCCCCCCGCGCTCCGCAGGAGGACCCCGACTCACCCCCGCCTCCGCCATCTTCTGGGACCGCTCCGCCCCCTCCGCCTCTCCCGGCTCCCCTCCCACAGTCCGCGGGCGCTCCACTGCGCCTGTGCAGGCCACGAGGCGGCGCTCCCACGGTCGGGGCCGCGGAACTTCCGGTTCCCGCCCGCCCTTGCTGCGGCGCCGGCGACGCGGGGCAGAGGGGCTTCCGGTCGGCCCCGAGTCGGCGGCCGCCTGTGGGCGTGGACTGCTGGGACGGTGGGAGGCGGCTAGGTCAGCTGTTGTGTGCAGACCCGGCGGGCAGTCGAGGGTTGTGAGGGCTGCCTGGGCCCTGTGGGCGGTGCCGGGGAATCGCGCGCTGACACACGCAGGCTCCCTGGGAGGCGTGATCCTCGGCAGGTCCTCTGCGGGCGGGGGGGGTGGGGGGATGGAGGGCTGCGGGGGGATGGAGGGCTCTGGAGCTCGGGCCGCCGGGTCCCCCCCTGCCCCCCCCCAGCCCCCCCGCCGGGGACGCTGACTCTCAGGATCTGTGTTTTTGCCGGGCTTTACTTTTTTCCCTTCTCTACCAAGTCGTAAAAGCATAACTGATTTTTCTCTCATCTCCATCCCACGGCACTTTACAAGGTTTTCATCGAAAATCGTTCCCCACGTTCCACCAAGTAGCCCAGTTCGGGGACAGCTGCATTCATAGGAAGGTCAGTCGCAAAGGAGAGAAAATACGGAATCTTGCAGCCCTGCTGTCATCTGGATGACCTGGAGGAAAGTTTTAAGTGAAATTTGGGCTTAGCCTAATTATTTAAGCGCTTTGCATAAATAGTGTCAGTGAAATCCCCCCCCCCTTTTTTTTTCCTTCCTTCGAACTAGTTAACAGTAAGATGAATTTTTATGTTTCGAGCCTTTATATCGGTATATTTATTTCTGAAAATTAAAGTCGAAATGAAATCTGCAACAAAACGCATCTAGGCAAGTATTTATATGATCTTGTTTTCTCTAATGTTTCCTATAGCTCATAAAGTTCTTTTTTTTTTTTTAAAGATTTTATTTATTTATTAGAGGGACAGCATAAGTGGGGGAAAGGGGCAAAGGGAGAGGAAGAAGCAGACTCCCTGCTGAGCTGGGAGCCCCACGCAGGGCTTGATCCCAGGACCTGAGCCGAAAGCAGATGCTTAAGCTTCACCAACTGAGCCACCCAGGCGCCCCATAAATTTCTCTTGTATAGGTTTTCATACTACCAGTAAAATAAGATATGGGCCGATTATATGAATGGATGAGGAATTTTAAAAGGAAAAGAGGGGGCGCCTGGGTGTCTCAGTCAGTTAAACGTGGCCTTCCACTCAGGTCATGAACTCTGGGTCCTGGGATCCAGCCCCATGTTGGGCTCCCTGCTCAGTGAGGAGTCTTTCTCCCTCTCTCCCTATCCCTGCCCTTTCCCCCAATTTTCTAGAAATTTCCTTCAAGAAAATCATTATGGAAAATTTTTAACCTACAGAAGCATTATTTTAGTTTAAATATTTGTTTAAAGCTGGAAAATCTTGGTATATTCCAGGAATTGAAAGGAAAGCAGAATCACTGGGGCAGGCAGGGGTGGGGGGCGGTAAGTAGCAATTGAAAAGGCAGAGGCTACAAATAGAGTTTATGTATTAATATCATGATTGAGCATATACTATGTGCCAGACACTATGCTAAATTTCATTTCACCTATTCAAAAACTCCTTTAAAATACACCATATAGGGCAGCCTGGGTGGCTTAGCAGTTTAGCACTGCCTTCGGCCCAGGGCGTGATCCTGGAGTCCTGGGTAGAGTCCCACATCAGGCTCCCTGCATGGAGCCTGCTTCTCCCTCTGCCTGTGACTCTGCCTCTCTCTCTCTCTCTCTCTCTCTCTCTGTGTGTGTGTCTCATGAATAAATAAATACAATCTTAAAAAAAAAACACTATATAGTATCTGAGGAATTAAGGCCAAGAGCTGTGATACTCAGTCCTTGCTGCATATTAGGAACACCCAAAGATCTATTAAAATTTCTTGTATCTGAGCCTCATCTTCCATATATTCTTACTTAATTGGGCTGAAAAGGGGACCTGAACCATTTTATTTTTTTTTTTTAACTTTTTTTTTTTTTTTTTTTTTTTTATTTATGATAGGCACACAGTGAGAGAGAGAGAGAGGCAGAGACACAGGCAGAGGGAGAAGCAGGCTCCATGCACCGGGAGCCCGACGTGGGATTCGATCCCAGGTCTCCAGGACCGCGCCCTGGGCCAAAGGCAGGCGCCAAACCGCTGCGCCACCCAGGGATCCCCCTGAACCATTTTAATAAATTCCCTGTGTAATCCCAATGTGCAATCAGAGCTAAGAATCACTGCCTTAGAGTCAATTTGCCAGGGTCACTTAGCAACTAAGTAAGTGGCAGAGGAGGCAGGAATTCAACCCAGATCTATCAGATTCCAAAACCTGTGCTCTTAGCTGCTCACTAGTACCATCAACATTCAACAACATGTAGCACACACCACTTGCATGCTAGGAGTTTTGCTAACCACTGGGACACAAGATGAATGAGACAGAGCCTTTGCCTTCAATAAATTCACAGCCGTATAAGACAGAAGTCTCAGTAAACGAAGCTAGGCCAGTTCACACAAGGTAGAAGCAAGTCAGCTGAAAACTCTGTGATGTTTCCTCCTTTTTTGAGCTAGATTGACATGGAAAGTAACTGGTGGCTATTGCAATTATAGGCTGTACTAAGACCATGGCAGCGGTACAAAGAGAATTGGCAGGACTTGCTGATCACTGATGAGAGGATGAAGGAAAGAAAGAAGTGGAGGATGACTTCACAGTTTTGAGTATGAGTGGAAGTAACACCATTGATCTAGAACAAGAACACAAGAATTGAATTTGAGGTTGAATGCGTTTGAAATACTTGTTGAATATTCTCATAGAAATATCTGGTAGAGCACTGGAAGGGTGCATCTGGAATTCAAATGAGCAAATAGTCTGGAAATAAAGATCTGGAGTCACTGACTTATAAGTAGTACTTGAAACCATGCTTGTATAATGTGTATGCTATGTATGGAATTTTTTTAAAAGAGAATAGAGATCAAGAGAGAAAAAAACCCACCAAATTTGACATTGCCATATTTGAAAAGTTCAATAAAGCTATTTTTATCTGCAGTGATATTAAATACAGTCAACTCATGATCATCCGTGATGAGTTTTTAATATTTTCCAGACTTTCTCTAGCCTCACAGCAAATTTAACAGATGATGCATAACCATGGAATGCAAACCAATTTTAAATATTGGCTAAATATTTAAGAACACAATATGATGCATTCAGAAATGTAATAGAAATATCCTAGAGCAGTGTTTCCACACATAAATAATTTTATGTACCTCTAGTTTTGACTTCAATTATTTTATCCCAATATTACTTAAAACTACAAAAATTACAGTATTTTAAACACAAATCTAGACAAAAAATTCTTAGGCTTAAGCTCATACAGCTCTATAAACCAAAATGCTCGCAAAATATGAACAAAAGCATAAAATTAGTAACTTATAATACTTATAATAATGGGTAAGGTGTGATCTCAATCTTCAAGAATTTCAATAAATTTTTAAATCATTGCTTCAGAATGGATTATTTTAAGATAGAACATGCATTTAATACCATGTGTCATGTGATGGCTCAATTCTCTCACCATTTCTTTTTATTAAACCTTTACTTTTACAACGAACCCTACCATTACTTGGCCTTTATTTGGAGCAAATGGTCATTTAAACCCATCTCTATATATATATATATATTTTTTTTTTAAAATCAGTATAAAACAACTACAGGACAATCCTAATCCTATGTTGTGTTCATCAACATAATCCACAACATGCTTGAATTAATATTTGAAGGTTATCATGTAAGTAAAATCACATCATTTCAAAATTCTTCAGAGATATTATGGAATACTGAGAATATATTTACATCCCCTTAAGATTTGCAAATTCCACTTTGAAAAAAAAACCTATCCTAAGTGTTTGATTATTTATGCTTTGTAAAATTCCTTACCATAAATATCCAATTCTTAAGATGTATTCCATAGAATTAATATTAATAAGTGGTTACTGGGAGAGAAAACAGGGGTCTACATTTGTACTTGGTAAGCATCAGATCAGAAAAAAATTAAATACATTTTCAATATGGGGATTCAGAGATCCTTTAACATTGCCAGGACATGGTTTGTCCCATGGAACATGTGATTCTTTCCCTCCTTCAGGGAATCTCACAGGGCTAGTATTTGACTATGTTTATATAGTGTCAAACATTTCTGTCTACTATACTTAAGAAAAGTTGAAGGAATGAAGTGTATTTTATGGTGAAGGCTGTTTATAAAATCCTCTATCATCTGTCAATCAGTGACACCTACATAGAAAATAGAAGCATCATCAGGCATGTAGAACACTTTTCAGTGCCTAGTGGTGCCTATTTTATAATACGAACTCAATAAATATTTTGAGGTTTAATTAGTGTTTTTTTTGTATTTGTTATTTGTTTTATGTCCATAACAGTTGCTGCTATTTTGATTTCATGAACTCCAATCTTCTGGAGAGAAGACCATGGTCACAAAAGTGTTTTTATGAAGCCTGTCACATAACCAATATTTATCCTGAAATATCATAAGAAATTTACCTTAAAATCTATATTGTCCTATATGGCAGCCACTAACCATATGCAGCTATTTAAATTAATTTAAGATTTTATTTATTTTAGAGAAGGTATGAGTAGGGGGAGGAGCAGAGGAAGAGAGAGAATCTTAAGCAGACTCTATGCTGAGCATGGAGCCTGATGGAAGAGGGCTCTGTCTCACAACTGTGAGGTCATGAGCTGAGCCAAAACCAAGAGTCGGACACTTAACCAACTGAGCCACCCAGGTGCCCTAAATTAATTAAAACAAAATAAATTAAAAATTGAGTTATGTAATCACACATATCAAGTGTGCAAATAGCCCATGTAAACAGTGCAGATTAGAACATTTCTATCATCACATTAAATTTTACTGGAAAACACTGTATTAGATTATTTATGTGAACTTAGTTTCCTCAAAATACTAACAAAGTAGGAAAAACAAACAAGAAATAGAGGTGAAATTAAATTATTATCTAACAGCAATTTGTCTACCTAAAATTTGTAACCTCTTTCATCATGTTGGAGACAGAACTGTATAATGCAAAGGGACCCAGTGGTTCTAGTTTTACTGTAGGAAAAAGTTTGAGTTATGGCAGTCTCCACTTTCAGACCCAGCACCAACCTTTTCCAGAAGGATGTGCCAGTTTCAAGACAGCTTGGTTTCTCAACAAGAGTCACAAGTAGAAAGCCTACATCATGTAATGTAGACCAGATTGTAAAGAAAAGCCCTCCCTCTGAAAACAAAAGTGTTTGTTGGAATATATTTTAAGTATCATCAAAGAGCTGAGAAGAAGGATTACCAGGTCAAAAGCTAAGGGAAAGTAGAACTGGAGAGAAGTAAGCAGAGCAAAAAAGCAACTTGCCCTAAAATGTTTTTCTGGTTGAAAAACATTGAAATTCTGTTTTGACAGATGTTTCAGACAAGAGGACAAATGTAAAATCTTGGGGTTGCTAATTTGGGGACTCAGAGACCTCAAGTTTAAAAGATGGGACAGCCAAAGGATAGCACCTTTGGCATAAAGCTAATCCAAAGTAATGCTCCTCCCCATCCACACAGGGAATGGAGCAGAGCAGAAGGAAATAAAACATAACAAATAAGTATCTGTGGAAATGTAGGCACAAGCTGACCCTCAGGCAAATCTACATTCCAAATTCACTCCACCTCAGTAAATTCAAATGAAAAAGCTTCATGTCTTTAATTTTGTTTAAAGTGTCTGAGACTGATGGAGTCCAAAATACGTATGAATTGAATGCGTCTTCTAAATGTCTTTCCAGTCTTTTACTAATGTCTAGCCCACACCTAATACATCTTCAAAATTTTTAATAACACTCAGCTTTACCAAGTGCCCATAGCTTTTAACTTATTTGTCCTGGAAATGAAGCCTACCCTTTTTATATTTCCAATTCATCAATCTGCACATTTTTTAAAAAGATTGTTTATTGGAGAAAGAGAGACAGAGCACATGAGTAGGATGAGGGGCAGAGGGAGAGAATCTTTAATCAGCACTCCATGCTGAGTGGTGAGCCCCATGCAGGGCTCGATTCCATGGCCATGAGGTCATGACCTGAGTCAAAACCAAGAGTGGGGCAATCAGCTGATTGAGCTGGCCTGGTGCCCCCATCAATATCTAAATTTTGTACTACATTATGCAATCACAACAATATAATTGGCAACAATCAAAATGGACTCTTGTTTGGACACACAACCTAATTGCTGGAGCTGGAAATGACGGGGCAACTCGTCCAGGAATAGAATGTGCTTTTCCAGGGAAAGGAGACTTGCCTTTTACTTTAAGTGTAGGATCTTTTTACCTCCTTTTTTTCAGTGCTGTGAGGGAGACAGAGGAGGCTCACAGAGAGGAAGTTCTCACCCATGGTTTACTAGCAGTTTGGTCAGAATAGAAATCAGATCTCTGGTTCCTAATTCAATATTTGTTTGTTTGTTTAATAGAATTAATCTACATCTAAGAACCATGCTTGAAATCTTTTAGATCACATAAAAAGGATTTTTTCTACTGTATTAGTTTAACAGACTCTGAGTTGATAATAGATAATTATTGGTATATTTGTAGATAAAGCTTTTATACCTATCCATGATAATATTCCTAGAATATTCAATCTATTTATCTTTTCATAACTTTTCATACCTACTATTCAGTAGTAGTTACAAATGTGAGGAGAATTTATAATAGAGATATTTATTTTCTTGGATATAAACTCATTAAATGTTCTCTGCAATTACTGATCTTAGCCTGATTTTATAATTCTTTTCATTTGGTGGCAAAATCTATAGCACATTCAAAGAAATTGGGGGTTGGAGGTGGTGGAGGAAGTGACAGAAGTGCTTATAAATCAATCAAGTCACAAGGAGGCAAACTAACCTGAATTCTCATGGTTGTGCTACTTCGATCTATGATTATTAGTAAGATCAATGCTAGCTATAGAGGAAAAACAACAACAACAATAACACGTGGCCAAAAAGAGGAGGAGAACAGAGAACTGAGGCAGGGTGAACCTCCAAAGCTCTGAAAAAAGAGGTCAATAAGAAGGGCAGTCACCTTTAGTAGTGGCCTTGGTATAATGCTGTCAGGGTGCTTTTGGGGTCTGTAAGGAAGTAGTGGTGACTAAAGTCAATAAATTGAATGTATATAAAGTCAAACGGTCCCTGTAAGGCTTGCCATGTATCATCAGGCAGCAAATAAACTAAACAAAGCCCAAACAAGGTCACCACGGATGAGCAAGCAAATGCAGAACACAACTCTAAGACAAAATCACTGAGGTATAAAACATGGTGAGAAGACAACTGGAAAGACTATAGACTATAAACTATTTATCAGAGAGGCAATGATAGAGACCAAGAACAGAGAGGCGACACTAGCAATTAATTATTACAAGGGCCCATACCATTTGAGGTCAAAAAACATAACAAGGTGTTCTCTAAGAGATTCCTCTCTTGCTAATTCACTACACCGTTGTTTCTGTTGTGTGACATTCTTGTGTTCAAATTGAATTCACACAGGAAGGGCTTAGGTAGTATTCAGTCTCTCCCAAAGGCAGAATGTGTATTTCAATCTCTAATTGAACTTAAAGTAGACTCATAGCTGTCTAAGAGCATTATTTTTATAAGACAGTGAAAAAGTAGCAGAGAATCTCCTCTGTTTTGTCAATTATATATGTATCTGTATACACGTTGATTCACAAAAGCAGAGGACTTCATCTGATAACAGATGGAAGACACAATCAAATCATTGAAAATTTCCCTCATGAAATATATAGAAGGCTAGGTGATGCAACAGACATAAAACACACTTACAGAAACTCAATGGCTTGGATTTAGATTTCTTCTAGGACTCAGATTTGCCAAAAACAGAAACTACTAAAAGAATTTTCCATAGTAATAAAGACTCTCCTTGAAATGATTTCAAATTTATTTCCTTATAATTTGAGAAGCATTGCTTTTTTAAAGACTAGGAATTAATGCTTTAATTATGATTAGAGAGAAATAAAAGAACTTAGACTTTGCAAAAGCAGATCTTGGATTCAAAAAATTAATTTTAATACTGAAGTATGATAAAACCATTAATAGAAAAAACATTCCAAACTGGAAAATAATATGTGTAGCTCAATGATGGCCTTGAGAATCCTGGTGATGCTCACTATTTTCAGAGGGTTTGGTTTATTAGACACTTTTGCTCCAGTAGGTCCCATTGCTCCCCTGTTATTCCAAAAATTGCTATGGTATCTACTCTTAGAGCTTGGAGTAAAGGAAAAGCATGCCCCCTGAGTAGAATGAGGTATTTCTGGGTTCCGGGCTCTGCTCCCCATTGCCAGCTGGTTATATTCTTGAGCAAATTACTTGCCTTCACTGATCCTCTATTTCCTCATCATCAAGTACTTCTTGTCATAAAGGATACATGTAATAAAATAGTCACAAAAGGTCATAGTTTTGTGGGTATTATAATTCATCACTTTGATATTCTCCTTGACAAATGATGTTCCTATATCTTTTGAATGCCTCCAGGATAAGAAACTTGTTTCATCTCTGCAGAGATGTCAGAGGTGCCAGAGAGTTCTTGGAGTTCAACTATATCCAGCTTCTTGATGGCTTCCCACCCGCTGACACCATTCCATGTGACAACGTTTAAATTATAAAATTCTTCTCCTGTTCTGTACTCCCCACAGACTCCTGTCCTTGTTAAATACACCATTTGTTTCACCATTTTCCATATGACAGGTTCTCCAACCCCTTATGATAATTGTTGCTTTCTGCTGGACATGCTTTAGACTATCAACATTTCCTCCATAGGGTTAATGCCAGAACAAACACCAAAGCCACATCACCAAATCTCTCGTTTTAGATACTTCCTTTAACACAACACCCCATTACAGTAGCATTTTTGGCAGTCATATCCTACTATTAAGTTGTATTGAGTTGTTAAATTTAAATAGCTCTTAAATCCTTTCCATGTGCACAAACCACATTTTCTCTATCGTGTTCCTGTACAGTTGTGGATAGAATTTTGGGGTGTTCAAATTTTTTTCAATGTTTTCCATTGAGGATGATGGGTAGATGCCTAAACAAAAGGAATTATGATTTTTCTGTTGAAGTTCTTCATCTTAAACCATGTCTTTCCCATACAAATTCCACTTTTCAACATGATGATGAACCCCCTTAAGCCTTGTGTTACCTGCAGACTGTATCAGCATACCGTCAGAATTTATCCCAAGTCCTTAAACACTTTAGGTAGTCCAGCACCAAGTATAGGGGACTGTGGTGGGTTCTGGAGAGAGTGCTGCCATTTGGTTTGACATAAATCCATTCATTAAAAAGAATTCTGTTTATTATAAGGTCCAGCTTATGTTCAGAGTGATGTCATTACAAACTGGTCAGTTCATTTAGAAAGTCAGGCTAACCATTTCATATTCACTAACCTATGCTGATTCCTTTGCTGAGAGCTTGCAAATCATTTCTTTAATACTTTGCTCTAGAAAATTCCCCAGAAGTCAAGCCCATCTCCCAGAATTCACAGGATTCACCTCTGCTTTGAGAATAAAACATTTGTACATTTTTAGTTTTTTCCCTAATTCTTAAGCTCCTTCAAAAATTATTGACAGGAATTTCTCAGTTTGATCCCAAAATTCTTATAGTATCTAGGAAATGTGCCTCCTCATCCAAGCCATGAGACTTATATGCATTTTGCATGACCAGTGCTTTCCTACAGGTTCCTCATCTACCTTACTTTTAAAAACTAGTATTAGTGCTGCTTTTTCCTTCTCTGGCAGTCTTTCAGCTGGAGAAAACATAGGAACTAAAGCAGTGAACTGATTCTACTTTCCTCCTCTTCTCTTTTAACACTGCAGGTAGTAGGCTTCTTAAACTTTGGACACACTTCTGTGTCATCCATGAAAATGTGCCTTGTGGGACCCGTCACATCAGGCCTCAACCACTTACATTTGGATTGTTCACAACTTCATTCCTAAATGCTAGCACTGCACAATCTAATCTGTTTCCTGTCTAACCTTCTGACTTATTTTTATCTTTCATGTCTGCTTTTCTCCTGAGACCTAACACTTCCCATACTCCCCGATTTTTCTATTTGCTCTCTGGCTACTGCTTTCATCCCATAAGGGTAAATACCACTCCTCAGCAAATGGGCTCTTTCTGTTGGCTGATCTCCTTGGGCCTGACATTCCCACCAGGTGTTCCAGCCATCCACTGCTGTGTATCCGACCACGTAGCAGCTTCATCGCCTTTAAGTCACACGGTGTCGTTTCTGTCATACTCTGTTGGTCAACCGATCGCTAAGGTTGGTCCAGATTCAAAAGGGGAGACACAGGCTCCAGCTCTCAATGAGAGGAGTGTCAGAAAATTTGCACATAGGTATTTAAAATGCCATCAGGTTAGCAGAGCCCAGGAAACAGAGCCCTGGCACCTGCATGCAAAGCCATCAGTTACTTGTTCTTCCTTCTCTCTGCATAAGCATATAAATCCTCGAATGTTTAACATGTTTCATATACCTCCCTCCCTTCTGGCCTTTAGGATCTAATATTCTTACAGGCTTACATTGCTGTTTTACCTTTGAACACAATTGCTTGTCTATTTTTTGTTTGAATTCATCAGAGAATACCCTGCAGAGTCATATCAGGGTATTAAGGGCTCTTCCATTGCTTCCACTCCACTGTATTGCCAAAAATTAAGCTTAGAAAATATTTCATTCCTCTTCTAGAGTCCCCGTAAATGGAATGCTAGCAATCCCTTCCCTCTGTCTGCATAACCCCGCTTAACATTAATATGTTAGAGATTGGCCTCTTGCTGATGCTTCTCTTCCCCCTTCTTGGGGGAGATGGGGAGTATAATCACAAGGTTAAGAGTCAGGCAGACCTGAGAGTTGATTCCTGCTCTCCCTCATTAATATCTGGGTAATTTGAAGAACATGATTTTACTTGTTTAAGAGAGTAAATTTTATGTGATAATGGGGATGACAGAAGGATTAACTGACAGTGAGATTCATTTTTTAAGTTTTTTATATGAGAGAGAGAGGGATAGGGAGAGCAAGGAGTGGGGAGGGGCAGAGAGAGAGAAGAGAGACAACCAGACTCCCCACTGAGTGAGGAGCCCGATGCGGGGCTCGATCCCAGGACCCCTGGATAATGACCTGAGCCAAAGGTAGATGCCTGACTGAGCCACCCCAGTGCCCCTAACTAACAGTGGGATTAAATGAAAGAATGCATATAGAGGATTCGGCACATTCGTAGGCACTCACTTAAAAGTAACTATTAATCTTATTCATCTCTTACCCTTATTTTTTAAAGATTTTATTTATTTATTTGAGGGAGAGAGCACAAGTAGAGGGAATTGCAGAGGGAGAGGGAGTGGCAGGCTCCTCATGAGCCCCATGCAGTGCTCGATCCCAGGTCCCTGAGATCATGACCTGAGCCAAAGGCAGATGCTTAACCCACTGAGCCAATCACCCTATTATCTTTTAACTGAAAATGGCAAGAATCACTCCATTCTGGACTCCAGGTATACATACAGTAGCTGTATATCTGTACCAAACACCCTGGCAGGTGACTTTATCACACCCTGTGTTATTCACGAGTAGTTGCATATATTTTTGCCTGATTTTGTCAACAATTTCAGCAATTTGTCTCTTAGGGTCATGGTGACCCATTCTTTCCCTTCTTTTGTAACCCTTGCAGGACCTACCTCAGGCCTGAGCTCCGAAGTCTGGAGGTGCATCCTAGATCACATTAAGCTGTCCCTGCGTTGAACAGCTGAATGTCAGAGCCAAGACTCAAGTTTCTCTCTGCAAATAACTGTAGGACACTTTCCTACAGAGAACCTAATGTAGAGGAATGCTGCTTGCCCAGAGTGGATAATTGCGGGTGTATAATTAGTCACTAGTCAGTGTGTAAATACTCTGGAAATTGCTTTATTTGTTAATGCAAAAAGCTCTGCAGAAATACAAGTTATTATAGGAACCAGGGCTGAACACAGGAGATAAGGTATTGTGGGGAAAGAACAAGTGAGTGAAGCATCAGTGGTGTCACGTATCCCTCCAAGGGGATGAAACCCGTAGGTTCTCCTCCCTCACTTTCTAAGAACACCGACTCCCCTGGGTGAATAATTTAAAGGACAAATTACCACTCTTCTGGGTACCAAAGCCAGCCATAAGCTGAAATTAAATTAAATCATAAAGCCCTACAAGAAACTGAGGGAAGAGTCAGAAATATAAAACCAAGGGAATCCAGAGCTAAGCATGAAATATTAGAGGCACTGCAATGTCCTTGCCTTCCTGTGCTGATGAAGGGAAAAAGTGAAAACCACCCTGGCACAGACTGAAAGGACCACCATCAAATATCCATTGTTAAGTACTAGGTAGTGGCTATTGCAATGATTTCAATTCCGGTGGGGTATTGGAGGGAGGTAGGAGAGACTCCACTAGATCAACTTCGAGTCCTTGCACCTTGGCTAACTAGCCAGGTGACCTTGAGCTACTCACTATGTAACCTGGCCTCTGTTTCCTTTACCTCTGAGTTGAAAAAGATGAAATCAGAGTTTTGTGTTTCTAAAGTGCTTTTTTTCCCCATATCAGCTCAAAGATCAGAGTGAGCTAATAAAAGCATGTATAAAATTTGCCTATTAAAATATAGAAAGTTCGTTTTTCACAGCACCAGCCCTATCACCACCATTAAAATTTCCTTCTACTCCTTAGTATACTCTTTAGTATGAGGCCAGGAAACGGGGCCAACTTTGGACACAGAAAACTATGAAGTTTTGCAATAAAACACTATGTCCCCATACTTGTTTCCTCCAGACAGAAATGAGTTGTTTACATGTGGTCCAGAAGGAAGGTCCCACCCTGAATGCAGGAGTGAAGGAACATTTTAAATACCCCAGGTTGCCTTCTCCCAGAGCAACTCAGCCTGCCCGGACTAAAGTGAAAAATCCTACCATCGAGCGTTCTACAACCACAGAAAATAAGGAAGGATTGTGAACGAGGTTCTTTTATTTAATCAATACAAAGCAGGGACTTTGGTAAGCAGGCTGGCAGCTCTCCTGCTGCCAACGTGGCATGTAGCTCTGAAATAAATTAAAGTCTACAAAGCAGATGGTGTTTTCCAGGGTGCTATACAGTTGAAAGACCTGGGACATATCCTATGTCCAGCATATTAAGCTTAACTCTTTCAACATCACAGCTAAGCCTGATCAGCGTTGACGGCCACGACATATCACAGAACAGGTAAATAAAATCCTAATACACCCTGGTCCTTTCCCTTGCTAGAAAGCTATACTTGATCTCTTGGCCTACGTGAGTGAGAGCTGCAGTAAAGGTCACATACCAGGAATACTTGCCAACTGGTGGTGCTCAGATCTTTGGATATCAGTGGCTAGTAAAATTCAAAGGGAAAGAGAGAGTCCATCTTATGGAGGCCAAATTCAAAGCCATTATTTCCCTAAGTAAAAACATCTACTATCCACAATGACTCATCATTTCATGAAAGACTTTAACACTAAAACAAAGGAAGGATACCGTCTCAAATAAAGAATGGTCTTTACATTGATGAGATTTAGTTTTTGGATACATTTAACTACGTTGCTCTTAACCTTCCTGAGCAGTCATGGATCAGTGAAAACTTCATTCTGGGCTGGACTGATCCTTAAACTGGCATTGGGGAAGTCCCGCTCTTTAAGATACTTTGAGAACTAGAAAGCCTCTTTCTCCAGTGTCACCTTTCCTCAAGTCTGAGCTTTAAGCCCCATTTCTACTTTGAAGCTTTTCCTGAATATCTATGACCATTATGCTCTCTCTAGTCTCTAAATTCTTACAGCACTTAGAACCTTAACATATAATCTAGCACTCTTTTTTAAAAAAAGATTTTACTTATTTATTTGATGGGGGGCACACGAGCAAGGGGAAGGACAGAGGGAGAGGGAGAGCAGATGCCCCACTGAGCAGGGACCCCCCCAACACGGGGGCTCAATATCAGGACCCTGGGATCACAACCTGAGTCAAAAGCAATGCTTAAGCGACTGAGCCACCTAGGCACCCCATAATCTAGCACTCTTATTTTATGGGAAAAGCTTTTGAAATTTAGAATGTTTTCTAGATAACAGTTCCATTTTTTAAAAAAATATATTTTATTTATTTATCAATGAGAGACACACAAAGAGGCAAAGACATAGGCAGAGGGAGAAGTAGGCTCTCTGAGGGGACCCCGATACAGGACTTGATCCTAGGGTGCAGGATCACAACCTGAGCCAAAGGCAGATGCTCAACCACTGAGCTACCTAGGTGTCCCAACAGTTCCATTTTTTTTTCCAACAGTTCCGTTTTTAATGAAAAAATTTGAATATTTTCTTACTAAGAGAACTACAAGTTGGACACCTCTGACTAAGAGCCCAGCTTAGAAAAGAAAAAATACAGAGAAATCTACCATGGAGATGAAACATCCAGTCTTGAATATGCATCTGAAGTTGGCTAAGTTCTTTTAAGGCTGAAAGTATAGAATCCAATGCAGTTCGATCAGTAGGCTGTTGTGTTGAAATGCTCCTGTAATACATTAAGAAAGTGTTACAAGATCTTAGATTTTAATATTGTCCCTTCTCTTTACCAAGCTAAATAAGCATCAGGACAATCACTCCTCTGCTTGTTGTTCCAAATGGTCCATATTCTAATTTAAATAGAATAACAGACTTCTGTATAATAGAAAATTGTCTTCGAGGTCATCTAGTCTACCCTGTTGTTTAACAGATGGGATACCTAAGGTCCAGGTAGGTGAAGTGACTCACCCCAAATCCCAAGAGACCAGTATTAGCATTGGGATTTCAACCATGACGTATGACCTTGTAGGTATTTTAAATATAATAGTCTTATATCCCCATATCTTCAGATATATAGTATGCTACAGTGCAGTCCCTGTAGGGCTTATAAAGAAGGCAAGTTTTTCCCAGCCCCATAGGCTCTCCTTTTTGCTTTCTTTTTTACCCTGGACTATTTCTTCTTCCCTTCTTTCATCCACTATTACCTTCTCCCCTCTCCATCCTACTCCTTGTCCAGGGTCATTAAAACCTAAGTGCTCAAGAAAGGCTCTGATAAATTTATTCAGCCAATGTAACATCCTCATAATCCTTATGTACTGAATGTCATGTGCCAAACATCATCGTGGGCATAGCTAAAAATGTTCCTTCTACCAGGGTACTTACAATGTTACAAGGTTGAGAGATAAGCTACCAAACTAAATCTTTATTCAAGAGGTAAGTGCAGTTTTCTCTTTCCTTGAAACCACCACATGTAGACAATAGTTTGCTTTCAAATCAGCCAAACTTTTCTTTTGGTGCCCTCATCACAACCATCAAAGTCCTAGATATTTTAGCAGTATGTATAAATCTATATTGACAACATAAAGGACACTTCTTAATTTTCCTCCTTTAGGGTCTGATCTTCTCTTCTTTAACTAAAAGCAAAGCTTTAAGCTTTCCATTTAAATACAACTTTGAAATATTTGAAACATTTTAAGATGTGCCATCAAAATCACTCATACCCAAACCCAGAAACAAGGATTCCCCTTTCTGGAACAAATACAGCACATGACCTGTGCCAATTCTCTAAACTTCTCTGGCCACAAGTTTTCACTTTTGTGAAACAGAAAAATTGTTCTTAACAAAGACTGAGGTATTGGAGGGCTGGGACCACACCTTTTAATCTTCCGTATGTTACCATATAGAGCTTCATCTCGGGCTCTGCCCACGCAGATGCTCAGGAAATGCTTGCTAACTGAAGATTTTTATGATCACTGATAGAAAGACAGCAGAAATGCAAAACACGATTTTTCCCTTGCCCCGGGTTACCCAGGAGCATCATTCTCATTCAGAGATGACCACATTTCAGAAAGTGGGTCTCATAAAACATACAATTTAATGAAGCCATCTGGGAAGATGATCATCGTTTAAATGCAAGATATTGATATTATCTGGCTACTTGGGGAAATACCATGTAAATGAAGGTACAACCCAGCTCCATAATTCAAATCAAGTATTGATGTACAAGGTCTTTGGATAATGGACTTTGAAGATTGATATTTCTCACAAATCTGAGGCTACTTTTCTCTCCTCCTTTGCAATTTTGCTATTTTTGCAATAAGATTTTATTTTACTTTTTAGAAAACATCTTTTTCTTTTTCTTTTTTTTTAGCAGGAATCTATCAGTGTCAACTGGGAGTCTTGAATCAAAAAATTTACATCTGTCTTTATCAGGGTTTTTAGCTTCTCTTTTTTGAAGCAAGAAATGATACAAACAACAACAGGCACTTCTTTCCTGGTCCAGTAATTATGCAGAATGTTGTTCACTTATTCAGCATCCCAATTGACTCAGCTGCTTCCCTTTCTGTTTTATTCTTTAGCAGGAAGATGTGGGTCTACTCCTGATATTATCCTGAAGACTGTTCTGAATGAAGCCACCCAATAACCAATGTTACTCTTTTAACCAATGTTACCTCCTTTCTCAGAAAGACAGTTGCTAAAACAATACCAATTCAGTCATGCCAGTGATTACAAAATGAATATTCAACTAACTCTGTCACTCTCCATCTTTTACCTGGTCAGGGAAAGGTACCGAGCATTTCCTCCACACTTAGAATCCTACCTTACTACCTCTGCTGAGAGCATTACCTCTTCCGCTGAGGCAGCAACTGACCCCACAGTGTAAACTGAAGTTCCTCTGGGCTCCTCACTGTTTCTGCTGCAAAATGTGCCATCTACTCTTTGTACCTGCTTCCCAAGAACTCCGAGTCTGTGTGGCCTGGCTATCTCCAACCTCCTCTGTCATCACACATTCACCAAATAATATATAAACACAGTCAATATCAACACTTCTCCCAGAAGTTGAGGTGTGGGGGATGTTCATGGACATTGTCTGTAGTGGGCTTGCTGGTCCCAGGCACCACACAGTGTTCATGTAGAGAATGCATGTGACAGGCATTAGGGGCATGGAGGCAAAGAGGCTATCCCAAATGTTTTGCCTGGCTGACAACTGGAGTAGAATAGATGGGGTGAGGGTGAGGAGAAGCTGACAACATATCATTGAGCCTCAATCCTTTTCATTAAGAAATGTTCACTGAAGAAACTCTTCCTCCCATTGCTCACTGTCTTGTATCCCTAAATCACTGCTTAGAAGCAAGTGTGCCCAGAGCTGAGGACCAAGACATTCACATGCCCTGTACCCTAAGAGAAAAGTTAGCACACTGACAACCAAGGTAAGAAGAATCCACTGGCCCTCTTTCTCCTCGGGCTGCTAGGCACTGTCACTGCCCATCCCTGATGGGAAAATAAGTAATATTCTGAGTTTCAACCTAATATGCTGATGGGCGGTCCAGAGTCTTGAAAGCCATATAAACCCACTTAGTATACATTACATCATAGTAAGTTTAACTGTATATGGATCTGTTAATGTTCTCAACATTGTTTTCAATTTTTAGAACCTCCAAATGTATTTGTTATGAAAATAAATTGCAAACATGATGACAAAAATAATGTGACCATCCCAAGGGACTGGAACTCTGACTGCAGAGATAGCAAGTAGAGAAACAATCCCACCCAAATAGCTGGCAGTAACAGATCGACAGCTAGCACATCGAGAGAAACAGCAGATTAGCCGCAAAAAAAAGGCATCTGGGGAAGGCCTTTCAACTTCTCATAAAACATCAGGCCATTATGGGAACTAAATACTTATTTTAAAAAGGTATCTTTAGGTAGAAAAATTAGTATCTCCAATAAACACGTTTTCTTAGCATTCAGAGATAAGTTCTTATAATAGAAGATAAAGAAGTATGACACAGTCTTCACCTTGAGTCACAATATTGGTGGGAAGGTGAGTTTTTGCACATGGAAAAATTAAAGTGATATTGATTGACACTGTAAAACACTTTAAAAACCTTTTGTCTAGTATCTGAAGATTCCATGGAGGAAAAAAGATGTATGACCAAGAGGTAAAACATTGAGTTTAGAGGGGTTTTGTAGTTAATGGGGGTGGGGGGAGGACTGTGGGCAATGACAAAGGACTTGAGGTTTGGAACCTGGGAAGAGCTGATAAAGTGTTTTTCTGTGCAAACAAAAAGCCAAATCCTTTCTAACCATTCCCTGAAGTGATTTTCTGTAAGCATCAAAAGTCTAAGACCAATAGGATTTTGTACTCTGTCATTAAAGTGTTTGGGAAATTTTGAGTCAAATATAGATTTGTTTTTTAAAAAAAAGAAATTGTTTTTCTGATTATTTCTTTTCATAGCAAAACAGACTGTATGGGAAGCCATAATGAGAAAAGCAAAAATTACCCATAATACTGCTACAGAGGGATAATCAATATTAACATTCTGGTGTGCACTTTTCTGAACATTTTTCTATGTCTGTGTATACACATGTTAACATACACATTTTTATAAAAATTAAATCATACCAGGCATATTGCTTTTTAATGAATTTTTTAACTTAATAATATCTCGTTTTACATCTCAATGAATATAGGTTTAAATTAGTATGGTGAGTATATTCCCCCAAATTTTATGTCCATCCAGAACCGGAAAATGTGACCTTATCAGGAAATCCTGTCTTAGAGATTTTTAGTTAAAGGTGCTGAGATGAAATCATTCTGTATATAGGGTCCCTAAATCCAATGACTGGTGTCCTTATGAGGAAAAAGAGGAGGATTCAGACAGAGAGAGGCCCATATGGAGACAAGACAGAGCTTGGAGGATGCTGCCACAAGCCAAGGAACACCTGGAGGCACCATAAGCTGGACGAGGCAAAAAATTCTCCCCTACCCACACCACCAGAGCCTTCAGAGGAGGTGTGGCTCTGCTGATACCTTGATTTTGGACCTCTGGCTTCCAGAACAGTGAAAGAAGAAATTTCTGTGGTTTTAAGCTGCCCAGTTTGTGGAAACTCCTTATGGCAGTCCTAGGAAACTCACACAATGAGCATTTCTCTTGGCTGCATAGTATTTATGTATTCCATTCCACATAGAGGTATCACAGGGACTGTAATATAGTGGTAGACATTGCTGATGGTCGCTTTGGTTGCTTCCAGTTTTTCACTATTGCAGATAACACTGCCATGAACATTTTTGTTCATGCAACTGTGTGCCTTTTACAGGGAGGGAATATAGCCTAATGGTTAACAACATAGCATGGGTCCCAAAGCTGGAGTCAAACTGCCTGGATTAGAATTTGGGCTCCATTACTAGCTATTACCTGAGGAGTAATTTAGCTGGAGATGTGCTGTTATATAGAAATATTTTTTTACAGCGTCTGATATTACAGTAAGTACTAAAGAAATGTTTCTTATTTATATTATCAGAGATGGATATTTCTTTCTAGATCAAAAAAGAAATACAGTTCCAAAAACCACATGCAATCATAAAAGACTTGGGAATAAATCTAATAAGTACCAAAGTTCACTTTTGTTCACAAGTATACATACTTTCATAGAAAAATTAGAGCACAAAAGGCTATAAATATTTAATTTCTAACACCTTCAACAAAACAATAAGGCAAGGTAGGAATTTATTGCCATTAACTTTGAAAAGACAATTGTTAATTGTTCAATACATTGTCAGTTAAATCAAACTACATTTAATTTCAACCCTGGTTCTGCCACCTTTTTAATCTGGAAGAAATTACTAAACTTCTATGCTCCTAAATTTTTAAGCACATACTGGGATAGTTCTCTCAATCTCATTAGGACTATTAGAAAAGTAAACTGAGGTAAATTATGCAAAGTACCTAGTACAAAACCTGGAACATAATAGAGGCACAAAATAGTTTATTACTATCCCTAAAATAATAATAATAATAGTAATAATAATAATAATAATGTCTAAGAAAACTCCAAGGAGTAGTCTATTGAATAAAGAAAACAAATCTAAGATACTTGCAATCACTTCACAGATGAATAATGAATAACAGTGGTCTGTACAAAGCTTTTTGATCATGTGCCCCATAAGTGAAAAAAAGTTGCATCATGCACCACCAACATAGGGATATTTAATTATAAACATGTATGATGGCTTTCATATGCACATTGCAAAACTCACATTTCAAAGGGATGGGATGAAATTTTTAAAGTTCTGGCATTTTCTTTCCACACTCCAGTGGATCATCTTGAACATCCACCACCTTGAGTTCATGCATTTCAACTTAAAGATTCCCAACAATAAAATATCCTCAACTACAAGATGATATAGAGATAGGATGGCGCAAGGATTTGCAGATCACTAAAGGCACATGGAACTAAACAGCAAAGCATTTCTGGATCATGTGAATACCTATGTATCTAGTACATGCCCTATTGCTCATTTTTCAAGATTTGGTTCTAAGTCCAGTCCCTGCATGAGATTTCTGGCACTTCCAAGTGGAACTGATAACTGTTTCCCTTGGATTACTCCATACCTATACAGAGTTCTAGCATCTAGAACACCTGATTGCATCTATTAGCTTCTTTGTCTCTCTCCCCATCTTGGCCATCTGCCACTCAAAGGCAGGAATCATATCCTATTCTTCATTGATTTGCAAGCATGTGATATACAGTATGACTTGAATATTTACTAAATGAATGAGCTAACAAAACTAGATAGCTATATAGCGCATAAAAATTAGTAAGTCCTGGAAACACATAAAAGAAAAAAAAGAAATGCTAAGTACACTCTTTTAGACATAGGGCATGTTTAATTAGATTGTAACGTCTGACTTTGTTTGCAGCAAATTTTGCAGAATTTCCCAGTGAATTCTCTAGATACTGCAATGGAGTTCTTGGTTGCTTCGCTCCTCTGCACAGCTCTTCTCTGCTCTATAGAGGAGGGGAGTTAGGCCTGGATGGGGATGTTTATGTACTTGCTAATCATACATTTGTTTTCCCTCCAAGCTCAGTTCTGCCTGCCAAGAATAGCTCAGGATGACAATCATTTTCATGCTTTCAGTCAAACAAAGAATCCAGAAGGACATGGAAGAAGGGAACAAAGCCAGAAGTTGAACATCAACAACAATAAGAAAAAAGAGGAAGAAAATAAGTTTAAATATCCTGCTCCCCATATTTTACTATCCCATTTCAGCATTTTAATACTCCCATTCACCTGAAATTGGAATGTTGTGAGTATGTTGGGACCAGTAGACTTTAAATAGCTACCAGAAATAAGGAGGCTCCATTCCACCCTCTACTTATAGCCCTTCAGAGTCATTTGAGCTTTTAAATCTTTTTCTCTTACCATCCCCCTTTGTCTTTCATGTGAACTTGAAGCTACCAGAAACTTGGCAATATTTATTCCTACATCTGTTTCTTCAAAGCATTATTTTCCAAAATGGGTTCCATGAAATGTTCATGGGTGCTTCATGGAAAGGATTCTGTGATGAAATATTTGGGAAATTCATACATATGCAAGTTAAACGGATTGCTTTGTAATAGGCCTTCTCGTGTCCTTTAATTTTCTGACATTTGGTCAATCTCTAGGAGGAAGCATAGTTCACACCACAGAACCCTCTTTCTCTGGAATCATCTGGCCAGACTAGAGTTCTAAATAAAGCACTTTTAGAAATGTCACCCTTTTGGGAACCCTCTTACACTGTTGGTGGGAATGCAAACTGGTGCAGCCACTCTTGAAAAACAGTTTATAGAGTTTCCTCAAAAAAGTTAAAAACACAGCTACCTTATGACCCATCAATTGCACTACTAGTATTTATCCAAATGATACAGACATAGTGATTCAAAGGGGCATATGGACCCCAATGTTTATAGCATCAATGTCCACAAGAGCCGAAATATGGAAAGAGCCCAATGTCCATAGACAAATGAGTGGATAAAGAAGATGTGGCATAGATATACAATGGGATATTATGCAGCCATCAGAAAGAATGAAATCTTACCATTTGTAACAATGTGGATGGAACTAGAAAGTATTATGCTAAGCGAAATAAGTCAGACAAAGACAAATACCATATGATTTAACTCATGTGGAATTTAAAAAACAAAACAGATGAACATAGGGGAAGGGAAGGAAAAGACAAAAACAGAGAGGGAGGCAAACCATAAGAGACTCTAAACTATAGGAACAAACTGAAGGTTGCTGGAGGGGAGGTGGCTGGGGGGATGGGCATTAAGGATGGCGCTTGAAGTAATGAGCACTGAATGTTGTATGCAACTGATGAATCACTGAATTCTACCTCTGAAACTAATAACACAGTATATATTAATTAAAGTGAATTTAAATAAAAAATTAAATTGAAAAAAGAAATGTCATCCTTTTGCTTTAGCATTTGTCTTGAACTGGGAGCTCTTGTCATCAAGACACAGACATTTAGAACTACGGCGGTCATTTGGATTGGTGTGCAGCGCTTGACAACAGAGAGAAACCATTGCAAAAGGACTCACCCAAATACTCATATAATGAATTTCATTCTTCTGTGGGCTGACACCTCTGTACCCTGGAGCCTGAAATGCCAATCCTGCAAAAAGAGATAGGCTAGAAACTTAGATCCTGGCGGAAGAGCCAAAAGATCTAAACAGGGCATGGTGGTTTACAGAATAAGCATCTCAGGACCTATTTGTGCATTTAATCTCTCAGCAATTGCTTGTCAGGAGAGGAAATTTCCTTCCCTCTTGGAGTGCTATCATGGAGAAGTTCAATTTCTTTCTTTTTTCACTCCCATCCACCCTAACATAGAGCCTTCCTACTATACATAGCCTTTGTTTACAGTGTTCCCACCAAGAATACCATCTCTCTGCCTAATTCCTACATAGTCCTCAATCTCCTGCTACTATGTGAAGACTTTCCTTTCCACCCACTTTAACACTCCCTCCTTCCTTTAAAAACTCATACTACTTACTGGCTACATCAGAGGTGAGCAAAGCCTGGTCCTCCATGCAAATGCAGCCTGCCATCCATTTCTGTAAATATAATTTCACTGGGACCCAGCCACACCATTCATCTAAGTATTGTCTATAACTGCTTTTGCTCTACAAGGGCAGAACTGAACTGTTGAGACAGAAACCATATAACATGCAAACCTAATATAATTACTATCTACCCTTTACAGAAAAATTTGCCAAATTCTGTACTGTTTCTTTAGTACTTATCAGATCCAGCCTTGCTCTGTGTTGGAACTCATGTTTTGTTGTTTCTGTATGTCTTCTCTCTCTCTTTTTTTTTAAGATTGTATTTATTTATTCATGAGAGACACAAAGAGAGAGAGGCAGAGACACAGGCAGAGGGAGAAGCAGGCTCCATGCAGGGAGCCTGATGTGGAACTTGATCCCAGAACTCCAGGATCACGCCCTGGGCTGAAGGGAGCGCTAAACCGGTGAGCCACCTGGGCTGCCCTCTGCATGTCTTCTCATTGGGTCTTTTTCTTTTTATTTCAACTTTATTCACTATTTGGATGTTACTGAGTGCCTGAATTAATCACATCTTTTTATTTTCTGTATTTCCAGTGTTTCTCAATGGGTCTTAAGCCCAAGAAGTTCTTTGTAACATGTATCTCAGAATAGATTATCAATAAACCTTATTTAATCAATGGATTCTTTTATTGATTTTTTTTCGAATGAGTATAATTTTCCCAAATTCTCCCATGAGATGTTCCTGGTACCGAAAAGGAGAGATTAAATAATATGTTATTTTCATACCATTTCAGTCTAGTGGTTTACAGTGGGAAGTGGGCACAGGCTGTTTACATTGCTTCAAGTTTTCTCTGAAAGTAAAATAAAACCTCAGAGGGACATCTCTTAGTAGTCTGGAAAATATTATATTGTCTATATACAGATTACAGAACTTTACTACTTTTCCCATTCTACTATATGCTGATTCCACCTACCTCCAAATAGGTAACACACACACACACACACACACACACCTGAAAGGCTCCATGAGCACTAGCAGACAGAATGTGGCCTAGCAGAAATTGATCAATATGGTTCTCTGATGGCCACCATGCTGATCTTGCTAATGGCCACTTGGTAGAATGAGTGGCCTGGCTGAGACCTGTGTTCCCAGCAAGGACTGGTCTGCAATGGCCTCTTGAATACTGCAGGTTACCTATGTAAATGAGCCTCAGCTATATCAGACTGGAGGAGAAAAGAAGCTCTTTGCATGGCCATATTATCAATTCTGAAAACTTCTCCAGCTGGCATTTGTCAGGGCAAATGAAAATCCTAAATTACTTTGGGTAAATCCACCTGCAATTTGTTCTCTACCCGTGAATACAATCGACTGGGGGAAAAAAGGGAAGTAGTATTCTCAAAGCTCTCCTGCAGCAAGCCTCCAGCTCCATGACTTCCATTCAGGCTGACTCATCTTGGTTTCTGAATAAATGTGAGGACTGACTTGGGGTCAGGTGTAATGTGATCTTCCCCTGGTCTGGCCTGGGGTTGGTGACTCAAGCAGAAAGAGTCCAATGTTTCTATTGTGAAATTGCAGCAGCTGATACGTTTAGATCTGCATAAAGTAGCCTTTTTATAATACTAACAATTTTCTCTAGTTATAATTTTCATGGTGTCTACTGGTTGAGAGATGATAGGACTTATTCACAGAATTTACACTCTAGTGGTTTGATAAATATATAACATGTTGAAAAGGAGTTTCGTGAAAAAGTAAACGTTATTCATCAGGGCTTTGGTTTCTCTAACATTTTGCTTTCAGCTGAGCAATATTATAAATTGTGTGATTTTTATTTGTTTTTCATTTATTTGGCTTTCTTTCTGGATCCTATACCTAACTGAATCCAAAGAGAACAGCACCGAAACAACCCAAAATATGGCATAGGGGGAAATGTGTATATCCTTTTCTTTATATTATCTTTTGTTCACGTCCTGAGGGGCTACAGAAGGCAGGATGTGGTGAGGTGCTATTTTATAGCATGTTTAATGCTTATCAGTAATTTTTCCCCCTGACCTCCTGCCTCAGACAATTAATTTTCTTGAACTGCTCACACACTAGAAGAACATTAGGTGGAAAAATAATGTTAGTACTAGTGAATATAATCTTGGAAGAAAAGCTGTGCAATTATTCAAAGACCTAATCTTATCTCTTGTTTCATTTTTATATCGCAAGTCTACATTTAAAAGTATTAGATATACTGTCCTGCTGTCCCACACCTTCAAACCCCAGTAAATAAATGCTGCTAAGTGCCACCAGGAGTGAAAGAGCTTGTAATGAGAAGTGTGAGGAGATATGTGCTCCATTCATCATTCTGTTCAGTCCAATATTGAGGCTCTTGTTATCAGCAGGATTCGTGGTGGTGTCATCGCGGCTGGCATAAATCTTCTGTCTGTGTGGCTCGGACTGATGCCCTATTAAAACTCTGCTTTCACCTAATCACAGAATGACCTTTCGATGTCTTTAATTAACCTCTGACCTGAACCATGCCCATGTCTTGTTGGTAGGTAAATCTATGGCATGACATTTGCTTATGACACTACATTTGTCTCGGTTTAATCATTATACCATTCGGATTATGGCTTGAATGAAATACAGTTGGGATCCCTGCTAATAGTTGGATTAATTTTTAAAAGGTTAGAACATAATATTTTCCTCTGAGCTCCAGTGATATCTTTGCAGACATTTCCCCCTAGGGAGTTGGGGTCCCCCATTAAAGTAAATTCAGGTAAGCCTTCAATTTCACCAATAATGTCATCTTTTCTGCTCAAAGTTATTCCTTTTGAATAGCCTGGGGAGCCAGAAGCATTCCAGACCCTACAGATGACTTTAAAGCTTTAAAATATGAGCTATCCTCACTTGTCCAAGACAATAGAATGCAACAGTAACAAGGGATTAAAAGAGAGAGAGAAGGAGGAAGGGAAGAAGGGAAGGAGCAGGAAAGGGAGACTTTCATCTCACTTTGGGAATGCTTTTCGACTCTGTAATATATGTGTGCCTCAGGTCTTGAGACTTCTTTGAATAATAAAATCTCATTCATATCTCATTCCTCCACTAAGAGGAGCCCTGTTGGTGACCTCCTATCTGATTTAGTAACTGTTACAAATGTAAAATATTTATAAAGAAATACACTTTTCTTACACACAACTGTAGTTCTAAATCGATTGGAGTGGTTACTAATTCGTTTAAACTGAGTAGGTCTTTTAAAATGGCAAGTTGGGATTGGCCTATAAATCATGACATTATGTGAATAAAATAAAAGTTTTGAGCTACCTAAGATTTATCCAATTTTATATTCAATCAGAAGCCCCATGAAGGGCTTAGCCTAGATGATCTCTCAGGTCTTTTTCAGTTGTAAAAGTCTATGATTCAGTGTCTCAATATTATAAATTCTAGGTTTATTGAGTCTGAATTCAAAAGGTTTTCCTGCCTTTAAAATACAATTTAAAAGTTATATTGTACAGACTTTAGGAGCTGGAAGTTTTTTGGTTTTTTTTTAGCTGGAAGTTTTCAAGTGTCCCACCTGCCTATGCCCTCCTCCCTGACCCACTCCTCCCATCTGAGCCTTGTAAGGTGTGGAGAATAGTTCCTACCAGTAGACTCCCTTGGAGATTAAAGAAAATGTATATATAGCACCTAAAACAGTGTCTGGCATGCAGTGATGCCTAATTCATTCTGGAGGCTAGTGGGTCTATTAGCACTTGCAGTGTTTGCCGAGAGATATTTACCTCCTAGATTGCTGTACTAGCTAGCCCTCCCCTAATCTCTAATCTCTTTTCTTTAAAAAGTATACGATTTAATGGTTAACAGCTTTGGAGTCACCCCGGTTCAAATACCTGCTCTATCAGCAACTTACTGGCTGTATGATCATGAGAACTTTACTTAACCTTCCACAATTTCTCATCCATAAAGTGGGAAAATAATTATACCTAATTAATGGACCTACTGAATGAGATAATACATGGAAGTCACTGTGTCTGCTCCATATTTTATCTCCGTTACCTAGCATACTACCTGGCACACAGTGAGGACTCAACAAATACTAAGATTTAACAATTAGATAAAATTATCTATTAGTTTAATTATATGTTAGTATTATCTATCGCCATCATCATCAATGAACTTGTTCTGTTTCTAGCTCACATTGCCTTTGGTTTAGAAGTAGAAGCTACATATTTTAGTGAAAGTGGGCTTTGATTTGGCCCAAGGCTGAAGTCAAGCAATGAGAACTACTACTGATATCTATTCTGCTTAATTATTCATTATTTAAGAAATATTTACTGAGCACCTATTATGTGTCAGGCTCCAGGGATGTGAGAGAAGGGTGGAAGACACACAATGTCTGCTGTTATCAAGCCAAGAGCTTATGAGAGAGAGGTTGATGTTAATCAAAGAAGGACACTAATAGAGTAACAATTACATCACTTGGCCAAGGATCATGACTGAGAGATACACAGCTCCACGAGTGGGCTTTGACATAGTCAGGGAAGTGAATCAAGGTCTGAAGGAGGAATAGCAGAGGATAAAGAAAGCTAACTACATGGGGGTTTATAGGCTGTGTTATAAAATTTTGTTTTTATCCTAATATAATAGGAAATAGTAGATAGTGTATTCTGAACTTTGTGTTTCCAAAAGCTTACCTTGATGGCCATGTGGAAACTAAGTCTGAAGGAGACGGGGCATACATGTTAAATGTTACTGATTTATATTGTACAAAACTCCAAAGAAGTAGTCTCCATTGTGATTCTTTCTTTGAACCTCAAAGAAAGGTTGATACCTTCTCATTAGGCACAAAAAGGTAGAGGAAGAGAAACTCCCAAATACATAAACCTTTCCTTTTACAGTTAGTATCAATACTAAGGACCAAGAAGTACCACACAGGCCTCTCAAGTTATCCTCCTCTGTACTTTTGCTGTGACCACAAGAGAACAAGGCTGTCCGTGTTTACTACCTTATATTACGAGCAGTCACCTGCTCTCTAATTGGAGGGTTATGTGCCGAGCCAATGACCTGGCCTCATAAAACCTCAGTGGTTATTACGCTGATGGGGCTGGGCTGTATAAGGAAATCAGAGTTATGAAACTCTCCTCTAAACAAGGTCCAACAAGGGCAGAAGAAAAAAACCATCTCTAGATAGGTTCTCAGGGCAATCTACCTGAGAGTTAAAGTGGGTTTATTCATATTTACTCCTGCAAATATTTATTCACCTCTTATTTTGCAACAAGTACCTTCCTGGTATTCATGGTGGACTAAGCCCAGCCTTGAGGGAGACATCTGCTATGTAATTTAAAGGGAAAAGTTACATTTATGAACCTACTGTGTACTTGATATTTTATGTGGATTATCTGATTTGATCATCTCCACAAAGACAACTCCACAAAGTAGAAATTATGATCTCTGCTATGGAAGAGTTAAGATTTGAACCTAGATCTACTAACTACAAAGCCTTTGTCTTTTTAAAAAAGATTTTATTTATTTATTCATGAGAGACACAGAGAGAGGCAGAGACACAGGCAGAGGGAGAAGCAGGCTCCACGCAGGGAGCCGGATGTGGGACTCTATCCCGTATCTCCAGGGTCACGCCCTGGGAGGAAGGAGGCGCTAAACCTCTGAGCTACCCAGGCTTCCCAAGCCTTTGCCTTTCCATTACACACCATGCTGTTTGCCAAGAAGGTGCCCCTTTTCAGAGATAGCTCCCCAAGAAGGAAGAGGTACCACAAGTCATCCTCTCTCTAGTGCCCCCTTTTTAAAGCTACAAGATTTCTGGATCTCAGCGCCATTGGCATTTAGGAATGGATGACTTTTTGTTGTGTGGGGCTGTTCTGTGCACTCTAGGATATTTAGCAGCATTCCTAGCCTCTACTTACTCGATTCCAATAACGCCCCAATTGTGATAATCAAAACTGTCTCTGGACATTGCCAAATATCTCTAGGGAGCACAACTATCCCTGGCAGAAAGCCACTGGTAGAGAATAAAGGCAAGAGGCCGAAAGACTGAACTTTGAGGTCAACCAGCACTTAAAAGTAACGCAGAGGAAGAGAAGCTGGTGTGAATGTTCAAGAGGGGAGACTTTCAAGAAAATAATGACTGGGAAAGTCAGCTGTTCCAGACAAGTTACATAAGATACGAGCAGAAAAAAATATTTTAATTTGATGATGAGGAGATTTCTAGGTAAATGCACGAAGGTAAGTTTCAGAGGACTAGGGGAGGAGGAGGCTAGAACTTGGAGGTGGGCAATAAGTGGAATAAATATGAGAGTGAACTCTCCTTTCAAGTGATATGCAAATGCTGAGCCCAGGGCTTAAGAGCCCAGAAGCATCTACTTTCTGTATCTTGGAATACTCTCTGGGAGCCCCAAGCAGCCATATGAGAAGTCCCAGCACCCTGACACCACCATGCTATGATCTCGGTCTCATCTGAACCCCACCTTCCACTTTCCTTGCCAAGTGGCAGACATGCAACTGAAGTAATTTTGGGGCCTCTAGACCAGCCCACCCCCCAGATGAATCTAGGTGACCTAAATCAAAGCTACTTGGGAAAGAATTGTCTAGTTGAATGAGCTCTGCCTAAATTCCTGAACCACAAAGTCATGAGATACTACAAAATATGAAATTTTAGGATGTTTCTTCACCCAGAATTATGTACCTGGACCACACTGCAGTGCTCATCCCAGTTGCTTTCTCCCATCCATGATATTTAAGGAAGAAGGATGTTAGACTGAATACCATCCTGTCCCTACTGCTCTGACAGTAACTGCACACAGACTTTAGAGTCATACAGATCCAAGTTTAATTCTTAACTTATCTACTTCCTAGCTGTGCAAAATAGAGGTTATTAAAAATCCTCTTCAAAGAAGCACCAAGATTGAGTGAGTTGTGTTTCTATAAAGCACTTGCACAGTGTCTGACATAATAAAAGTTTGCTAAATGTTAGCTCTCATTTAAGTAATGAATTTTTCCATCAAAAGATAGTAAATCATCACACGCTTTATAAAATGACCCTGACTTTGACTTCATAAAAGTTTTCAGTGACTTCATCCCTCCCAACTAGCAGGACTAATGGGACCTTCTGCCCATACCTTATTGCTTCTTCATAACCACAACCACAACCAAGTCTGATCCTATTGATCCTCTTATGGCTTCCAACCTCCAGTTCTCACTGTTGGCCTACAAACTTACACACACACACACACACACACACACACCAAGAGAATGCCTTTAAACCACAAGTTCTCCTGTGGGAAATATAAGTATTAAAGGATTGACTTCTGAATGTCTTTTTAGCAACCACAAAAATTCCAGTTCCAATTTGTGTGACATGTGAATCACTCCTGTTGGAAATAACTTAAAAAACAGAGAGAACTAACTAGGTGTTGGGAATAGAAAAGAAAGAATAAAATAGAAGTCAATGGAGGAATAGAGATTTTTGTAAGGGAACATTGGGAACTCTGAAAGGAAATTGAAAAAAAAAAAGGAGAAAATACCTATTTCTGCCAGGAGGCAAAGGACTGAGCTGCGTGTGAATGGGCCCAAGGGCAGAGCTGAAGCTATAATCCTGGCTACCGGACAGATTATTTCAAATATACCAAATTAGCCATGAAGATAGCCCAAGGCGTTTTCTATCTTGGCGACCCAAACTACTCTACATTTCTGAACCCACAGGGGACCCAGGATCTTGGAGGTGAGAGCTAATGATCCTGAGTCATAACATTAACAAACATTGAACATATAAGTAGAGGATAAGGCACAGAGAGAAAATGCCTCATAGCATGCATATTATCTGAAAAACCAATTTATAAACATCTCATTGATCTTCTCTAGGAGGGATCCCCTGCAAGGCTGATAATAAGCAATAGGAGTTAAGACAACATTAATTATATAGCATCCACCAGTTATAACTAATTTAAATGGGTGAATTGTTACCAGAAATGTATTTAGTGTGCTCTTTACCTTCCCAAACACGAAAACAAAAGGTAAATGACAACCTCTGGCCTTTAACTCCAATTTTCACATTGTCAGAAGTTCCTTATCTTCCATGGGCTTTTCAGGAAGAGGACTGAGGAAGATTGATATTGGTGTGTATGAAGAGTGGTGGGGGAAGGGGTCACACTAGGAAAGTATGGATTTAACAGTGGTGGTAGCCCATAGCTAGGTACTCCATCGGATTCTTCCAATGGGAACAGGCTGGCTTTGTAGAAACAGATTGATCTATGCCTTTTGAGTCAAAGTACTTAAGATGTGTCTACCTTGCTGAGAACGATTCCTTGTGACCACAGGGCAGAAAGCCATTGACCAGCTACTTCATATTTGCAGAGGTTCTTCTGAGCACGAAACTGACCCCACTCAGCCCCATCCAGACTTCCTTCCCTCCAACAAGGGCTCTACTTGGCCCGGTTCACATGTGAGCAAGGAGCAGAAGCAGGAAGAGCCGGACCTCACACTCATAAAGGGCCTGAAATGTAGACCTTTGACATTTTCTCCAAATAAATTTATACAAACACTGTACTTTTTGGAATGTTAAAATATTAATTTTTCAAATGTAAACATTTAAAATCTACTGCCTATGTATGCCCTGTTTAGGCAGCTCTACATTTTTGGTATATCTGATCCTCAAAAATGGAGTGATCTGATTCTTTCCATCTGTGGGAGCCCAACCAACCCACTAATCACCTACCGCTCTTCCCCCAAAATATTGAAACTTCTCAAACAAAGGGAACTAGATATATGTTAAGCTGAAAGTGGGAGTGATAAATGAATATGCAGTGGGCACAGGCAGGTCAAGAGGAAGATACTAAATTCTATTCCATTAAGTCCCACTAGAAGGTATATCCCTCAAGAGCTGGGGCTCAATCTTTCATCTCTATCTCCCTAATTCATAGTACAGTGCCTAGAACACAGTAGGAGCTCAATGCATGCATGTCAAACGGGTGAATGAATGAATGAATGAACAACACTAGCCCAGACAGCCTATTCTTTATGCAATATATGATACTGTCAAATTCAACTGCCTGCGAGGGAATCATTTGTCTATGGAGTAGGCAAATTTTCAATCTGAGACTGACTTCAAGCCATTGCTCAGACCACATGCCCAGCTAAAGGAACATAAATGATTCTTAATATCCTACCAAGGAAAGCATAAGTGGGAGAAGGAGAGATTCAGCTGGAAAAATCAGAGCATATTCCAAAACCAAAGAGAAATTCCTTTTGGATTGTCAATTATTTGGGATTACCTGGGCCTGGGTCACAGACCATTGGTGTGGATAATCAAGAATTGACTGCACATGTGGATGTTACGCCTGCTTGGACCCGGGCATCCCCCAGTGGCCTGATCACAGCCTCTACTACTCCCCACCACACAGAGCTCAGGGTAGGAGGTGTAAATGCACAGCAAAGCTGGGGAGCAGGGACCTCTATAAATACCCCTCAAAAATTAGAGTTTCCCCTGTAGGAATGAAGTGAGCTCTGTTATGCACCCTACAAGCAGAGCAAAGGCTGAGAGGAGGGAGGGCATCACTGAAGAGAAAATCAGGAACTGTCTATGCTAGTTGCATTTTCCTAGTTATTGCAATCTCGGAATAGTCTGTCCTAATACATTACATGTATTCAAAGCAAAGACAAATACCACCAAAGCTGAAGAGTGGGGAATTCTGCTTTGGGCACTGCCACCCATTGTCCTCACTGCTTTGTCCCTGACACTTGGCCTCCATTTGGCCCATTAGCTGCTCAGGGTCCCCAACAGCTTCCCCAGGGGGATGATCTACATTTCCAGCCTCTCCTCTTGCCCGATAGCCAATTTCTTCTCCATATTCTATTCTGCCAGAGGTCTGCCCTCAGCTCTCAAAGGTCAAAGCTAGGATAATTTGATAAATTAATCTGGGCTTTCAGATTAATGTGTTAATGGGCACTCTTTCTAATAAGAGTTTTCAGAAGACCTTTGTCCATTTGTGTTGACCATTTAATGGAATGGCCCTGAAGGAAGGCAGCATCGGGAGTGGTTGGTTAGGTGATGTCCGCCAGGGAGGATATTGTGGGGATCTGTGAATTGAGGCTTGCAAGACACTTCTGGATTCCTCTAGATGGATCTATCTATAGAGTCAGGTGATGATCAGGATTTCCTGTACGGAAGGACAAGTCTAGGATGTCACTTGCTATTTTTCTACCTTAGGGGTAGACTTTCTTCTGAAAGTCCTTTAGATGCTTTTCACCTTATTCTTCTAGTTTTCTGAGAGTATTTAAGCAAACACAAAAAGGGACAATTTGAGAGATTACACATAGCATCATAATCAACACAGATGAAGGGAACTGCCCTGACCTGAAAATTCTGTGGCCCGTTCTATCAAAGGAGAGAGCCCTGAAAACACAGAAACAGGGAGTCTTTCCCCACAGTTGAGCTGTCTAAAGGAGTCCTTCACCTCACCAGAAAGAGTTGGATAATTTATACGTTAACATTTTCTTTTAATGTGGATAGCATTTTCCTCATTTATAGTTAATTAGGTTAAGCATGCATGGGGAGCAAGGGAGAAAGGCTTTTAGTGATGCTCTAAATGATTAGTAATTTGAATGAAGCAAAGAACCTCACTAAAAGATGGAGCACTGACACATGTTAAACGGGCCTCCTTCTAAGTGCTAGAATTGGCCCACTCTGATTTGGAAGATACTGTGGTAATTAAAGCACTAAGATGAAAAGATACTGAAGGTGCTAAATATTTTAAACAGGCTTTAAGCCATATGTATGTGTGATATAAATGACATCAGAACAAATGGCTGAAGACTGAACATATTGG
The DNA here is from genome assembly GCF_053574225.1 of Canis aureus. NCBI lineage: Eukaryota > Metazoa > Chordata > Mammalia > Carnivora > Canidae > Canis > Canis aureus. The sequence continues at coordinate 38,466,683 of NC_135630.1, forward strand.
ATATTTGGTATCCTGGGAGTCACCTTTGGCCCTGGAGTCACACCAACATGCCAGGGCCCGGGGACAAAGTGGCAGTGATGAGCAAGAAGAATCCCATTTTGAGCTTCACGTTTCTCATTTGTAAAAGGAGAGTAATAGTAGTGCCCTCCCTCACCTTGGGGTTGTCATGATCATTAAGGATAATGTATGTGTTTCACTTTAGCGAATTGTGGGCACCAGGAAGTTAATAACTAATATTGTTGTAAGATCAATACCATCCCTCCTTGTTTGACTGAATCAAACACTTTAGGCGTGCTTTTCTTGTCTTCTTCCTTTTCTTTTAGTTTATTTATTTTAGAGAGAGAGAGAGAGAGAGAGAGAGAAAGAGAGCGGGGGAGGGGCAGAGGGAAAGAGACAAGCAGACTCCACGCTCAGCATGGAGCTGGACGCAGGACTCCCTCCCAGGACCCTGAGATCACAACCTGAGCTGAAACCAAGAACTGGATGCTTAACTGACTGAGCCATCTGGGAGCCCCTCTTGTCTTCTTCCTTTCAATGAATCTAGACTCAGGTTTATGGCAGCTAATCTCATGCAAACAAGGTGGAACTCCTCACATATATGGTTTTCCCCTAACACTAATCCAGTTGGAAGAGTTCCAAGCACTGCTTCCTTACCAATAATTTTCAACAAATAAGAATATAAGCAACAGAAAGTTTGTACGACAGTTTGCAGGACATCATTTGTTCCTATCACGCAGCAACAGCTTTAGGCAACCAACCTTCATGTTCTATGCACAGACAGGCCAGTGAGTGTCGTGTCATATGAAAAGAGCCCAGGGAACTTAGTCTAGTCCCAGCTTCAGCACCCCAAGCTATGTGACTTGTGGCTTGTTTCCAGATTTTCCGGACCTCTGTTTCACTCCCCATAACATGGCAACTGCCTTCATGAGGTAAATACAATTATTTAAGTGAAAGAATTCTAAGTCTCAACCCCCAGATCGAAGAATTCTTTTCCTAGACACAAAATTTTAATGGTTTAAAAGGACTGTGTGCTCCCCACATTTCTCTGGTTGGCTTGTCTCTCAATTCTTTCTCCTTTATCAGCCTTCTCATAAGGGAACCAATGAGGTTCTCTTCTGAGTGGAGTGTGGGCTATGAAGCCAGGTAGACTGAAATTTAAATCTCAGTGCTTCCATTGCTGGCCACGTGAACTTCAGCAAATTGCTTCACAGTGGGTTGTGGGTCTGAGTTTGTTCCCTTGGCTAAAGCAGCACAGGGCCCATTCCCAATGTCAGCATGTGGATAAAATTAGGATAAAGAAGGCCTGACGCATAGTCAGCATGGAGCATTGTTTAATTTCTTTCCTTCCAACAAGTGAGCAGGAAAATTGGTGGATTTTCCACCACTAGTCCCACGGACTCTCACAGAGGCCCCTGAACTAGTCAGTAAAAATTTTATTTTTAGCTGTCACACACACACACACACACACACACACACACACACACACCCCACTACCCCTAGACTATACCTACTCTCTCCCACCTTGCCCACTTTCCCCAGAAATGAAGCCTGCTTAAGACCATTTAAAAGCAATGTTCAGACCTTGGTGAGGAGGGGTCATTGCCTTCCAGATTTCTAGCCACCCAACCGCCTTCAGGCAGCTGGCTTGATGAGGAGGAGGTGATTCTTTTTCCCATTGTTTTAATTTAATTCTAATTGAATGTATGGCTGGAGATGCCTTAAATGGACTTTTTTTTTCTGGTTAGATTTCCTCGGGGAGTGTACCCCAAGACCTCTCTCTTTGTGATAACTTATTCTGGTCAGCAGAGCCAGGGTCTATTTATTACATCTCCCGACCACCCCCCCTTCCAAAGCTCAGGCAGGAGGGGCCCCTCTGCAGTTGCTGATGACTAGGGAATTACTCAAGTGTGAACTGTTTCACTGTCTGTCACTTTGCTCATTAGGCAAGTGAGAAAATGTATCTATGGCTCTGTCTCACGGTCCTCATTAGCTTAGCGGCACATTTTTACTTCCCTTATTTGTTTTAAAGATGAATGCATAAGAAACAGCATTCTGCTGGTGTTCCTCAGTATAATTTTAAGAAGCAAAAGCCTGGATAATCTTATTATCTTCCCAATAATTGTGTTGTTCAGACGATAGGGATAGGGTAATTGCCTCTACTGCATTGCCAGCCAGACTATAGGGGTGTAACTGTTTTCAGCTATAGTAAAAACTGAAGTCCTCAGCACTGGGGTAAGATCATGATCTTTTTGGAAAGACAGTAAACAGTCCAATCAGGACAGCTAAATAGAATAATGAGCCTATACGCTAAGAATACTGTTTTTTTCCCCCTCCCAATACTCTAGTTCCTGTAGGTAGGAAATATACCATTACTATCACTACTTTTGTGTTAAATGCAGTTCTATCTCTATGGGGGGATTTAGCAAAAGAGTCATTGGGAGAGGGACAATGATATGGGAGGGATATAGGGGAGTGTACATTTAAGATTTGATTTTTATGGAGCATTCTTTACAGGTATTTATGATTGTTTATCATCTCCAGATTTATTTACTGAGATGATAAAACAGAGCTGAGATCACCCAATATCATTCAAGAGTTTGACATTCTGGTTGCCTTCCTGATAGAAATGTGTCAGCCTATTTCTTGTTTGCTGCGCTTGACTTGGGGTGTTTAGGATCCTTTTTTGTTCAGCCACATAAATGTTGTTCCAAATTCATTAGCATCTGTGTGGAGTCCCACCCTGTGGCTAAAGATTTAAGTGTGTGTGGGGGGGGGGGGTTCTGTCCCACAGGACTAAAGGGCAAAATTACTATGCTCTTTTCTTTCCCTAAACTTAAAAATTCTAACACATACATAGCGTGTTGGAGCTGGTTAGCTGCTAGCATCAGTTCAAATCTAGGTCCGCATAACAGAACAAATAGATGAGCTAGACTGGCAAATATGCAGAACATGTTTCTGTTTATTTGTATTTTCAGATTTAGAGTCAAAATTTAAGAACTGTGGAGAATGAAGCATTCTCTCCTATTTTGGGTGGGGGGAGGGGAGAGCTTGATTCTTTTAGTCACAATGCCAGCTAAAATGCCTGATTTTCATCTCCCTCCACCATTTTCTTCATTCAGAGAAATGAGAATGCACGTAACCCATTCAAGGGAAATATAATGCATTATTATAATAGGACTTGGCCTAAGTAGCTAATCACTTTTTATTAACACTTTTTGGTCCAGGGAGTTGGGATTTCTCCAAGCTGACTGTCAGGGCAGGGATTCTGGGAGTCTATATTAGTAATTAGCATTACAAGATCTCGACTCCTGGGGTGATTCAAATTAATACAAAATAAAAGTGCAAATTTCCAAATAGCTTTGAAAGCCTTATCTATTATTAAATTTATGTTATTAAAGCTCTTTCCAGCCAGTATGACAGGAGTCCAAAGTGGAAGTCTTCCTAGACTCGTCCTGGACTCTTTAAAATTAAATAAAAGAGCATACAATGAAAGATCAAAAGAATGTTCTGTACAATTGAGTTACGCCTTGGCAGTAAAGTTTTCCACCAAACCAAATCCCTACAAAGCAATATGAGTTTCATGGTCACAGTTGCTTTTGGACCTTCCTTGATACATTTGGCAGCTATCTTGAGAGCATCCAAAGAACCGCTGGCAACATCAATCACTCATTTCATAAGCAGGCACTAAGAGGCGACAGGAGGGCGCTTGGCACATTACCATCTCTCCACCACACAACCCCTCCCAGGCAGGAAAAAAGACAAACGGTGCAGCATAGAGACATTATGGAGTACTCGTCTTCGAATAAGGTTCTACTAATGTGTAAATAACCTGCTTTCTCTAACCATGTCTTTAGCAGACTAAGTGGCTAATTGTTATTGATCAGCTCTGCCCACTGTTCCAATATCAGTCATTATTGAAAATAATCTCAGTATCCTTCATTAAGCATGCATCTGTTTCCATGGGAATGCATTTTCAACACAGAGAAGCTACTTGAGTGTTATTGGTTTCACTGGTTGTGCCGGCACCGAGGGCTGTGGTTGCCCAATCTGTCATAGTTAATCAACTCTCATCTCTTAACACTGGCTGCAGTTATCAATGAGGTAAGGATTAATATTCTGGGCGAAGCAGATGATAAATCATTTGTATATAATTAGTGTACAGCAAGGTTACAGCTGACATGAATTTTTATCTTAATTATGAGAGAAATTTGTTCCATTAATTTAATTTAGTTTGCATGAGTGGCTAGACACCTAACAAAGTTAATCTTACACCTGTCATTACAGCATTAAGGAGAGAGGCTCGTGTTGAGGCGCTGGTCTCGGGTCCTCCCGCGATGAGGATAATGTTGTTCATCCTGATGTGAAAATAGATGATCGTAGACAGAGGATGTAAAGTCGACTCTCTTTAAGGATGTCCCCGGGGGATTTGTGCGAGAACATTGAAGCAACTCAACTGGCATTGCCACACTTTGGATATCACCATCCCATTTCAAAATTACCTCTCCTCTGCCATGTAAATCAGGTGGAAGACAGAAGACACAAGAAGAGATTTGTTTTTTGTTTTTAATGTATATATGTGAACTTTAGAGCTTGTGGTCAGGGAGAGCTTCTCTCCGTGACAAGCTGTTGCATTTGTATCAAATGCAATGAATTAAGAAATGTGTGGTGTTTGGGCTGTCTGTTCTAAGTGCTTCGTGTTTATGTTATAATTGAACAGAATAAATCACATAACTGGGTCTACTGTACAAGTGGTAATTATGCAGGCATCCCGAAGGCTTCAGAGTACTGCACAAACCTAAACCCTGTCCTAATTATCCAAGTAATTACTAAGTCTGATCAATCATATTTGATTGATAGATGAGGTGGGGCTGTTTATGCAGCAGAATGTGATGTTCTTTATTTTCCTAATGGTTGGCTACCCACTTAAGATTCTGTAAAAACCTTGCTAACCTGGATTATTTAAACTGGTTTCTTTATAGGTTTAGCTTTGTGCTAATTGTTTTGCCTGGGATGCTGACCTGGTTCAGGGGAAATCTTTGAAGGAAGAGGGGCAGAAAATCACAGGGTCACAACACAGTATCTTTGCATACACTATGACCGGGGAATGATTCCATCAATGTCGAAATCGAACGTAAGACGGAATCATGGAAGAGGCCATTTCTGAAACTGCAAATTTGCGGTCTAAGTCCCAACGTTCAAAGGAAAGGGCCTTTGCATTTTAGGATACCCCAAATCAGCCTGCAACTGAAATGCTAATCGCACAGTAACTCAGATTAATGTATTGTAATATTAGTCCCCAATTATCACTTGGAGATAGGGTCAAGAAGTGTATAGTTGGTTATTCACAAGAAATGACTGATTTAAAAACAAAGAGCTCTAATGGAATTCAATAGTGCTTTTCAGTCATTCTGCTTGGCATCTCTATTACCTGAGATGATTCACAGTCCATTATGGGAGCTTCCATGCTAATAGAATGTCTATCTTCTGTAATACAGACACATCAGAGCACTAACTGGGAATCTGTCACAATGAATTTCATCTAGATTTCACTTCATCTCTTCATGGACTGTAAAATTTGCTCTTGTACAATGCCTAAATTTACTGTGGGTAATTGAGAGAGATCTATAGATGCAGCAGCACTCGGTAAAAAGCAGTTTTCCAAAGATCTATTGTAAATTGTGCAGCTTTGCCTCAGCTGGGGAAAGATTATGGTGAGCTGAATCTTGCCTTTACTAATGAGATGTTTTGGTGAGTTCAGAAGAGAGAGGGGGGCAGATGCTTTAGGGGGCTCTGCCACGTGGAAAAATGAAAACAAGGGAGGCATCTATCTCTCAGTCCCAGCAAAGCTTTGCAAAAGGGACAATAAAAATTTTGGACACAGGCTTCATTACCTTCCATCAGGAGGATAAATCAGGGCTACAAGAGACATAATATTTTCCGAATCTGCCTGCATTTACTTGGCAGAAAAAGAATGTCTCCTGCACGACCCAGCTTTCCAGAAGCTTACATTTGCCTCCGCTTGCGGCTGCAGGTAGAACAAATTCCATCTCTCATTTGCTAAACCTTCTGTTTCACAGATTGTTAATCCGAACTAAAATATTTGGTATTAAGCTATCTGCATGAATTGTTGATAAAGAATTAAGATAACATTTGAGCTATTAAATATAATGTGTGCTCATATTTTTTCAATGGATACTTGGGTTACTGCTCATAAAGTATACACACTAACCTTTTTTTTTTCTTCAAACCATTTCCCTTTCTTTATTTTACTTATCCCCATCAAAAGCTAAACAGAATCACTGGGTGCCCTTAACAATCGTAGGGTTTAATATTTGTTAGCCAATTAGAATTGTGATATATTCTATAGCTTTTTTCCTAAGCCAGGAACTGAATAATAGCATCATGCTTCACTGGCAGTGAAGTGAGCTGAGCCTTTACATTAGGAGAAAATCAGAATGGTATGACTGCAGTTCATTACTGAAATAGGTAACTGATGAACTGAAAAGACAAAGGGCATTGTTAAATGAAATGTCATTATTAGAGGTGCTCATGTTTAACAAATGTACTGTAAGTTAATTCAGTAGTGTTTTCTATAAAGTTCCTCACTGAATGTTCGCTGCTCATTTTTACTGTCTCTGCATACCTAACATCTCCTTAAAAATGTTTTAAAGGAAACAATGTCAACCCCCAATCATGAGGAGTAATTAAACCTAGATCAGGACCCTCTTCTGAGCTCAGGTACTTGGCATCAAGTTCACTGAAGACCCTGACCAGATGCAATTGTGTTTTTGTTGCTAGATTTACAAGCAAAATGCCAGGATGTGTTTAAAAAAAAAAAAAAAAAAAAAAGGCACAATCATTTTGCAGAAGACTTGAGAAAAATGTTTTCAGCTTAAAGAGAAAGAAAAGCAATGAAACCCCTTTGGCATCTGTGCAAAACTGTTTGCTTGGCTCTGGAGGTGATAAAAATAATTTATGAAGCTCTACATTTTTAGCAAGAGGAAATGACCTCAGCTTTTGGCAATCTGATGCAGTTAGTGAAGCCTCTCTCTACTACTTTTATGGATTTCCTTGAGCTGCATATTCTGTGACCTGTATTTCAGATTTATTGGCAGATACATAAGGCACATTAAGTAATATAAAATGCAGTGAATGCATCAAACAACTCAGCAGGGACCCACTGACAGCAGGCAAGAGGCTGCCTCTTAGAAGAAGTTACTTGCAATAGAATATCTGTTTATGCATTTGTCTAATGCAGCTCTGAATTTTTGTTACAAATGAAGACATTGTTTCAAAACAAGAGTCTCTAGCTGAACACATAATATAGTGAGTGGCGGGAAGAGGGTGTACAGCCAACTCTAAAATCTAATCAAACCCTCAGGATTTTGAGTATAAACACTCTAACTTCCAGTTTAGGGGTAAGCATGACGTCTCAGTAGGAGAAAGGGAGTCCTCAGCGTGTCGTGTTGGGTTCTAATCAAGATAATAAAGTGGCATTTTGGGGATCCCTGGTGGCGCAGCGGTTTGGCGCCTGCCTTTGGCCCAGGGCGTGATCCTGGAGACCCGGGATCGAATCCCACATCGGGCTCCCGGTGCATGGAGCCTGCTTCTCCCTCTGCCTGTGTCTCTGCCTCTCTCTCTCTCTCTCTCTCTGTAACTATCATAAATAAATAAAAATTAAAAAAAAATAAAAATAAAGTGGCATTTTGATGAGGAAGATGCAGACTGACCTATAATGTCTTTGGGTAAATATTTACCACCCTGATTTTTTTAAAAAGGTTTTTATTTATTTATTCATGAGAGATACAGAGAAGGAGGCAGAGACACAGGAAGAGGGAGAAGCAGGCTCCATGCGGGGAGCCTGATGCGGGACTTGATCCCTGGACTCCAGGATCATGCCTTGAGCTGAAGGCAGAAGCTCAACCACTGGGCCACCCGGGGTGTCCACCTTCCACCCTGATTAAGAGAAGAAAAGTATCTGGGAGGATGTGTGTGTTCAGTAGAGCCATTCACTCAGCACTTGAAATGGAGCCGACAAAAATTTTGTAAAACCTACATCCCCATCCCTGTTGCCATGAATAGTCGGGGCCCCTGGGGCAAAGTGGAAAGAGGGCCAGTATGGCAGTGAGGAGACCTGAGTTCTCACTGGGCCAGTTGTATCACCTTGGGCAACTCACACCTTCTCTCTCAAGTTCACAATGGGACTCTTGGCATCCCTTCCAGCACCAAAATCCCTGATTCTTAAACAATGAAGTCCTAAAGATTAATATAAGAGAAATGAGACCACAGGAGGCAGGGGACACCTCCACCAGGAGTGAATCACTTGGGAAGATTCAGGCCCTGGCATAAACTCAAAATAGACAATTGAGGGACACGTGACTTCATAGGGGGAACTTTTAATTCACCTTCTTGTACCTGTTACATTTTACCATTAACTATTACCTTTTAAAAATTACCCTGCAAGACTCAGATAAAGGTACTTCCCCCTTTCAAAAATTCCCCTGGGTGCCTTCCATCCTATGGTGGCCTCTCCATCCTCTGGAAGTAGACTGCTTTTTATTTGCACCACTTAATATCGCCCACAGGAACAATTAAGTAGAGAGGTGAAAGGCTCAGGTTCTGGAGTCAGACAGCCCAAGTTTAAGTCCTGGTTCTCCCATTCTTAGCTGTGTGACCTTGACCTTGGGCAAGTCTCCTAACCACTTTGAGCCCATTTTCCTCTCCTGGAAAGCAGGAGTGACAATAATAGTGTTCATTTAATGGATTATTGTGACGATGAAATGAGATCCAATTTGTAAAGCATTTAGCACAAAGCATGATACAGAGTAAAATCCTCAATCTATATTAGGTCTGATTATTATTGACATTATTATTATTACTCTGTTCATGCCTTTTCTTAACAAGAGAGCAATTCATTAAAGGCAGAGCCACAGCAGCACGTGTCATCTATGTTCCCTACAGTGCTGGGCTCCCATTATGTTTTCAGAACATAAGTACTGATGGATAAGGTCCTGATAAGGTGGAGAAAGAAGAATGAAGCATAATAGCAATAGATAAAAATATCTGTGCTCCTGTTGCATGAAGAGCAATTCTAATAATGGCTACCATTATTAAACATTCACCTTATGCTAGACACTTTACAGAAGTTATTTCCAATCACTACTCTGCAAGATCTGTCTTATTATCCTTGTTTCACAGAAACAAAAATTGAAGTTCAGGGAAGGTAAGATATATTCACAAAAATACAATGCTGAAGGAAAGGAATGAGAGTCGATCACATGTTTGTCAGCTGCCAATGTCCATTTCTATCATATAGCCCCTCCACTCACAAAATTACTGGCCAATCACATAGAATCTCAACCTCTGCACGTGCACTATAGCCATCCCCTCCTGGTGAGTAGGGGAAAGAAATTAGAGATGAGATAGCCATAGGAGCCCTCAGCGCTGAGTCACAGAGCAAAATGGATAGCCCACAGTTGAGTCAGTCTTCAAAAATGCACAATATGAATAGAAATGCAGATCCAAGTCATCTGGGGCTCACATCATGGCACTAACCATCACCAGGATTCTCTTTAAACTCTAACAATAGTGGCTTAAAGTCAAAAGTTACTAAATAATCAAGACATTAAATATGGCTGTTAAATAACAATAATACGGTGTCATGTTACTTAGAAATACACTCTTGCCTTATACTTACAAAATTCCTCTTCCCTAGCACTCCCTAGAACACTCATCAGCATTAAGTTAGGAGTAATGAGATAGGGGGATTCACACTGGCAAAGTTGGGACATGGCCTGAGAAGACAGGATTAGGAGAGGCAGCCAAGACCAGCCGTGAAATCCCAATTGGAAGTGCCAGTACAGGTTATGGCTTGGACTGGGGCCAAGGGAGAAACATGTGGGGTCTGTGCACAACATGTTGGGGGCCATATTATCAGGAAGGACCTGATATTATGAATGTCTTTGTCAGTTGGAAAATATCTGGGCTCTCTAAGCAACCATTTGCAGACCTGAATGTTGCCTACCCTCCAGAAATATCTCATCCTAGACCTGAGTTATTCCCTCTTGTTTATCCAAACGCCAGGTAGAAATGCTTGGGATGATAAAACAGAGAGTACAGGAATACATTTGCCTGGGGTACATTTTCTTAAAGTGCTTCACAGCAAAGAAGTCCCAGGCTCTGCTAGCTAATTTAATAAAGAGAGTTAAGGCAAGAACCACCTCTAATAATTCCAAACTAAAATTAGACATTCACCTGAAAAATTCAGGTAACCAAAACAAAAACGAGAGGGACTTTGTTTATTTAAATTATGAGGATAATTGCCTCAATTCTCCAATTCCCCTCACTCGGGTAGACTTGGCTTGAGTATATCAGTATCCATGGTGACTCATCTAATAAGTAAACTGCATTAGCTCTGCTACTAGCAGAGAGGCAAGGAAAAGGTCTTGAAATCTATCTTTCGTGGCTTCCTTCCAGAGCAAGGGATTTCATTATATCCTGAAGACATGAGGCAGTTCAAAGAGATCTGAAATATGGAATGAGAAGGAGGAGGAAGAGAAGTTTGGGCTTATACACTTGCTTTTTAGTTTTGTTTTTATATATGAGAATTAGACCCTAGAAACAGAGACTCTAGGGGGAGGCTTTATTCTTCTGGTCCAGGATTTTGTTTTGGTTTGTTCTATGGTTGATATCTTTCCAAAAAGTTCCCCCCACACGAGGAAGCTTTCACATTTCCCCTCATGTACATAATTTTAAATAAGTATGACAGGGGATCCTTTTAAAAAAATACACATACATGATTTTATATTCCATGGCTAGAATGAAACTTGATGGAACAAATGCATAAAGGTACCTGTTTAATAAATCCAGACAGTGTGGAATGATAATAGAAATCATCCCAAAAGAGGCGCTGCAATTTTCCTGCAACAGCGGAACAATACTTGGTTTGCATCCATCTACTTTTGAAAACCATTTTATGATTACAAGCATGTAAGCTACTCGAATTATTACTGTAAATAATTAATCATTTCCTTTACAATCACTTATTAATTAGCTGTCATAACACTGTTGTGAGTTAGGTGGAAGACAAGGATTCAATATTCAGTTATTAACACCTAATTAAAATATTCATTGTTTTCCATATGTTGTTTATAGCTTTGCTTCCTCACACTTGATCACAGACTCTCTCTAAAAAGGAACAATGTCCTCCATTTGCTTAGCGACATCGCCATCTGTTGTTGGGAAGTGGAAACCATTCTTTTCGGGGGTTTTTCACGTAAACAATAGCTTAATCCTCACCTCAGTTTTTATTTGGAATCGAAAAAGTTTGGTGCACACTGTTCTTTCCTGAAATTTTTTTCTTGATTTCAAGACTATTTTCAATGGTATCATCTAAGTGGTAAATTAAGTGAGTCCATTAACAAACTGTGGTGAAAAATTCAAACTACACCAAATCAGGGAAGAGAGGAGATCAGCTAAATGACGTGGTTTACATAAAGTCATAAGAGGGGGAAATTTAAAATTGATCACCAACTGACCTACAGATTCACTCTCCATTAACTCATCTGTGTAATGAAAGTTCAGGGATTTGTTGAAAGATTGCTGAACCCAGGGATGAAGACTTTGTTATTGTGCCCAGTTTACAAATAAGGAAGCAGAGGCACTGAGAGTAAAATAATTTGCTGAGAGGCACCTGGGTGGCTCAGTGGTTGAGCATTTGCCTTCAGCTCAGGTAGTGATCCCGGGGTCCTGGGATCGAGTCTCACATCGGGCTCCCTGTAAGGAGTCTGCTTCTCGCTGCCTTTATGTCTCTGCCTCTCTCTCTCTGTCTCTCATGAATAAATAACATCTTTTTTTAAAAAAAATTAAAAAATAAAAAATAAAATAATTTGCTAATTCACAGTCAGCTACATAATTTGTAGGGCCCAGGGCGAGATGAAAATGTGGAGTCTCTCACTTCAATAGCAAGAGAAAAATGCTTTTAAAGGAACTGAAATACAAAGCTTTTGCCTCTCTTCTCTTTCTTGCTATGACTTATTCGCTATTTTACGTCATTCTAAGCAAAGAAAATTTTATTTTTAATTTATAAGTATGAAATGTATCATTAATTTTTATATTGTGCAATATTGGTTTTATTTTTTTAAGATTTTATTTATTTATTCACAAGAGACACACAGAGAGGAGAGAGAGAGAGGCAGAGACACAGGCAGAGGGAGAAGCAGGCTCCATGCAGGGAGCCCAACGTGGGACTCAATCCAAGGTCTCCAGGGTCAGGCCCTGTGTTGAAGGCGGCGCTAAACTGCTGAGCCACCTGGGTTGCTCATAATATTGGTTTTTAAGGCAAATGTAAGAACATTTAACTTCTACGCAAAATAAATGAAATTATACAATTGGTTATTTTGTAGCTTATATATGTATCTTGCTCTCACCAGAACAGTGGAAACGCTGCACAAAATTAACTCAGCTGCTCTTATTTCACTTGACAGGTGCACATTCTACCAACGCTCTCTACCTTTGGCTTGCTGATGAGCAAGAAAAGACTCAAAGGAAAAGGAATTATAATTCTTTTTCCTTCCATGTCATCATTGGCAGCATAAACACTTGGCTAATACAGAGAAATAATATATAGCAGGACGTGGCCGCATTCCCTGTCATTCGTGTATCTTAGAATGCCACTGCCTTCTCTCTGCAATCAGAGTCCAGGTGCAAACAGAAAGTCAGTCATAGACATAACAGGTTTACCTTGCATGCACTTTGGGTGTCACCGAGCTCCCACATACTGTTGGCCCACCAGAATTCTGTGCTCCTGGGACATTGCAAACCCTGTAAGAGCGGGAGCTGGCCAGGAACAGTGGGACTCAGGCTGCACTCATCTTCTCTACTCACATACATGTTCCAACAAGGTCTTGTCAGACTTCGCTTATAAAACATAAGCTCCAAGATAATACTATAAAGAATTTCAAGACAGCGACCACGGAGCATTAAACCAAGTGTGAGGTGCTCTGCATGTGGAGTCCCGCAAGACTGTATAGACCACACACCCACAAAGCAGACCCCGAGGTGATGGCTACAGGTGGAACCCAGGTAGTCTGAATCCAGAGCTCCTGCTCTCAACCACCATGCTCTACTGCCCTCAGACTGTGCCCAGAGGCACGTTTAAAAGGTTCTACTTTAGGCATCCATTATGCATAGAATTAAAATAAAGATTATAGTAGCTGTAGGGCCTTGGGAGTCCAGCCTCCTCATTTTACAGACACAGATAAGAGGCCTAAAGAGCCAGGATGACAGCCCTGGCGTCTTATATCCAGACCTCCTCAATCAGACTGTCAAAATGAATGCAGTAGTCCTTCCCTCTCCTCTCCAGCCCTTTCCTGGCCCACCCTTCTTTTGTTGACCTACTTCTCCTTTCCTATGCCACCAAATCCTATTGAGTCCCCATTGTTCAAGCGAGGTGAACTCCCACCCCTTCCCTTCCACCATGGTCCAAAAAAGGGCTCTCAGGCAGGCCTGGCAAAGCCACACCTCCCCGAGAACCTCACTACAGCTGTGGGGAAGAGAGGAAACCCCTCTCCTCTAGGATCTTGAAGCAGGCTGACCATGACCTGGGAATTAAGAGGCCAGTGGAGACTCGTGCCAAGAGTTCCTTAGGTGGTGGGAAACAAGACTGGGATCTGAATATGAAGAGTCAACAAAAGAATCTTGTGTTTAAAATGGCAGGTTTAAGGATGCCTGGGTGGCTTTGTGGTTGAGCATCTGCCTTCGGCTCAGATTGTGATCCGGGATCCTGGGATTGAGTCCCATATCAGGCTCCTTGCAGGAAGCCTGCCTCTCTCTCTGCCTATGTCTCTGCCTCTCTCTCTCTGTATCTTTCATGAATAAATAAATAAAATCTTAAAATAAAATGGTAGGTTGAGTACACATATTGCTCACTACTTCTTCCTGAGACAGCTGAAGTGATAAGAAGAAATAATAAAGTTTAATAGACAAGGACATTGAGAACAAGAGAGTGGGTAAAAATTGGTACCTGCAAACAAAAATGCCCACAAAGGTTTGGAAAAGGGAAAACAAATGGAAGACTAGTATCTGGCTTTACAAAAGGGAGGAAGAGAGACATCTCAGAGCTCCCATGGAGTGATGGTGGGAATTATTTACCACCGAGAATTTACCAAAAACCCCAGGGCTCCGGGGCCAGGTAGCTTAGAAAACAGGAGGAAGGCTCTAGGCTGACAACAAGAAGACTGTGTGAAGTCTCTATTAGAGCAACTAGACATATTCCTAATCTACCACCCCAGTTTGTTACAGTTGGGTCACTAACCCTCTGATTCCCATAAGAAACCAGAGAATAATGAAAACACTGAAAGGACCAGGATCTTGACTCTGGAATCCTTAGCAGAGCAGAATGGGGTCATGGGTGAGGTTCTGTGCCCCAAGCTGAGAGATTAGGGAATGGGTCGTGGATCATGGCTATGGGCCTACCTTTTACCAGAACACCAGTAGTCAGGAGTATATGCCCAAGCAAGACATTGAACTAGTTTCTCTGGAAAAACAACAAAGAGTACAAACTATGGCAGTTTGTACTGTGGCACTTTAGCTAAGTGGGAAATACATTTAGCAGGATCTCCTTCCCTGTGTGGTTCTGGGTTAGGGTGACAAGAGAAATCTGTGTGAAGTTTGGAAAAACGGAGGGGAGCAGGCTCCATTATATTCTAAATGCGGGTGTAGGGCACTAGGTGCCACTACGGCCCCGACACGTAGTCACTGATCCACTGGCCTACCCTGCTATAGTTTCTTTGGTAGGTCATCTGATTCATTGAGGTTGAGGTGGTGAGAACCCCCTTTGCAGCCCCACCCCCACCCACTTTCCCAGTTCACAAAGGAAATTAGGGAGATGGAGGAAGAAGTGCTCACATCAAAGTTGCCCAAAAGAGTCCATGGTATCTCTCCTGTGCTCAGTCACTGGAGTGTGGGCAGCATGGCTCTGATACAAATGCAATGATGCATCAGAACACAGCACCTGAAGCCACTGGCCAACTGCACTCATTGCAGTGGAAAATCTAAGAGGCACATTCTCAAGGGTGCCACAGAGTTGTCACCAGCCAAGGGTGCTAGGAGGCTTGCATTTTTCCTTCTTCCTACTCTCGGGATCAGTGCTCGCTTCGGCAGCACATATACTAAAATCCTACTCTCGGGATCAAGGGCTGCTGCAATGAAGTACAGCAAGCTTGGTGACTTAAAACAACAGAAATTCATTGCCTTGCAGTCCTGGAGGCTGGCAGTCCAAGATTAAGGTGTCAGCAAGGATATGTCCCCTTTGAAACCTGCAGGAGAATCCTTCCTTGCCTCTTCCTAGCTTCAGTTTGCTGGCAATCTGTGGCATCTCCTGACATGCCTCTGCATAATTGTATATGGTTGGATTTGTGGATTTGCTTTAATGTTAGCTTCACTTCTTTATGTTTCAGGTCCTGATTCTTTATCCATAAAACAAGAGCACTGTGTTAGCTTATAAAAAAGATTAACACCAACACCAATAACATTAAAAAAAAAAAAAACCCAGTCCACTTTTTCCACAAAAAATTCTGCATTCATTCTCTTTGTCAGGCACTGTGTGAGGCCCAAGGACATTCCAGTCAATGACACAGGCACATCTCTTCAATTTCATGAAGTTCACAGAGAAGATGAGTATTGAGAATAAATATGCTGTGGTACATTCATACAGTAGAATACTACATTAATAAAAATAAAATGCCTCTAAACACAACAACCTGGGACCCCTCACAGCCACAGTGGTGAGCATCTGTAGGAAGTTTAAGAACAGAAAAACTAGCCTCTAGTGATAAAGTTCAGAAAACAGAATCATCTATGGGGAGAGAGGGAAGGCACAGCCTTCTGGGATGTTGGATTTTATATCTCAATCTATGCAGCAGATCCTTGGATTTACACACATGTAAACATTCTTCAAGATTCAGTATTTTCCTGGGTGTTTATCAAGCCCCAGTATCTCATTAACAAATATCCCCACATATAATGAATCATTTGCTAAAAATGCTAGCAAGAATAACTAGTGTTCCACAGAGGATCTGATCTGATCTGGGGAGTTTAGGATGGCTTCTTCAGGGAAGTCAGAAGAAGCTTCAAAGAGGGGTTCAGTAGGTGCTGAGAACAGCTGGACCTCTGGGAGATCTGATGCCAGAGGGCCTGGGACACAGGGAGCAAAAACAGGGAATGGTGTGAGACAAGTATGCAGAGATGGGCTTGGGTCTGAGCCAGCAGCCACCTGAAGCCTATGTGAAGGTCATGGCACTGAAACCTATGGAGAGGCTTTCAAGGAGCAAACATACCAAAGATGACTTAGAAGACAGTGGACGGTCAATTCAGGTACATTTTCTAACAGCTGGGTTGACAACTGAGGGTCTCTCCGCAGCAATACTTCACTTATCAATTTGCATCTAAGGGAATCACTCAATACAGATCATAACTTATTTCCTTACTTTTTCTGCCCATCCTGCTCAAGACAGCAGTGCTGCTAAGTGAATCTCTAAGATACACAGAATCAAGCATGGATACCTCTCTCCCAGATATAAACTGTTGGACTACATCTAAATATGCAGACCAAGACTTTTTTGCATAACCAGCCAGTATGGTCAGCTAGTGAGCCAGTGCTCAAACAAGCTTCCATGGAAACACCAGTGCTCCATGGGGCATCAGTTGTTAGCTAGAGTTAAACACGCCTAAGAAACAACATGTGTTGGTGTGGAGGAAGAGGAATCCTTGTGCACTGTTGGCAGGAATGCGAACTGGCGAAGCCACCATGGAAAACAGCAAGGAAGTTCCTCAAAAAATTAAAAATAGGATCACCATATGAGCCAGTAGTTCCACTCCTGGGTATTTACCCAAAGAAAACAAAAACACTACTTCAGAAACACATATGAACTCCTCTGTTCATTGCAGCATTATTTACAATAGTTAATTATAGAAGCAGCTCAAATGTCTATCAGTTGATGAATATATAAAGAAGAAGTGGTTTATATAATGCAATATTACTCAGCCATAAAAAAGAATGAAATCTTGCCTTTTGCAACAACATGGATGGATCAAAGGGATGGAAGTGTTGAATCACTATATTGTACACCTCAAATTAATATAACACTGTATGTTAATCATACTAGAATTTTTAAAAATTAAGAGATATAATAAAGATATTCATTTGTACATATTTTAAAAATAAGTAAAATCAACTGGATACACTTACAAATATCCTTGTGAAATTCTTGGTGAAAGGTGTACGGTTTTTCTACGGCAGGACTTCTCAAAGAGTTTTCTATATTAGCGCTATGATCCCCTAGCAGGGGAAAACAATGTACAACATTTCCAAACTTGTTTGAAACATGCAGCCCTTTCTTGGGTGAACTATATTAGCAATTCAAGGTATTATTCAGTGGAACACACTGTAGAAAGTGGTGATCTGAAATCTGACAGCACGGTGGTCAAATATTTTTTACTAGTTAGGAATTTATGGCATTATGACAAGCAACAATCTCCTTCATCTTAATTAATTTTTAGAATAAATGATAGAAAGCTGAGGTTGTTGTTTTATTCTTGTCTTTCACCAAGTTTTATTTCTTCCTTCACCGCTATCTGCTCATCTTCTTTATTTGTTCTTGGGAAGCTCATTCATCTCCATTGGCTATTATCTTCTCTTCTCTGGTAAACTTAAGTACCTAAAAGACTTCCCCAACTCTTTAAATCATTTGAAAGAAGCCTTATTGCTTTTTAACCCCTTTCAGAAATTACCAGGAAGCTATGTGGGCTCAGATCCAAACTATCACTGTTGATATATGAAATAATGCTTTTCATATCTAAAGTCCAAAATCATGTTATCTGTTGTAGACAATTTTAGAGGAACAGACTGCAAGAACTCTAGAAATGTTAATTCTGCTGCATCTGAAATATTGAGATTTTTTGGTATTCAACCCAGGCTTTGCATTTCCTTTGCAATTTTCAAAATGCACAGCCTCACACTCTCTTTCAAAGGCTCTGGTATTATCCAGAAGCAATTACGAAGAAAAACGAAATTACCTTTCGTCATTCTATCTATTCAGGGCCTTGGAAATGCAGACTGACAATGAGCTGACAATTATTTGCAATCCACTTTCAGTTAATTTCACCATAAATTGAGCCTGAGGACTGCTGACAAATAAAATATATTATTCATCTGAAAACATTCTCTTTGGGGCTCCAGATCTCCAATCTATTTCATTAGTGATCACGATCAAACTAAGTTGAGGATTGATTTATGCAATAGTTATCCCGCAGCAATAATTAATTAGGAAAATAATAGTTTGGTGGAGCTTTGAAAAGGAGCAGTTTCTAAGGCTCTTTGATAAAATAGAAAACTTTTAAAATAATTATCAGGCAGTGTCCCTAAGGGAGTAGATACGCCTTGCCCTTGCCTATTTCCACAAGTCACTAGACTTAAATCACTGTTGGGGATAAGCTCCTTGAATCTCAATTCACTTCATCTAACAATTTTTTAGTGTGTGCTACATGCCAGGCACTGTATGCTAAGTCTATGAGTATTATAGAAATAGAGCATCCTCAATGAGTGCACATGGGCAGGTAACCATGTACAATATTAACAGTCCTAATAAATGCTTATAATAGAAGAGCAAAGGGCTTTTTCAGTCATAGAGGCTCCAGGGATTAATCCTGCTTGAATCATTGGGGAATGCTTCATGGGAGAAAGTGGCATTGGAACTGGTCCTAGGACAATGGGTAGGTACACTTTCAATTGGATGAAATGAGGGGCTGCAGGCTGGAGGGAATATGAGAGCAATGCCAGGCAGAGAGAAGATTATGAACAATTGCAAAGCATTAGGACAGTTCCAGGTAGGTTTGAAAAGGGATAAGAAATCTAGGGTGGCGAGTGGAAAATATGTTGAGATCGGATCGTGAAAGGGAAACCAAGTGCACAGACTCTTTGTACTAAGTTGGTTTTTAAATCAGGGGCTGTGCTGTTCAAATGATACGTCTGGTGGCAGTGTCATGAGATGAAGGAGTGCTGAAAGGTACTGCAATTGTTTTGATGAGAGCCAATAAAGAACCGTGGGAGAGGAAAATAAAGATGCAAGAAGGAAGTTGGGAATCATCCATTCATCCCCTTAGAAGTCAAGGCACGGTGAGGTCAGAGTTTGGAAGGATCTCATAGGTGCTGAGGTCATGGAGCTTGCGAGCAAGAGATGATGACGGAAATAAATTATGGATTAAGTACTAAAGTTTCAAGGAGGATGGGAGTGTCTTTGAAGGTGGTAGAAGAGGAGGTTTCTTCTTCCTTTGGTTCATTTATTCATTCAAAAACCTGTCTTTGAAAACGTACTCCACTGGGCATGGAGAGTACAGACACCAAAAGACACATGAAATCACCAAATTTGATCAAAAGAGGACTTACCATCTTTGGGCAGGAGAAGAATTCAAGGTCCATTAACAGAACCATAAAGTGGGAAACCACAGAAATCAGAAAAATGTGTATGTACAAGTCAACAAGACCATATAAAGAAATGGGGGGAAACGCTGCTCCAACTCCAGTTTCCTGTCACTTTTCTAAGCAGGAAGACAAGACTAGAAAAAGGTAAACAATGTGTACGCTGTGTCTTAACCCCTCTGGAGAATTTTTCCTAGGATATATCCACTTACATTGTATTTCTCCAAAGTAGGTCACACATCTACTAATCTAATCTACACGAAAATCTGGGAACTGTGGAAATTAACTGAGCACATTTTTTACACCCAAATAGATTCTAGAAAGGGTGCAAGGGAGAATGAACATTGCAGAGACAACCACCAAGTCCATTTTGCATATCTAAATATATTTTTTATTCTATCCTCTTGGTTGATTAAATCTTACTAGACTATAGAATTATAGATTAACAGTAATTTTTCTTTAGAATTTTAAATGCATTGTTCCATAGTGTTCTGGCTTCCTGTACTACTCTTGAGAAATCCTGTCATTCTGATCCTCATTTCTTTGTCATGTGACCTGGTCTTTCTCTCTGTAAGTTCTCAGCATCTTCTCTTTGTCTCTAGTGTCCTGAAATGTCAGTATAATGTGCATGGGTATGGATCATTTTTCCACTCATTATACATAGCACTTGGAGAGACTTTTCAATCTGGACACTCTTCTATTATTGCTTTGGAAATTCCCTCTCTTGTTGTCTTCTGTTAAGGTGTCTGTCCTCCTGGACATATCCATGGCTTTGTCTTCCAACTCTTCTATTGGATTTTTAACTTTGGTTATCATTCTTCTCAAATTTCTAAGAGCTCTTTTTAAATATTCTGATGATTACTAATTATAATCTTTAATTATCTATAATTATAATTATGTAATTAAGGTATGCCAGGCTGTTAAATGAGATTTTTAAAAATGAATTTGGAGTTTTGGCAAAGGCTCAAAGCCCAGAATGTAATGTGCCCCATATTCCAAAGGAAGATGCCAGACCAATCATATAGGACTTACTATGAGACAATAAAACAAATCCTATTCCTGTGCCCTTAGCCCATCTCCTATCTCTACCCCATAGGTGAAAATACATACATCCATACATAAGCAAGCAAACAAATAAGGCTAGAGATTTCCACCTGGGGACTTTTTTTGAAGAGTTACATGTGGAGGTGTAAATATTTAAAGTAAGTGTTTCTTTTCATCTCTTGGGCCAAGAAAAGGTCATAAACATACTCAAAACCCTGGGATGACCTGTCGTGGATTGAGACCAACATCTCAGCCCCTAGCCAGCTTCTGCTGAGCTGCAGAAGCCTGTGGGCCCGCTCTATTTTGAAGCCTAGGCAAAGGGCAGGGGTGAGGGGGAAGAATGTCTTTGGGAAAATTAGATTCATGTTCTCTGGACTTAGGGGGGTCAGGTGGGTGGGGACAGGAAGATTAGTACCTTCTATTCACCTGAAGCTGCCTGGAGATATCTGTGTAGAACAAAGAAGGGACCAGAGTGGGTAGGCCTAAACTTCTATAGTTAGATTAGACAGAGATTCATAAGTTTTCCCCTAGAACTAAGTAGGAACTAGCAAAGGAAGAGTGAGCTTGAAAAAGAGTGGCTTCACCCAAGAGTTCTGCACCAACAGAGTAAGGTTTGCACCAGGAATATGTGGAAGGAAAATTAAGGGAATATCATGAGATGTCATGTGCATGGTGCTTCATCTAGTGACATGTGGGGAGAACAGAGCAAGACACAGAGGCAGCAGTGCCAAGTACAACAGCCCAATCGAATACAAGTTTCTTTTTCTCCCCTAATGGGAGGGGCAGAGGCATCAGTCAGTAAATGGGGCAAGAACAGGGGTGAGAGAGAGATAAGAGTATAGACAATGAATCCCTACTTCTTCCATTTTGCAGAATTCAAGGTTGGATCCTGCTAGGAAAGGGGAAAGGTGTGAATTGAATGAACGATGGAAGATTAGATTTGACAGGACTCTTTAATAAAAGGAGACTCTTTTCACTTCTAAGAGTACCCAGAAGAGCCTTAGAATTTGCACTAGATATCATCCAAGTGTGAGGGAAAGGAAACCTAGCAGAACAACTTAAAAGAGGATGGATGGGAAATAAACCCGGTTGTTCCCTGCTTGCACCTTATCAAGTATAACCCGTTGAAATAAACTGGTTATAATAGCATTTTCGTTTCCCTTTCCATTCTCTTGGTCTTTGTAGGATCAAATTTTTTCCATCCTTTTATTTGAATTTCAAAAGAAAGAGAAGATGAACACATGTGTTCAGTCCCTTTTATAACCACAAATCAATACAACTTTACATTTTTGTACTGAGAACCTCTTTTCCAGGAAACACTAAGTTGACCTCTTGATATTCAAAATGAGAGATCAACAGCTAGCAGGATAATCCCAAATTTCCACTTACATGTCGAGCATATTCCACTTACATAAGCTTAGGTGAGAAAAGAATTATAACTTGTAGCTACCATTTGAACTCCTCTCTCTTCAAAGGATCGTCATTGCCTGTCACATCTGCCACCTGGTGGCCACTCTGATAAACACATTATGCTAATATTCCCCACACTACACCTTTTCGTCTGTTCTCCCATCAGACCATCATCCATCCACCCACCGATCCATCCATCTATTATTCATCCATCCATCCAATCATCCATCCACTCACCCATTAATTGTACACTTGTTTGAGACAAGCTCTAGGCATGCAGATAAATAGAACAACCACAGTCTTTGTCCTTTAAAGAGCTGACAATCTACTGGGAAAAAACTTTTTTTTGATAGAGATTTGTAAGAGCTCAGGCTCTAAGGCTCTAGTCTATGTTTTCAACCTATTTTTTTTTTTTTTGGAATCTTCCTTGTAATTTAATAACTTTGCCATCTTAAAAAAATCCAAAGAAACAAAACCTCCATCAATCATGCTACTCCTAACCTTCTTATCATAATCAAGCCTTTCCAAAGAGGAGTCAACACCCTCTTTCTTGCCTCTAATTCACTTTAATGTTTTTTTTTCATTTTTCATATATTTTGATCATAAAAATATGCAGAAGATAATAATAATAATAATAATAATTACCCATCTATTTATCATATGCTCTCTCAGATGTTGACATTATATGGCATTTGCCTCAGATCTTCTTTCCCCTAAGAAATAAAACATTACAGATAGAGTTGACGGCCTCTCTTCTGTTCCTGCTCCTCCTCCATCCTCTCCTGAGAAAACCACAATCATGAGTATAATTCTCAGGCATGTTTTCACACCTTTACCACGTTTCTATACATAAACATTGAATAATATTATTTTGAGTGTTTGTAAACTTAGCAAATCATTACAAGTGCTGTTTTCTGAAAAATTCAGCTCTAGGGGCCCCTGAGTGGTTAAGTCGGTTAAGCATCTGCCTTTGGCTCAGGTCATGATCCCAGGGTCCTGGGACTGAGCCCAGAGTCTGGCTCTCTGCTCAGCAGGGAGTCTGCTTCTCCCTCTGCCCCTCCCCCTCCACCTGCTTGTGCTCTCTCTGCTATCTCTCTCACTCTCTCAAATAAATAAAATCTTTTTAAAATTCAACTTTATATTTCCCATAGTTCTGTAATATTCAAATGTAACTCTAGATCATTTTCACTACCGTATGTTATGCCACAGAGATATCACAAATCATACACCCATTCTTTTGATGAATATTAGGTCGTGTTAAGTACTTTTCTACCTCAAACCATGCTTGCCATGGACAGTGTCATGCACATCTCTTTGTCCGCATGCACAGTTCTTGAGAAGAGACCCTCTATCATTCCCCTAGCCCCTTGTTCTAAAAAGTGAGGAAGAATCTCCCTAGGGATTCTCTCCACTGAGACTTTTCACTAGTCCATTACATCCTCTGCTGGCAACAAGAAATGTTGCTGTGGCAAGCATTGGACTCCATCCTATGTCCACACAACCTGAAAACAAGTGAGTCACCGCCCAAATTGATCCCACTTGTAATGAGTCTACTTCTGACCAAGAAGAGCAACAAGATTTTTTTTCTCTATTAATATAATGCAGCTTTTTTTCTCTTTTATTGTTATTAAGTGATGATACAATGGTTCCAGTAAATGCTTGTTAGGATTATAGGTTTTATAACCTATGTCTTACAATTTTAGATTATTTAAATGCAATCTTATAAATTAATGACTTCTGTGTTATTCTGTTTGTGGGTAGAGTAATTAGAGTGTTTTTGTTGTTGTTAACAAGTCCAGCAAAATAATCCAGAAACATGGCAGTAATTTTTGTCTTTATCGAGACACATGAAGGATCTTAGGCTAAATAAGATTTATTTGTTTATTTAGAGAGGGGGAGGCAGGGGCAGGGGAAAAGAGCACAGAGCTCAACTCAAGGCTCAATCTCACATCCCCCAGATCATGACCTGATCTGAAATCAAGAGTTGTATGCTTAACTGACCGAGCCACCCAGGTGCCCCAAGATAACATTTTAGAAATCTACAATGTACATTGAATATTCTGAGTAAGTTATTTCCATCTTATTTGCTTTCAAGATAATGAAAGCATAATGTACCTTTAATGTTACTTAAGAAGTCTATCCTATTGATCTAGAAAAACAGCATTCTTTGTCCTCTCTTCTAAAGTAATTTTGGATTGTCTCTCATTTAGTTTCCTGTGGAAGCTTGATGGAACTATAATTCTTAGGACAATGTTATATAAATTATATAAATGTACTTTGTTTAGCAGTTAATATCCTGAGTTGAATTGTTTCCTTTTCTTCCATTTCCAGACAGTGTCAGAGTTGGATTTTTGGTTGCGGTCGTTTACCAAGTCCCCTTAACATGAAGAGTAGTAGGAATTTTACATAAGCAGTCTTGCCACTAGGAACATTTGAATCTCAAAGTCCATTTCTGTAGACCAAGGACTGAATTGATTCCAGTGATGGGACGAAATGTTTACCAAACAATTTTTCTTTAGGCCATCTGAATGCTCTCACAGTGCTGCAGTGAGATACAAACCCAGGTCCAACAGGTCCTGCCTTGTCTGGACCCCACAGCCTCATCAACCACCTTAAGCTGTCTGTGCTCCAGTCCCTTCAGCATGCAGAGCTCCTCTGCTTGGTCATGCAGGTCCCTCAGTCTAAAATACTTTTCCCTACTCTCTCTTATTCAACTCCAGGTCTCCAACATCATGTCCTTGGAGAAACTTTGACTGACTTCTCACTCAAAATTGTAATCCTGTTCCTCTTTTTCATCTCACTTTTCAATTTGCTATTAAGAGCACTGACTTCAGGGGCACTTGGATGGCTCAGTGGTTGAGCCTCTGCCTTCCACTCAGGTCATGATCTTGGAGTCCTGTGATCAAGTCCCACATCAGGGTCCCTGCAGGGAGCCTGCTTCTCCCACTGCCTGTGTCTCTGCCTCTCTCTGTTTCTCTCATGAATAAATAAATAAAATCTTTTTTTTTTAAAAAAGCGCTGACTTCAACAATCAAACATATAATTATTGATGTGATTATTTGTTGACTGTACACATTCATCAAACAACTCCACTCTGTTCATTTTCTGTATCCAGTGTTTGCCAGGTGGGGAGAGGGTGCATGGCATTTGGAAGGACAATTCTTTGTATGGTATATTCGTCAGGTTATGCTATGATGACCATGCTTAGCAAACAACTCTGAATCTCAGTGCTTGGGATAAGCATTGATATCCTGCTCTCTGGACTGATGCGGGCTGGGGTTTTAGGTCCCTTCCCTTTACTCATGTCTGTTTCTCAGTCAGCAGCTCAGGTGGAGGGAGTAGCAGCTGCCTGAGTATGGTCTCATAGAGGATAGGATGAGCATAAAGGAGTGATGGAAATACAGAAGGGATCTTAGCACTTCAGCCCAGAATGGACACAATCACATAGTTTCCCACATTCCTTTGGCCAAAGCAATTTTCATGACCCAAAGTCAATGTAGGACCCTTGACATCCATAGCAGCTGGGGGCTAAATGTTGGTAATACTTCCCAGTCATTGTGAAGACTCCAATAGCTCCTTGGGTGTTGAGTCACTCCTAGCACATGCATTGAGATCACTTCTCAGTGCTTGTCACACAGTAGGCATTCCATGTGTCTTTGGTGAAAAATTAACTTTGCCAGATCACACTCTAAAACCTTTGTAAAAACTTACTTATTGACTAGGAGTGCAATGGCAGTTTAATGTCCTTTAAACAGTAATTATTACTTTCATGCAAAGGTATCTTATTTTAATTTTTTACATGTGAGGCTGAGAATTTTTTATATGTTTAGTGACAATTTCTTTTAGAAATTCTCTCTTTTGTTCAATTTTTTTTCTTTTGCTCATTTTTGTATTAAATTTTTCTTCCTCGTTTGTAAGAATTCTTGTCACAGGTAATGAATATTTTCCCATTTTGCCTTTTAAATGTTTTACTGATTTTCTGACAGGACAGACAGATATTGTTCATATTTACCTAGCTTCATCTCTCACCATTTTCTTTCATGGCCTGCTGCTGTGAACATTTTTACTGGCAACATCATGTTACACAAAATGGACACAATAAAATGTATTTAGTCACTCCCTTTCATGGGCTAATGACATGGTTTCCAGGCTTTGCTCTCGTGAATAACATTGTGATGAAGATCTTTGTACATATGCCCTAAAAGTGGAAGTATCACATCCAAGGATATTTTTTGAGTTCTGATACATTTTGCTGATAACTCTTGAGACTGCCCTCCAGGACCCACACCTCATATCTTCACACTACAGGTGCCTACATGCCAGGCTATGCTCATGAAGGCTTTACTCGTCAGCCTTGTCTGGCAGCAAGCAAGGTGAGAGGGGTAACAGTGGGCCTGGGGTGAGCGGCCAAAGGGAGGTTGTCTAGAACCCTCCAGATACTCCTTCTGCCTGGAATGCTTTTCTTTGAGCTCTTTCCATGGCATATTCTTAAGATTTAGATCTCCTCTCAAAAGTTGCCTGAGAGGCCTATCCTGACCCCTTCATCTGGAAGAGCCTTGGACTCCAGCTATCCCCTATCATATTCATTATACTGGTGTTTTGTTTTGTTTTGTTTTTCCCCTGAAGAGCACTGGTCTAGCCAGTATTATCTTATTGAATGACATATTTCATTTCTGGCAGTAACTATCTTGTCTGGCTTGCTGACTGCAGTATCTCTAGCACCAGGAACTATTCTCTGGCACAGTCAAGAGTGGGTCTCAAGTTGGCTGCTCATAGGAATTGCCTGTGAAATTTTAAACATTTAAAAATCTTGCCCCCCAAAATAAGAAATCTTTAATCATTAAGTCCCTTGACCAAGAAAATGTGAGATATAATTTTCTACGGGAGATACAGAATGTATGAGTGTGTGGGTGTTTGTGTGTGGGTGCTGGGTTGTGTTCAAAAGCAGAAGAGGTTTAGGTTTCCGTGCACCACCCGGGCCTCCAGTTTTTACCATTGAAATGTGATATGCTAAGTATAGGACAGTGTGTTGAAAAACTTTACTGCTTGAGAATAGATTAGCATATGATTAAAAATTTTCAGGAAGAATGAATTTAACTTAAAGACTCTTAGTTCATTTATGGATCTAAAATTTTGTGTGATCTATAAAGAAACTTAGTAATAGTGAAGTCACTACTGTGCTACATGTAAAACAGTATGCTCCAAGGGGAAAAAATCCAGTATTTATAGGGTCTCTCCCCAGACCAATTAAATCAGAATTTCTGGGAATAGAACCTAGGCATTTGTAGTTTTTAAAAACTCCGCACATAATCCCAATATGCAGCAAGTTTGAGAGCCGTTGACATAGAAGTGATATTTGTTGGATGAATGAATGCTTGATAGGTGAGTAAAAGGACATTGTGAATCAGAAATCTGGGGTTCTGGTCTCAGCACAGCCACAAACATGCTATGTGACCTAAACTGTGTTACTCCACTTTCCTAAACACCCACAGTGGCACTAGATGTCTTTAAGATGCCTTCTTACTTTAAGACTTCATGATTCTCCTTCTTGGTCACAGCAAGAGCCCAGAGTTGGAAGGGTTAGGAGAAATCAGAACAGAATGACCGAGGCCTTATCGAAAACTTCACTTAAAATAAAGAGAATAAAGATGATCCTAACAGGAAACTCTTTACTATGGCACCCCTTTTTTACCCCTCAAAAAGGAAAGTATTTGTGAGGTTCCTGAGAATCTTGCACTTTGAAAAGCATTACACAGCTCTGTACTGAATATGCAGAGGAGGGACAGAATGATCCCTAATCCCCAAAGATTTCTCTAGGGAGATAAACTATGTGTATGGGTAGGGTACCCTGATTCAGGAGAGAGGGCTAGAGATGCATTTATTCCAGATTTCTCAGAAACCTCCTTCTCTGATCTTGTCTGTTCAAGCTCTTTTCCAAAGCTGCACTGGGATTCCTCTCTCAAACACAAGAAGCCCAAGTTCTCTTGACTACTGCCATGGCCGTTTTGCTTTGCGGGGATCTTTAAAAAAAAAGAAAAAAGAAAAAGCATACTGCCAACCCAGCTCTGCTACTATCACCCTACACAGACAGTAAAACTGGGAAAGTTAGCTCCTCGTGTTTATTTAAACATTGCAAAGGCATTTACAACAGGGAGTTGTGTGTAGCATACCTGAGTTCTATTATTCTCCAGACCCTGTTCCCTGAACTACTTATATACAGCAATTTACACTTCCTTGCTATGTGAGATTTTGCTATCTGTCCCTAGGCATCAATACTTCCTGGTCATTCAACAAATTACCCTCCACTCCCTCTCATCCTCTACCACTTCAGGGAAGGACAATTTTAAAATTAGAAAAATAAATACATTTGGGAAGTTCATTTGGGTGCCTTAAAAAATTGAGATTCATTGGCCCCCCAATGGGTGAGCCCAAGATGTCACATAACTTCACTAAGAGAGTTCCCATCTCGATGCCTTAATTTCCTTATTCAAACTTCTCACATTTGGGCTGCCTGGCACACAGTTTGGTTAAGCAGTATTTGCTAATGGCTCTTAAGAAGAAAACGGCTGTTTTTAGGGCCTTTGAGACCTTATGTGTATTCGGTCAGGACAAACTCCAGGAAGAGTACCAAAAAGCCCAAAGAATTTCTTCCCGGACAAACATTTACTGAGTATCTACTTGGTAAGAAGCTAGGTATGCAGAAAGGAAACACACACACACACACACACACACACACACACACACACCTTGATCTCCAGGAGCTCAGAGCTTCGCATCCGCACTCCCCTGACGCCCTCTATTACCCCTCCCCACTACACACGGAGAGGGAATGATTTCTTTACAGCAAGTCTTCTTCATCCCTTAGAACGAACTCCCCCTCTCATTCGTGTGTGTGTGTGTGTGTGTGTGTGTATAGGCTGGAGAAGCCAACACGAAGCAAGTGTGCGTTTTGAGGGTGTCTTGTGGCCCGGGAGACAACCCTTTTACACGACTGCCTTCTTCTGGAACAGACAGGGCGTCTATCATGTAAGTGATGCGGCAGCTAAAATGCACTCTCCGAGATGACCTTTTCTCACGGAAGACCCAGAACTGGGGAACCCGGTTTCCTGGGAAACAAGATGCACCGGCTGGAACGCCTGGGTCGGCGGCGGGCTTGCAGAAGCAGCTCTTGGGGGCTCCGTGCGTACACCCAGAGGTTGGCCCAAGTGCGCACGAAGCAGGGGACACCGTGACCCAGCCAGACCCCGGCCGGGGCCCGGAGTTCCAGCTCGAGAGCCGAGACGGGGCTTCAAAGTCCGGCTCGCTCGCGGAGCCGACAGAGAACCCCGACCCGGGGCAGCGGAGGCCCGTGGGACGCAGAGGGAGCCACAGTGCAAAACTTCCCCGAGACGAAGGACTCGCCGCTTCGGGAAAGGCCTCGGAGAAAACCGCGGAGCTCCGGAGCGAGGCTCCCGCGGGACGCGGCCCGGCGGCCCCGGGACAGCAGCTCGGCCTCCCCGCCGCCCGCCTGGCCCCGGGCCCCGGCCGCTCTGGCGCAGGCGCAGTGGCGCGGCGCTCCCGGCCCAGCGCGCATGCTCCGCCGGCCGCCGAGCTCCGGGCCCGGGAGGCGGCGGCGGCGGCGGCGGCGGAGGAAGTTCCCGCTTCGCCTCCACCCCGGTAGCAGCTTCGCGGCCGGGGACAGCTTCCTCCGACGCCCCGCGGGCTTTGCTGCCGCCGCACGCCTGTCCCGGGACCATGGGGCTGCCCAGGGGGCCGGAGGGCCAGGGCGTCCCGGAGGTAAGGACCTGCCTCTCGGCGACCCGCCCGCGCTCCTGGGAGAGGCCGAGCCCGCGGGGACCGGGCGGCGCGCGGAGCGGGGCCCGGGCCACCCCCAGGGCGCCCCGCCCCCCTCGCAGGTGCGCCCCGGCCCCGGCCCCCCCCGGCCCCCCTGCCCCGCCCCGCCCCGCCCCGCCCCGCGGGGACTGACGAGCGGCTCCGCGGGCCCGCGGGACGGAGGTGGTCGCCCCGCGCCGGGGTCTGGGGTCCGGGGTCCGGCTCCCGCGGGCAGTGCCCCTGCGCCCCGGGGCTCGCCGCGCTGGGAGTCACGAGACGGCGCCGGGACGGTCCGGGCCCCGGGCGCCGAGGGCGGTGACCTTGTGGCGCCCGCGCCCGCAGCAGCAGGAAGTTCGGGCGCTGGGCGGGCGCTGGGGGGGCGCCGGGGGGGCGCCGGGGGGCTGTGCGGGGCCGGCGGAAGCGTGGCTGCTGCTCCGGGACGTAGCGGGGCCCTTTCCTTGCAGAGGTGTTTGTTATTAAACACTCACTGGATCCTGAGGGCTAGGATAATCGGTGGTTTCCGGATTTCCACGCCGCCTGGGAATAAAAGGAGCGAGCGTTTGCTTCTGGCTGCAGATGCCATGCAGCTAGCTAGGTGGTTTGCAAGCGTCTTTTCCTCCACTTGATTTACTCCAAAGCTAGCATAGTTTACTCGATTCTGCAAAGAGATGGAATCCGCACCGCACCTCTTCCCCGCTCCTAAGCTAGCGTGTGGCAGGATTGATTGCTTGACACCGTGAGTGGTTCCTTCGCTTTTGACCGCCTGTGCCCCCACCCAGCCACCCCACTCTCTGCCAGCCCTCAATTCTTTCATGCCACAAGCACCCACTAATGGAGGGATCACTATTCTGTGCGTGAAAGCTGGGGACGTAGTGATGGAAAGACAGACTTATCTGTCAGTGTGTGATCCCAGAACCTAAGTCCATTTTGTTGGAATTGTAGGTAAACCTAAGAAATGTCATGTTGTCAGAACCCTCATATTAGGTAAGACCTTACATCGATGGAATGGGGGATTGTGAAGACAGAACTGTATCGTGATACTTGACATTTCTTTGTTGCCACTTGTTTATTTTAGGCTCTCATCAAGTTTTTGCCGACCTTATGCTCTAGACTCCCTCTGGCCTCTCAGGTTCCTTAAATCCCTCCAATTCAGTGTCCCACAGTACTATAAATGGGGGGGGGGGTGTCTTTCTAAAATAAAAAGGAACTTGGTCCTCGGTGTTGTTTAACCCTTCTGTGACTGCTAGGAGGCTGGGTCTAATTTGTCACTTTTCTAGGAGCCTAAGACAGTTCTTGGCAATTAATAGGCATACAGAGTAAATATAGTTAAATTATTAACATTTAGTTAAAAGAATAATGCATACAAACATGGATAGTGTGTGTCATTAGATTGTCACTAATCCAGTTAATTCCTTAAATTCAATTTTTTAAACCCTTTATGTTTGTAAAGGATAGGAAGACAGCTAGACTTGGCTTTGCCCTCTAGTTTACATGAACTACAGTACAGAGCAAATGAAAACTTAGCGTGCCTGGTCTAAGAGCTCATAGTCATTCATCTTTATCAGAACTTTATTATTTTTTTAACAGATGTATTAGCCAATCTGATGACTTTTTATGCCCTCAAAAGAGGGTATGCGTTCAGTCGCTGTGTGTTGCCCAGTGGCTGTTTTCATTTTGTTTCAATGTTTTAATCTGTGAAGTCAATATGGAGTCTTATATTCTCCATTCAGTGTCTTGCACCAGGAAGTTATTTCACAGGTTATATTGCAAAAGTGTATATACTTCTCCATTCCGGGGGCGAGTGGATAAAGAACATGGGCCATGCATCTGCCTTGGGGTTGGTCAGTGGGTATTCTTTAGGTACAAGTGGAGGCAGAAATGGTTCTCCTGGGATGAAATGTCCTTTTCTTGGAAGTGTCATGATAAGTGATGACTGACCAAATGAAGGGTTCCTGTTTTACATCCTGGGAGTTTTAAGAAAATGCTTGTATCATCTCATTTTTCTTTTCTGCTCCATCTTTGTGAATCATATTACTATTTACCTTCTCTTTTCTCTGAGCCTCGCCACTTAGAGATGTTGCTTAACTATCAGGCCTTTTGCGAAGGAAGAAAAGGTGTGAATAGTTAACATTATTTTTGCATGTCCACCAAAAGCTTGGGAATGCTTTGATAGGCTGGACCAGGGTTATTTGAGAGAGAGGTAAAACAAGCTGTCACCTTCACCACCCCCTATTGCAAGAGATTGTCAATCATTTTAATAATTCTTTGTTCAACTACTTGTTAATATGTTAGCTCCCTCTCTTGGCAATTTGTACTTCAAAATAAACTTGAATTTCCATTATCAGTGTCATGACTATGAAAACATTTTGTTAATCCACAACTGGCATAGGTCATGTACTTTATTGTAATGATTGAATATGTCATTCCATATTTAATTGTCCTTTGAGCCTTACTGCTACTTCTGAAGAGGTGTAAACATGACTGAATAATATATGGATCCTCTCCTGATCTAGCTAATAGTCCATTTCAAAAGACAGGCATATATATTAACACCAGACATTTTACTCAGAAGAGGTTGATACTTAATTGTATAAATGGCAAGAACTATAAATAAAATGGAAATGCAGAGGAGTGACCGTTTGTCAGGGATGGCATCAAATAGGAGCTAGAATTTGAAAATTGTTTCTGGGTGAGTAGAGAATATCAGGAAAAGGGAAGGGTTGTGAACAGTGAAGAAATGGGAATGAGCCATGCTTGAGGTGGGCCATAGCCATGACTGGATTGTTTTGAGGGGAGGTAAAGGGTGAAGCTGAAATGATAGTTTGCAGCCAAAGATCTGAATGCCAAACCAAAAACTTTGGAGTTTATCTTACAGACAGTGTATGATGCATTAATGATAAGGACTAGGGGATGAGCAAAAGAGGGATGATGCGAAAGCTGTGATTTAGGAAGGACTGAGGAAAACAGATTAAGAGAAGAAAGATTGAGAGGCAATTGCAATAGTCCTGGCATGAAGTGTAAATAAAAGGGAGGGGAGGATAAATGTGACACACATAGTAAAGGAAGATTTCACAGGCATTTTGGGTGAGGGAATAGTCAGAGGTAGGTACAAGAATTTGAGCCAGCTATACGTTGGTCGTGTTTTAGGTAGAGAAGTGGTTTTTTAATGTTCTGTAGTAACAGAAGAGAGGGAAGGTACAGTTCCTGAAAGTAGATGGAGGCAAAAGTATTAGAATATTTCAGTGGTTTTAAGTTGTATATCAACATCTGGGAGTGAAGGTAAGCTTGAACTTAAAATTTTAAAGTCAGGTTCCTATTTAAATACATGAGATGAATTTATTATTTTTAAGGCAATCTCATTATGTGGCAGTAATCACCTTTTAATGTATCTAGGTTGAAAACCCTCCTTATATTTGCTTTAGAGGTCAAAAAGAGAAGTGCAGAGAAAGATACATATTTGAACTCCCTTCTTTGTTCTTGCATTGTTTGTCAGTAGCTTCTGGGACCGATTGTATATACAGTTAAAAAAAAAAAAAAACCCAACACTTTGTTTTTGTCTGTAAGGAGTTTATAATGTAGTCAGGAACCTGTCAAGGAAACGGCGTGTTTGAGAATAGGGAGGTGATGTGCTGTAATTTTCCTGTCCCTGGATTCCTTCAGCACCGGATAAGTAATCTATACTACCTGTGTGTGTCTTCTCCTGCCACCTGTGACGATTAACACAGCTCATGGAGGCCTGAGGAATGCTATTCTTTGTGACTCTGGCAGCACTGTGTCTCCACGCTCCTGCATGAACACAGTGATAATAGCCAATGTCACCTGCTCCTTAGCTATTAAATTGTGGCATCAGAGGATGCACCCAGTGGTCCTGTACTCAAGGTAGCTTTTACCAGCCTAACTTTTACCTTTTGTTTTAGGTAGAAACAAGAGAAGATGAAGAACAAAATGTCAAGCTAACTGAAATTCTGGAGCTTTTGGTGGCGGCTGGGTATTTCAGGGCAAGAATTAAAGGTTTATCACCTTTTGACAAGGTAAGAGGAAACCTTACTAGCCATTAGGCTGTGTTTTGTTGGAGTGACATGGTTTACCGGGGTGGAGAAAAGAGGAAGAGATTGTGTTTTTACTTTATCCAGTGTCCATATTTCTTTCTGATTCACGTTTGTTATTAGAAGTGTTCCAATTTCCTATTAAAAGGAAAATCTATCAGCAGATATGCTGTGAATTCCTGTTCTGTGTACAGATCTTTGGGAAGTGCAAAGTAGCATTAGAAATAGTTCTTCCTTTTAAGGAACTTACCGTTTGGGTGGAAAGATAAAGCTTATGTAAGATAAAATAATCC
This sequence comes from Canis aureus, assembly GCF_053574225.1. Classification (NCBI taxonomy): domain Eukaryota; kingdom Metazoa; phylum Chordata; class Mammalia; order Carnivora; family Canidae; genus Canis; species Canis aureus. Next base: position 38,500,765 of record NC_135630.1, read on the forward strand.
AAGTTAATAAGGAGCTGTCCCAAGTCAGTATGCTCACAATTGCCAGATATTCTAATGATGGTAAATTCTGATTTTAGAGGAGAGAGAAGTCACTGTGGGATGAAATCTGTTAATTCAGCAGAACCTTCAAGAATTAAGCACAAGGCATATAATAAGTGTTGAGGGCACAGAGATAAGACTCAGGGAGCCCAGCTTCTATAGCATAGGGAAGGGAGACAGGTAAAGCAACATATGTAGAATAAGTGTCACAATGCAGTAAGTGCAGCAGAGATGAAGCTTCCAGATCAGACAGCAGGAAAGCTTTCCTGGTGGATGAAAGTGTTGAGTGCTTCAGTGGGCCACAGCCTGGCCTTGCATAACAATCACTGTGGATTGTTGTAAATACAGATGTTGAGGCCTTGCCCTTTGATATTTTGGTTAGAACTGGGCAGGGGCCTGGAATCTGTATTTTATAGGCATCTCATGTGTGTCTAAAACACAGCCAAGGATAAGAGTCCCTATTGTTTTTTCTAACATCAAGCTGTGCCTGAAAAGGATTTTGTTTCGAAGTGGTGTTTTAGCCTCAGTCTCATTTGCATTTCTGAGAAACCCTATGAGAAAAATAGAGCAGGGATTCTCCTCTCCTTTAGATACGTGAAAAAAATAAAATGTATGGAAATTCAGTAATGAGCCACAAATGTCAGCCTTGCTACTAACCTGTCTGTGATCTGTAAAACATACAATTCCTCTGGAGTCTGGCACATCCCTGAAACTGGATTAAGACTTCTCCTGGCTGAGAATTAATGTCCATCCCTCTCAGTATAAAGAGGATCTGTGAATGGTGTGCCCATGTCATAGTGTAAGTCAGCTTCTTGGTCACACTAGCCACATTTCAGGTGCTCAGTAGCCGTATGTGGCTAGCAGCCACTGTATTGGATGGTACAGATACATTAACGTCACTGTGGAGAGTTTTATTCATTGGTGATATTTTAGATGAATTGTAGTTGATGGAGTCAGAAGAACACATATACTCTCTCAAAAGATATGTATTTTTGTGTAGTCATTGATTCTGTAAAAACTACTTGTTTTTTTTTCTACCTTCCATTTCTTCCCCTATCCCCAAGCTAGAAAGAGAAAACAGATACTTTCTTTGTGTCTTGCAGGTAGTAGGAGGAATGACTTGGTGCATTACCACTTGCAGCTTTGACATAGACGTTGATTTGCTCTTTCAGGAAAACTCTACAATAGGACAAAAAATGTAAGTTGTCAGGGTTTGCCATAGAAGAGCCTAAAGGGGGTGAAGGGAGCTAACTTTTGAGTGTCTAGTGTATGCCAAAAGTTGTGCCAAACACTGCATGTCTTATTTTAATTTTCATTGCAACAGGTATTATCACACTTTTATGTATTATGAAATTGAGGTTGATAGAAGCCATGGTCACATAGTTAGCATGAGTCATTTAATGCTCAGACTACTTTTTTAACACTTTCTCTCTCTCTCTCTCTCTCTCTCTCTCTCTCTTTTCCCTAGTTTCATTGAGATTATCATCTTATAATATTAATTTAAGGTGTACTACATAATGTTGTTATATATATATATATATATATATATATATATATATATATAGCAAAATGATCACCACAATAAATTTAGTTAACATCTATCACCTCACATAGTTGTAAATGTTTTTTCTTATGATATGGACTTTTAACACCTACTGTCTTGGCAGCTTTCAAGTATACAATATGGTGTTGTTAATTCTAGTCACCATGCTGTAGATCACATCCCCACTTACCTATCTTATAACTGCAAGTGTGTTTTGTATTTATTGTCTCCCTTTACCCATTTCTCTCAGCCCCCACCCTTTCGCCTCCAGCAGCCACTAATGTGTTCTCTGTTTCTATGAATTCAGTTATGCTGGACTCCATATACACATGAAATTGTACAGTATTTGTTTTTTCTCTGATTTAGTTCACTTAGTATAATGCCCTCAGAGTCCATTCATGTTGCAAATGGCAAGGTGTCCTTTTTTCTTTTATGGCTGAATAATATTCCAGTGTGTGTGTGTTCATTCATCCATGCATGGACACTTAGGTTGTTTCAGTGATTGGCTATTGTGAATAATTCTGCAGTGAACATGGAGGTGCAGATATTTCTTGGATATACTGACATCATTTCCTTCTGGTAAATGCTCACAAGTGAAATTGTTGGATTATATGACAGTTCTATGATTTTTTAAATTTTTTTATTTTTTTGAAGAATGTCCATACTGTTTTCCATAGGGGCTGTAACAATTTATAATTTCACCAGCAGCGGACAAAGATTCCTTTTCCTCCATAGCCTTGCCGATGTCAGTTATCTTTAGTCTCTTTGAGTTTAGCCGTTCCAACAGGTGTGAGGTTTTATCACATTGTGGTTTTGATTTACATTTTCCTGATGATTAGTGATATGATGTTCAGTAACTCTAATAGTTTTTCTAATACTCTAATAGTTTCCAGTAGCTGCTTAGTTTCTCTCTGTCCAAAGGCAGCTGGAAGGAACATATTGGATGGAAGTTGAATAGGGTGAGGAGAGAATCTTTCTCTCCCCACTGCCTCTGTGTAAGGCAGAGCCTCACTTTGCCTGCGTTCAAGAGAAGGCAGCGTGGACTAGCTAGAGGTTTCACCTGAGTGTATCCTGCCCGGTCTTCCATAGCTCACCATAGCTTGGTGATTTCATTAGACCACTAAGGATCCCTGGTTCTGCCCAGCCCTGCCATTGGGCAGCTGTATGACCTTGGACAAGCCTCAGTTCCCTTATCTGTCAGGGATTTGTGATTTCAGATTTGTGTGCATCTGTGACTTATTTAATCATTTTTCTGAGGCTTTATCCTCCCCCAGGAAAAAACTCTTCCAAATGGATTAAAGGTGGTTTGCAAATATGCATAAGAAGCAGTGATAGAGAAAAGGGGAAGCAAAGCAGACGGAAAACAAATGGAGTTGGGGAAAAGGCTACAATATTTGTCATGGGCCACAACATGCCTTGTTTTCCTGAGGGTGGGCCACAGATTTGGCTCTAAGCTTTCTGGCAGCCAACAAAAAGAGAAAAACATGATAAATTACCCAATTCACGGTTTCCATACAGAAGAAAAATCGGGCCTACAGAATCACCGAAATTCTTAATAATAAGACCAAAGTGTATCTCTCGGCTCCTCATTAAAGAGGACGTATTGTTCTCTGTGACACTGCTCATTAGTGCTTAGCCATGACTAGCAGAGCTCTACATCTGTAGCATTCTGGGACTGTGGCATCGTACCCAGTGACCTGTAGTGAAAAGTCCTTCACTGGGAATCAGTGGGACAGAGTCTGGGCATATGGTTCTGCTCTCTGCTAGTTGGGCTAAATCCAGAGGTAGATTTTTATCCTTGTGTGTTTGGGTTTTTTTGTTTCTATTGTGTAGGTGCTACATCCATGAAATAAAAAAAAATAAAAAAAATAAATCAATACTGCCAAAGGGTTCCAATACACAGCTAATGTCTCTCCTCCTGTTCCCATTCTGTACCCTGGTTTTATTCCCCAGAAAGAATCATCTTTGCTTGTTTAGGTTTTAGATTTTTCAGAGAGCTCACTTCTACATCTTTAACCATGTACGTTTCATTCAAGTCTGATAGGAGGAATTTAGCTTACCTACACTACTCACTATATCCCTTTTGTCTTCCATCTTCCAGTTTTGTGATTATTATCTGTTTTTTTTTTTCTATGATCACTTTTTTGACTCATTTACATCAGATGGTTTCTCCTGGTTCCTAGCTATGTAGGGTAAACGTTTTACTATCCATTTTTCCTTCTTTTCAGCCTACATCTACCATCATATCATTACTCTTACAATGTTCAGGGCATAGTATTTATAATCTGTTCTGTAATCACAATTAAATTGTTCATGCTTTATCTACAGATAGATTCTAAAAGTAAATCTATGAAGTGATTACAGTAAGAACAGAATTGTGATGGTGCCAAAGAAAAAGAAAACTATTAGATGGACCATGATAGTGCTCTTTGATGGAGAATATTCAAAATATTAGAGTCAAAAGGAATCTTTTTTTTTTTAATTTTTTTATTTATTTATGATAGTCACAGAGAGAGAGAGAGAGAGAGGGGCAGAGACATAGGCAGAGGGAGAAGCAGGCTCCATGCACTGGGAGCCTGACGTGGGATTCGATCCCGGGTCTCCAGGATCGCGCCCTGGGCCAAAGGCAGGCGCTAAACCGCTGCGCCACCCAGGGATCCCCCAAAAGGAATCTTAATTTATTCATTGACTCACCAAATATTTTATTGAGTCCCTACTATGGGTCAGGCATTGTTCTGGGTACTTTGGATATGTTACTAAAAATGTCCTACCCTCACAGAGCTTAGAGTTTTTTTGGGGGGAGACAGACCATAAATAATTTAATAAATAATTGAGTTATACATAGAAGTAGTATGTGCTATGAAAAGAAATTGTAGCTGGGAAGGTATATGAAGGTTTGGAGGCGGTTGTCTAACTTTAGGTCAGTGTGGCCTCATTGAGAAGGTGATATGGGAGCTAAGACCTGAGAGAAAAGGAGATCATGAGTGCGGAGGTTCCAAACAGAAGTTTACCTGGAGTGCAGTGAGGTGGGGAGAGTAATGGGAGAGGTGCAGATTTTATGGAGGCCAGATCAGGTTGAGCTTTGTAGGTCAGAATAGAGTTTACTCCAAGTGACATGGGAAATTCTTGAAGGGTTTAGAGCAGAAGAGGAACATAATCTGTTCATAATCGATTTTAGAAGGAACCCTCTGATTACTGACTAAGGGGGTGAAATTGGCAGCAGGGAGATTCTTTAGCATACTGTAGCCGTGCTTACAGAAGAAGATGGTGGCCAGGACAGTGGGCTAGCAATAGAGGGATTCTGGATCTGTTTTAAAGGTAGAAACAACAGGATGTCATGACAAATTGGATTTGAGTGTGAATAAGAGAGGAGTCAGAACCCAAGTTCTGAGGTGCTTGGGCTGAGCAAGTGGAGGTGGTCTCTATGAAAAGTCACTAAAAATCAGGCACACTGTAATTTGCATCATATTTTTATAGCTTATTTTCCTTGAGTTTCTGATTGCCTTTTTTACATCTTGACAAGGAACCACATAGCTTTACCTGTAGCTCAGATCAGCCAGATTCTTAGTCTATTAACATAAATTTACTATCTTCTCGAGGACACTCTTGATTGAAGCCTGTTTTTCAGTTTAAGTGATTACTTTCTACACCTGTGGCACTCTTGTTATGCTGGGATTTCTTTCAATTGCATTCGTTCTGCACCAGTTTTATCATTTCTTAGGTTCTATGTATCCCTTCTTCCTAAATTCCCTTGGAGTTTTTTATGGTGATTCTTAACCCCTTTTTCACCTTGGGTGTTATGATACTTCCCTATCAGTGACAGTACTCTTAATAGATACTGGAGCAGTGTTTTTTATGCAGATTCTTAATCTCAAATCCAAAAAATAATGAAAACAGGCTTTTTCTTTCAAAGTGTGGATACAAAACTCATTTGGAAACAAAACATGACCTGAACTTAAAGCTATTTATAGTGATCCCACTTGGGTGAATATTCATTAAGTTTTAAAAATTTTATTTAAATTCAATTAGTTAACATAAAATACATTATTGGTTTCAGAGGTAGAGGTCAGTGATTCATCAGACTTACATAATACCCAGTGCTCATTACATTACATGCCCTCCTTAATGCCCATCATCCAGTTACCCCATCCCTTGACCCTCCTCCCCTCCAGTGACCCTCAATTTGTTTCCTATGTTTAAGTCTCTTATGGTTTGTCCCCCTCTCTGTTCATTTTATTTTTTTCCTCTCTTCCCCAGTGATCCTCTGTTTTGTTTCTTAAATTCCACATATGAGGGAGATCATATGATAATTGTCTTTCTCTGATTGACTTACTTCACTTAGCATAATACCCTGCAGTTCCATCCATGTCATTACAAATGGCAAGATTTTATTTTTTTTGATGGCTGAGTAGTAGTCCACTGTGTGTGTGTGTGTATACATCTTTATTCATCTGTCGATGGACATCTGGGCTCTTTCCGTAGTTTGGCTGTTGTAGACATTGCTGCTCTAAACGTTGGGGAGCAGGTGCTCCTTTGGATCATTAAATTTGTATCTTTGGGGCAAATACTTAGTAGTGCAATTGCTGGGTCATAGGATAGCTCTATTTTCAACTGTTTGAGGAGCTTCCATATTGTCTTCCAGAGTGGCTTTACCAGCTTGCATTCCCACCAACAGTGAAGAGGATTCCCCTTTCTCTGTGTCCTCACCAACATCTGTCATTTCCTGACTTGTTAATTTTAGCCATTCTGACTGGTGTGAGGTGGTATCTTACTGTACTTTTGATGTGTATTTCCTAATGCCGAGTGATATGGAACATTTTTTCATGTGTCTGTTGGCCATTTGTATGTCTTCTCTGGAGAAATGTCTGTTCATGTCATCTGCCCATTTCTTGATTGGATTATTTGTTCTTTGGGTGTTGAGTGTCATAAGTTCTTTATAGATTTTTGGATGTGCTTTTATCTGATGTGTCATTTGCACATTCTGTAGGTTGCCTTTTGATTTTGTCAGATATTTCCTTTGCTATGCAAAAGCTTTTATTTAATTTAATTTTATTTTATTTTATTTTTTATTTTATTTTTAATTGAAGTTCAATTTACCAACATATAGTATAACACCCAGTGCTCATCCTGTCACGTGCCTGGGCCTCAGTGCCCATCACCCAGTCATCCCATCCCCCGGCCTGCCTCCCCTTCCACTACACCTTGTTTGTTTCCCGGAGTTAGGAGTCTCATGTTTTGTCACCATCTCTAATTTTCCCTCCTTTCCTCTATAATCCCTTTCACTATTTCTTATATTTCCTGTATCAGTGAAACCATATAATGACTGTCCTTCTCCAATTTACTTACTTCACTCAGCATCACACCCTCCAATTCCATCCACATCGAAGCAAATGGTGGGTATTCGTTGTTTCTAATGGCTGAATAAGATTCCATTGTATATATATACCACATCTTCTTTATCCATTCATGTTATCGGTGGACATTGAGGCTCCTTAATCAAGTCCCAGTAGTTCACTTTTGCCTTTGTTTCCCTTACCTTTGGAGATGTGTCTAACAAGAAGTTGCTGTGGCCAAGGTCAAAGAAGTTGCTGCCTGTGTTCTCCTCTAGGGTTTTGATGGATTCCTGAATATTCACAAGTTTTGCTGCAGAAATAATAATTTCTTCAAGTATAGACTTCACTTGGGCTCTACATAATATATATGCCTCTTAGGTACAGGAAAATGCAAACATCTAAAAAAGTTCTGAATTCTGAAACACATGTGGCCCCAAAGGATTTGGATAAAGAGTTGAGAATATATAGTATTATGTTCTCTGGTAAGTACTTGATGTGCTTTTAAGTGCAGAGCCATGAACTATAACTGTGTGCAAAGCTTGGTACAGGGGTTTGCATAACTGATGGTCCTCCAGACTCCGAGCAGTGCATCAGGCATTTGGGTCTCAACATCTGTAAGAGAAAAGCAATAGCCAAAATATACTGAATTATTCAAAAATCTTTTCTGTTTGGTTTTGTAGTATATTCTGTGTTTGAGGTTCCTCTCCACAGTTTCTCTATAGGTGCAAGTTAGACTATTACTGCCTTATATTTGCAGTGCCTCAGTATGTCCTAGCTGAGGTGTTAGGGGGCCAGGTAGCATTGTCTGAGGAGTGCACTTGCCTTTTGAGGGCCTGATTATCTTTTAGGCTATTTTCTATGCGTGCCCAATTGAGGCCTTTTTGTTCTTTTGATTTTTTTTTTTTTTTGAGAGTTTCATGAGCTTCTACCTACATCCTCCTTCTACACTCCCAGCCTGTCCTAAAGCCCCATTAGTACAGAGTCTGTGCTCAGAGATCTTGAGATTTTAGACTTATAATTGAGTTCAGCAACACACAAGTAGGCACCTATGTACAGAGCACTTATGCACGCATTTTACTATTTTACCTTCACAACAAGTTTTAGTAAGTAGGACAGGCATTATTCCTCATTGTATGATGAGAGTATTGGACCAGAGGGATCAGGTGACTTGCCAAAAGCCCCAGAGCTGATAATGGAGCTGGAATTTAGTTTAATTCACTTTCTTTCAAACTGTTTGCAGTAGGGGAGGAAGTAGGGTACTGAACAGTCTTAAAAACTAAAGGAATCAATTAGCAATAATCGTGCCTCAGATAAACCTCATTGGCTACAATACTGCCACTGTGCAAAGCTAAAAACTGAAGGAATCAAACCAATCACCTGTAGTGACAAGTGGGCACTGTTAAAATCTTAGGTTAGGAAGCCTGACTGAGGACCTCTGCATTTGTCACTTTCCCAGATTTTCAGAAAGTCAGAGAATCTACCCTGAGCTCCAAGGAGAAACAGATAGGGTCTGGTAGGCTTCTACAAGAAATCCTAACTTTTGCCCCCTACCCTCAGCCTGCCTGTGTCTCCCCCACGTCCCTCCCTTGGCCCAGCAACGTTTTTCCTCCAGCTGCTTCCATATGCTGCCGAACAAGACCTCAGTCTTGGCAGTGATTCATGGGAAGTGGGTTTAAGAGGCTTATAAACCCTAAAATGACCCCGGGAATCCTTCCCTCAGGGCCTTTATGAACTTGGAAAATAGTCAGTCTCTAAGCAGTGGCCAGAGACAAGTTGGTCTGAAGGTAGAGAGGGTTGGGCTAGATAGTGTTGGAAGTCCCAGCCTCTTATTTTTAAGCTATTGAATGGTTCTGTGCAACCAGTAACCCTATGCAGACTCAGATCTGCAGCCACTAGGGGGAGCTTTCCTCTCACTGAAACAAAATATAACTGTGCAGAAATGCCCCAATTATATTAATAGTTAATACCTACCCTGAGCAAGGATGCCAACTTAGGGTCATCTTCATTTGCTAAGCTTGGAGTTTAGGGAGCAAGGCCAATGAGGCACCAGTCTCTTAGCCTCACAAGTTTCAAAGAAATTAAAGCATGGGAGTCTGATAGAAATTAAAATAAAAAATAGCGCACGGCGGACCCGGCGGGACCCGGAGCAGCTGAAGGGGCTCGGGCGGCGGCTCCGCGGAGGGGGCTGCGCGGCCCCGGGAGCAGCTCGGAGGGGCTCGGGCAGAGGAAGAGGCTCCGTGCGGAGGGGCCTGCGCGGTTCCAGGAGCAGCTCGGAGGGGCTCGGGCGGCAGCTCCGCGGAGGGGGTTGCGCGGCCCGGGAGCGCGAATCCACCAGCGCAGGCTCCGGAGCACAGGGCGCCGGGACACAGCCCAGGATCTGGCCTCCCCCGGGACAGGCAGAGGCTGGGAGGGCCCAGGACAGCAAGGACGCTCCTGCCCCAGCTGAGCAGATCAGCGGCCCCGCCCCGGAGCCTCCAGGCCCTGCAGACGGAGTTCCTGCCGGAGCTGAATCCAGGTTTCCAGAGCTGCCCCGCCACTGGGGCTGTTCCTCCTGCGGCCTCACGGGATAAACAACCCCCACTGAGCCCTGCACCAGGCAGGGGCACAGCAGCTCCCCCAACTGCTAACACCTGAAAATCAGCACAACAGGCCCCTCCCCCAGAAGATCAGCTAGACGGACAACTTCCAGGAGAAGCCAAGGGACTTAAAGTACACAGAATCAGAAGATACTCCCCTGTGGTTCTTTTTTTTTTTTTTTTTTTTTTTTTGTTTTGTTTTGTTTTGCTTTTTGATTTGTTTCCTTCCCCCACCCCCTTTTTTTCTCCTTTCTTTTTCTTTCTCTTTTTCTTCTTTTTTTTTTTTTTCGTTTTTTTTTCTTTTTCTTCCCTTTTTTTTTCTCTTTCTCTTTTCTTTCCTTCTTTCTCTCCTCTCTTTTTCTCTTTTTCCCAATACAACTTGCTTTTGGCCACTCTGCACTGAGCAAAATGACTAGAAGGAAAACCTCACCTCAAAAGAAAGAATCAGAAACAGTCCTCTCTCCCACAGAGTTACAAAATCTGGATTACAATTCAATGTCAGAAAGCCAATTCAGAAGCACTATTATACAGCTACTGGTGGCTCTAGAAAAAAGTATAAAGGACTCAAGAGACTTCATGACTGCAGAATTTAGAGCTAATCAGGCAGAAATTAAAAACCAATTGAATGAGATGCAATCCAAACTAGAAGTCCTAACGACGAGGGTTAACGAGGTGGAAGAACGAGTGAGTGACCTAGAAGACAAGTTGACAGCAAAGAGGGAAACTGAGGAAAAAAGAGACAAACAATTAAAAGACCATGAAGATAGATTAAGGGAAATAAACGACAGCCTGAGGAAGAAAAACCTACGTTTAATTGGGGTTCCCGAGGGCGCCGAAAGGGACAGAGGGCCAGAATATGTATTTGAACAAATTCTAGCTGAAAACTTTCCTAATCTGGGAAGGGAAACAGGCATTCAGATCCAGGAAATAGAGAGATCCCCCCCTAAAATCAATAAAAACCGTTCAACACCTCGACATTTAATTGTGAAGCTTGCAAATTCCAAAGATAAGGAGAAGATCCTTAAAGCAGCAAGAGACAAGAAATCCCTGACTTTTATGGGGAGGAGTATTAGGGTAACAGCAGACCTCTCCACAGAGACCTGGCAGGCCAGAAAGGGCTGGCAGGATATATTCAGGGTCCTAAATGAGAAGAACATGCAACCAAGAATACTTTATCCAGCAAGGCTCTCATTCAAAATGGAAGGAGAGATAAAGAGCTTCCAAGACAGGCAGCAACTAAAAGAATATGTGACCTCCAAACCAGCTCTGCAAGAAATTTTAAGGGGGCCTCTTAAAATTCCCCTTTAAGAAGAAGTTCAGTGGAACAGTCCACAAAAACAAAGACTGAATAGATATCATGATGACACTAAACTCATATCTGTCAATAGTAACTCTGAACATGAAGGGGCTTAATGACCCCATCAAAAGGCGCAGGGTGTCAGACTGGATAAAAAAGCAGGACCCATCTATTTGCTGTCTACAGGAGACTCATTTTAGACAGAAGGACACCTACAGCCTGAAAATAAAAGGTTGGAGAACCATTTACCATTCTAATGGTCCTCAAAAGAAAGCAGGGGTAGCCATCCTTATATCAGATAAACTAAAATTTACCCCAAAGACTGTAGTGAGAGATGAAGAGGGACACTATATCATACTTAAAGGATCTATTCAACAAGAGGACTTAACAATCCTCAATATATATGCTCCGAATGTGGGAGCTGCCAAATATATAAATCAATTATTAACCAAAGTGAAGAAATACTTAGATAATAATACACTTATACTTGGTGACTTCAATCTAGCTCTTTCTATACTCGATAGGTCTTCTAAGCAAAACATCTCCAAAGAAACGAGAGCTTTAAATGATACACTGGACCAGATGGATTTCACAGATATCTACAGAACTTTACATCCAAACTCAACTGAATACACATTCTTCTCAAGCGCACATGGAACTTTCTCCAGAATAGACCACATATTGGGTCACAAATCGGGTCTGAACCGATACCAAAAGATTGGGATTGTCCCCTGCATATTCTCGGACCATAATGCCTTGAAATTAGAACTAAATCACAACAAGAAGTTTGGAAGGACCTCAAACACATGGAGGTTAAGGACCATCCTGCTAAAAGATAAAAGGGTCAACCAGGAAATTAAGGAAGAATTAAAAAGATTCATGGAAACTAATGAGAATGAAGATACAACCCTTCAAAATCTTTGGGATGCAGCAAAAGCAGTCCTAAGGGGGAAATACATCGCAATACAAGCATCCATTCAAAAACTGGAAAGAACTCAAATACAAAAGCTAACCTTACACATAAAGGAGCTAGAGAAAAAACAGCAAATAGATCCTACACCCAAGAGAAGAAGGGAGCTAATAAAGATTCGAGCAGAACTCAACGAAATCGAGACCAGAAGAACTGTGGAACAGATCAACAGAACCAGGAGTTGGTTCTTTGAAAGAATTAATAAGATAGATAAACCATTAGCCAGCCTTATTAAAAAGAAGAGAGAGAAGACTCAAATTAATAAAATCATGAATGAGAAAGGAGAGATCACTACCAACACCAAGGAAATACAAACGATTTTAAAAACCTATTATGAACAGCTATACGCCAATAAATTAGGCAATCTAGAAGAAATGGACGCATTCCTGGAAAGCCACAAACTACCAAAACTGGAACAGGAAGAAATAGAAAACCTGAACAGGCCAATAACCAGGGAGGAAATTGAAGCAGTCATCAAAAACCTCCCAAGACACAAGAGTCCAGGGCCAGATGGCTTCCCAGGAGAATTTTATCAAACGTTTAAAGAAGAAATCATACCTATTCTCCTAAAGCTGTTTGGAAAGATAGAAAGAGATGGAGTACTTCCAAATTCGTTCTATGAAGCCAGCATCACCTTAATTCCAAAGCCAGACAAAGACCCCGCCAAAAAGGAGAATTACAGACCAATATCCCTGATGAACATGGATGCAAAAATTCTCAACAAGATACTGGCCAATAGGATCCAACAGTACATTAAGAAAATTATTCACCATGACCAAGTAGGATTTATCCCTGGGACACAAGGCTGGTTCAACACCCGTAAAACAATCAATGTGATTCATCATATCAGCAAGAGAAAAACCAAGAACCATATGATCCTCTCATTGGATGCAGAGAAAGCATTTGACAAAATACAGCATCCATTCCTGATCAAAACTCTTCAGAGTGTAGGGATAGAGGGAACATTCCTCGACATCTTAAAAGCCATCTATGAAAAGCCCACAGCAAATATCATTCTCAATGGGGAAGCACTGGGAGCCTTTCCCCTAAGATCAGGAACAAGACAGGGATGTCCACTCTCACCACTGCTATTCAACATAGTACTGGAAGTCCTAGCCTCAGCAATCAGACAACAAAAAGACATTAAAGGCATTCAAATTGGCAAAGAAGAAGTCAAACTCTCCCTCTTCGCCGATGACATGATACTCTACATAGAAAACCCAAAAGTCTCCACCCCAAGATTGCTAGAACTCATACAGCAATTCGGTAGCGTGGCAGGATACAAAATCAATGCCCAGAAGTCAGTGGCATTTCTATACACTAACAATGAGACTGAAGAAAGAGAAATTAAGGAGTCAATCCCATTTACAATTGCACCCAAAAGCATAAGATACCTAGGAATAAACCTCACCAAAGATGTAAAGGATCTATACCCTCAAAACTATAGAACACTTCTGAAAGAAATTGAGGAAGACACAAAGAGATGGAAAAATATTCCATGCTCATGGATTGGCAGAATTAATATTGTGAAAATGTCAATGTTACCCAGGGCAATATACACGTTTAATGCAATCCCTATCAAAATACCATGGACTTTCTTCAGAGAGTTAGAACAAATTATTTTAAGATTTGTGTGGAATCAGAAAAGACCCCGAATAGCCAGGGGAATTTTAAAAAAGAAAACCATATCTGGGGGCATCACAATGCCAGATTTCAGGTTGTACTACAAAGCTGTGGTCATCAAGACAGTGTGGTACTGGCACAAAAACAGACACATAGATCAGTGGAACAGAATAGAGAATCCAGAAGTGGACCCTGAACTTTATGGGCAACTAATATTCGATAAAGGAGGAAAGACTATCCATTGGAAGAAAGACAGTCTCTTCAATAAATGGTGCTGGGAAAATTGGACAGCCACATGCAGAAGAATGAAACTAGACCACTCTCTTTCACCATACACAAAGATAAACTCAAAATGGATGAAAGATCTAAATGTGAGACAAGATTCCATCAAAATCCTAGAGAAGAACACAGGCAACACCCTTTTTGAACTCGGCCATAGTAACTTCTTGCAAGATACATCCACGAAGGCAAAAGAAACAAAAGCAAAAATGAACTATTGGGACTTCATCAAGATAAGAAGCTTTTGCACAGCAAAGGATACAGTCAACAAAACTCAAAGACAACCTACAGAATGGGAGAAGATATTTGCAAATGACATATCAGATAAAGGGCTAGTTTCCAAGATCTATAAAGAACTTATTAAACTCAACACCAAAGAAACAAACAATCCAATCATGAAATGGGCAAAAGACATGAACAGAAATCTCACAGAAGAAGACATAGACATGGCCAACATGCACATGAGAAAATGCTCTGCATCACTTGCCATCAGGGAAATACAAATCAAAACCACAATGAGATACCACCTCACACCAGTGAGAATGGGAAAAATTAACAAGGCAGGAAACAACAAATGTTGGAGAGGATGCGGAGAAAAGGGAACCCTCTTACACTGTTGGTGGGAATGTGAACTGGTGCAGCCACTGTGGAAAACTGTGTGGAGGTTCCTCAAACAGTTAAAAATATACCTGCCCTACGACCCAGCAATTGCACTGTTGGGGATTTACCCCAAAGATACAAATGCAATGAAACGCTGGGACACCTGCACCCCGATGTTTCTAGCAGCAATGGCCACGATAGCCAAACTGTGGAAGGAGCCTCGGTGTCCAACGAAAGATGAATGGATAAAGAAGATGTGGTTTATGTATACAATGGAATATTACTCAGCTATTAGAAATGACAAATACCCACCATTTGCTTCAACGTGGATGGAACTGGAGGGTATTATGCTGAGGGAAGTAAGTCAGTCGGAGAAGGACAAACATTATATGTTCTCATTCATTTGGGGAATATAAATAATAGTGAAAGGGAAAATAAGGGAAGGGAGAAGAAATGTGTGGGAAATATGAGAAAGGGAGACAGAACATAAAGACTGCAAACTCTGGGAAACGAACTAGGGGTGGTAGAAGGGGAGGAGGGCGGGGGGTGGGAGTGAATGGGTGACGGGCACTGGGTGTTATTCTGTATGTTAGTAAATTGAACACCAATAAAAAAATTAAAAAAAAAAAAAAAAAAGGAAATACAAAAAAAAAAAATAAATAAAATAAAATAAAATAAAATAAAAAATAAAGTATGTTATAGAGAGAGCCTTAGATATGCTACCAATTGAGTTCGTTAATACTTGCCTATCAAACTATCCTATTTGAGCGCAGCAGCAGCTGGACAGCCATAGGCTTCCCCACTGGGGCAGCCACACATCTCATCGCAAAAAAGACACATGTGCCCTAAAGACAGACTTCTCAGAAAGGAGCAACAGTTGTAGTGGCTGAGAGCCACAGAACAGTTTCCTTCCGTGTCTCAGACCTTTTGGATAATTCACATATGTACTCCCTCTGTTGGGGATGAAAATGTTCTCCTGTAGGCTTCCCTCCTGGGAGGTGAATGCTCCCTCCTTTTGTGAATGTATGCTGTAGACTATCCGTCTTCCCATGTCCATATTTTTTACCCTTAACATATTGGGCTTGACATTGATATTATGATCCATGGAACTGGGGGTGTGGCTATTTCTCTTAGCAGTTTTAACCTTGGTGACACCATGTAAAGCTACTGTCTAGTAATAAACGTAGGTTTGTAGTGTGTTCTCCAGGGACCATTCCCTGGGGAGCTGCCTAGCTTTTCTCCCTAGAGTTTATTTAGTTCCTGCTAAGACCAAGGGGATGGAACTTACTAAGGGAAGCATAGGTAAGACAATAATTGCTCTCACCCAGGCCTTTGTTATATTTTGGTCTTAAGGGTGTCTCTCTTGGGAAGGATTATGGAGCTACAGAGAGACTAAAGCGTACAAGATTTCTTTGAACAAGGAACACTTTAGGTAGACCCAGACTTGCTGTATTTGAAGCGTCTAGTAAGACCTGGGGACCTTGTTCACTGGGGCTTTCCTCTATTAGGAAATAGCGCTCACTTGTAGACAAGACCATAGTCATGGCTGTAACTGGCTAAAAATTTTTTAAAGGGTTTTAGATGGGACTATAACCTAAACTATCCATGTAAGCTGAGCCAGAAGCCCCCATTTCTCCATATGGCCTCACAAGGCCATGCCTTGTGACTGTTTCTCAAGGCAGACTCACTAAATAATTTCTGCTGTTTCCTCTTGAATCTGATCCAATTAAGATGTAAGAAACAGGAACCAGACACTTGGAGATCAAATATCAGCTGAGTAGAGAAGGAAGCTTAAATCTGTGGTGGTGGACTTGCACACAGATTACTCTATCATTCCTGCCATAAAGCTGTCCCACCCAGGTCCAGGGAGCAGGGGGAGGATGCAAGAAGAATGAGCAAGAAGAATGCTCTGGGGTCTCAGGGAGCTCTGTTCTTCCCCCCTCTACTCCCAGATGTTTCATAGGACTGAAGTAAGGTATCAGGGAGAGATCAGATAACGCCTCATGAGAAACAGAAAAATTCTGCTCTCTGGAAAAAAAGAACAAGGACATGGTTTCCTCAAATCTAAGATTAATTTCAAAGTATCAAAAAAATGAAAGGCTATTTTTTATTTTAAAAATACTTTTATACCAGAGTGGAGAACTCCAAATTTTTTTTTTTTTTTTTTAAGCATAAGGCCCTGTGTTTTGTCTTAATATTCTGGGCACCCAGCACAGGCCCTGGTAATTATTTGTGGCCTGAATGCTATTTAGAACAAGTTTTTTTAATGTGTGACCTAGTGGTTCCCAGGTTTTTTTGAAAATGTAGGTCAGTAAAATGAAATATAAAAGACAATGAGGCTTGATAACTTTTTATTTTACCATGTGAGGATATTAAATAATAATTGCTACCTCAAACATCACTATAATTTCATAAAGAAACAGTATGTTTTAATATAAAAAAGGTAGGGAGGGATCCCTGGGTGGCGCAGCGGTTTGGCACCTGCCTTTGGCCCAGGGTGCGATCCTGGAGACCCAGGATCGAATCCCACATCGGGCTCCCAGTGCATGGAGCCTGCTTCTCCCTCTGCCAATGTCTCTGCCTTTCTCTCTCTCTCTCTCTCTCTCTGTGACTATCATAAATAAATATAAAAATTTAAAAAAAAAGGTAGGGAGAACAAAATTCTAGAATAAACTATGAAAGCTGCAGTGTGGCCTTAGATGCACGCATACACGCACGTCTAAATAGTGCTTATATTTCTCATTTTGCAGCCAGCCAAGAGAAGCTTGGTCATGGTCTGGTGTTGAAAAGCCCCAGATTCTTCTGGAATGCTGCCCAGACTTGAGAGATGTCTTAAGGGCCACTTAGTGTGTTCTCACTCTTTGCTTGTTGTTTTTTCCGAACAGAGCGCTATCAGAAAAGATCGTGTCAGTCCTGCCAAGGATGAAGTGTCCACACCAGCTGGAGCCCCACCAGATCCAGGGCATGGATTTTATTCATATATTTCCTGTTGTTCAGGTGAGAGCCTTTATGTGATTTCTTGTCCTCTGCACATCAGAATTCCTGCATGGTCTGGCTCTCAGGCCATCTGGCCTAGATCCTGGATCTGATGGGTGTGGTATGGAATTGGTGGAGCAGGACATGATGGTGCTTCCTGATGTCATCCTCAGAAGGTTGCCAGTACTCCATCTCTTCTGCCCTAGTTTCACTGTCACTTTCACCGTCACCTATTGTGGTCTTTGAATGTTCCCATTAATTGGTTTTCATTCCCCTTTTGGTAAAGATAGAACCCTATAGCCCCCCCATGGGGACCTGTCCCAGCTATCCAGCCTAACTTTATTCCTTGTTCTTTCTGTTCTAGCCCCTCTGACTTTCCCTCAGATTTTTTTCATACATATTATGCTTCCTCCTGTCATGGGGCCTTTCCTTCAGGCTGGAAAGCTCTTCTCTTTCTTTCCTTACCTACTTAATCCATATTCATCTTTCAGATCTCAATTCTACCAAACCTCTTCAAGAAAGCTTCCATTAACCCCCACCCCCCACCCCCAATCTAGAACAGGTTCCTTTGCTATATACACTCATACTGGCCACATTCCTTTCCTTTGTAGGGATCTTCCTTGCTGCAGTTTGTAACCATGTGTATCTGTCTGGTCACTTCTGTCCTACCTGTCAGACCTTCTCAAGCTTCTTGGTGGCAGGCACCATAGTTGCCTTGCTCACCGTAGTGTCTCCAGCACCTTGTGGAATATCTGGCACTGTGTAGGCAGTTAGTCTTTATTTGATGACTAGATGTCTGATGTGAGGTCATTTCCACCCTGGCTGTTTTCCAAGGCTCTGTGATTAAGTGGCTCATGCTGTACAGCCTCCTACAAACTTGTGGTCTGCTGTCTCAGCTTCTTCTGGGCACTTTGAAAAGAGGAGGAGCAAAGGGCCTGCTGTATCAACAGCACTTTGCAAATGATCCTAATAGAGTTCTTTGAAGCATTGATTTTAATCCCAGTCCTTACGTATGAGGAAAGTGAGATGCAAAGAGAGTAATTCATTTGCTGAAGGGCAGAGAACTGGTGTGCAGACAAGATTCCAGTCTAAACCCCTTGTCACTAAACCTACTTTTCTCACCCTGCCACTCATGCAATTTGTGCTTGAAAAGTCTTCCAATCCTGCATTAAGATTAGGTAGCACAGAGGTTGAGAGCACACGCTCAAGAGGCTTCCTGGGTTCAGATCCTGGCTCTGCCACTTAGTTGCATAACCTTATGACCCACAAGGTCATAACTTAGTTTCATGACTCAAATGACTTAACTTTTCATCTGTTAAATAGAAACAGTAATAGCACCTACCTGACAAGATGAGAATTAAGTACATTAATATGTATAAAGCACTTAGCTGAAGCACCAGCCCATTTTAGTAAGTACTTTCTAAGTGTTCCGTGGTCCTTTCTGGTTTTGTTATTGTTATGGTGGACTTTTCCCTGCACTGGACTTTCAGTCAAATCCCATGAAATTTGTAAATCAGAAGCTAAGACTTTAACTCGGAATTTAATTCATTAGGTCCATTAGACTTTCTGTATCCAATGCAAGGGGTGAGGGGGGATCTCCTGATCCCTTGTGTGAAAACAGGAAATAAGGACCCCATGCTGATTATTACTGAAACTTCCACCACTACCACACTGTGAAGTTATTGGCTTTTCCCCCAAAGCCTGAAGGTCTAGTTATTAGACCTTACTCGGCCCTATGGTAGAACTTTGAGAGCAAAAAAATGTGGTCCAGATAGGTGATGAAAGGGAAGTGATCTGTTACTGGTTTGGGCATTTTGAATATCTGTTCTGTGTTGTACATGGAATGCCAGAGGGCTTCTGGTATAGATGTGAGAATCTAGGTTACCAGATTTCTTGATTTCATGGATCTATAAAATTTTAAAGCAAAAATGGAGGCTGACCTATGGTTGCCATCTATATTTTGCCAGGCAAGAACATCTTTTAAAAGTAACAACTATCAAAACAAACACTTAAGTACAGTGAATAAACTGGTGGTTGCAGAGGGGATGTAGGGGAGGCTTGGGCAAAATTGGTGAAAGGAATAATAAAGAGGTACCAGCTTCCAGCTATAAAATAAATAAGTCACAGACGTGAAAGTGAAAAGTACAGCATAGGAAATATAGTCAGTACTATTGTGATAACACTGTGTGGTGACAGATGGTGACTGCATTTATCGTGGTGAGCACTGAGTAACGTATAGAATTGTTGAATCATTATGTTGTATACCTGAAACAAATATAACATTGTACATCAATTATACTTCAATAAAAAATATTTTTTAAGTAACAACTATCTTGCTTTCTCTGTCATTTCCTAAAAGAAAGACCTTTTAACTCTCAATCTCAGAATAAAAGACAGTCCTTCAAATGGAATACTTGAAAGTATTATGAAAAAACTAACCATGTGCTTGACATTTTTTGCCTGTTTCGCTGGAGACCGGTGAAAGAGCAGTGGTCAAGCTAGTGGTCTTGAGTGACTCTAGAGGTTCACCACCTTCATTCACACTGTTTAGCACAGCTGTAGTTACACTCTGAATGCTAACCCAGAGAAAAATGGATCTAACTTCCAGCCCCAGTAGTTCCAGGTCACATCTTTTTCTCCCATGCCAGACACATGAATCCTGTGACGGAAGGTATTTTTCTTGAGTGCTAGGCACCCAGGGCAGAGATTGGCTGTCCAAGAAGTTCTCTCCACAGCCCTTCTCTCTAGGAACTCCAAAATAGTGACTGATTCTCCAAATCCTGAGACTCCTTATCTTCTTTATCTGATTACACTCACCAGGATCTGGCAAAGTAACAACTCAGTGTAGATCTAATTCATGGAGGAACATTTGAAAGAGAAACAACTTTGAAGGTCCAGAAACTGGATCCAAAAGGAAAGTAGAAAGAAATTGAGTTGAGCAAGGAGTCTGCCTCCTTAATTGTTCGGGGCCATGATGCTGGGTGGGGGTGCAGGAGAGCGGCTACAGAAGCTCTGAACATTGTCTGATCTTCTGCCCCTGCTTCTGAGTTTTAGTGCCTGGGGTCATTGTTTGGAGGTGGGGTGGAGTAGAGTGATAGAAATAAATGGAAGATAATAACAAAAGAATATTCATAGTTATTTGCAAGCACCCCCCATCTTGGGCAGCTACTTCCCAAACATGTCCTTACTTGAGCTGGCTGCCCTCTGTGAGCAAGCATTCTGTCCATCCCTGCAGGAGCACAATGCCATATGCCATGTGTCTGCTTGCCTACATAGCTAAACCTTGCCAGACCAGGTGTGTTGCGCTCCTGGGGAAATACAACTATTATGCACAGACTGCTTCCGAGTTGTAGTAGGTCTCTTGGGACAGAGGATGGCGACTCCGACGGATGGCCTCCCCCTCCATGATACTCTTTAGTTATAAAACAAGGAGTGAATGAAAAGCCAGGGATGAGAAACAAAGGCTGTGTTTTTGTATTTTACAATCTTACTCTCAGAGTACCTAGATCTTCCACAGGTTATGGGGTTGGGAGTGTGTCTCTGTGTTTTAATTAACAGAAATTATAAGTAGAGAGCAATGAAGAACAGCTACTTTGCATATCGGCCCAGTAAAGCTGGAAAACATTTAATAAAATCTGTATGTCCAGTCTTTTGGTATGGAAGAGCCTCTGAGTTGTGACTCAGCTTTCGCTTGCTACCTATAGAACAATGAACAGATGATATAGTCTCTTTGAGCTTCAGATTCTATACAACGTGGCCAGTACTTATAATGTTGTGTGGGTTAAGAGAACAAATGCTAAAAAAAAAAAAAAAAAAAGAGAGAGAGAACAAATGCTGTGAGTACCTGGCTTACTTGAAGCCCAGGGCTGGGTACTCAGCAAACCTGTTCTCCAATCAGAATATTTGGGGATTGTTTGTTTGGGGATTGTTTCAGCCAAAGAAACAAGAGGTTGAACTAGATGTTCTCTGAAGTCCTTCCCTTTCCCTGGTCTGTGGTGCAGGCAGCACGATCCCATTGGATCTTAGCTTCTCAGATGCCCAGCTAGCTGCTCTTCACCTAGGACAGTACACATGGACAGTTTCTCATCACCTGGTCGGTTCAAGGATAGTGATTGGGGTTCACAAATTGTACTATCTCCAAGTTGGCCTTTACCACAGTGGTGTTTCATCCCTGTCCTCACATTTCCTAACTTTCTTTCCCAGTGGCTGGTGAAGCGAGCTATAGAAACAAAGGAAGAGATGGGCGACTACATCCGCTCCTATTCCATATCCCAGTTCCAGAAAACCTACAGTCTCCCTGAGGTCAGTATCTTCCTTCCTTTTCTCGTCCAACTGAGAACACGTGAGTACATGTAGAGACTCCCCAGGAAGGAGCAGAGTAAGCTCAAGTTCTTCTGCATGACATCTCTGCCCCTACCTGGCCAGCATTGACAGTGGGCATCCTAGTTTGTAAGAACTGCCTCTTCAGAACTTTTATTAAATTATAAGAATATGAGTATATTTCATTAAGAGTACATATAAAGCTCTTCAAGAGACCACCTAGATCGTTGCCTAGGGATTCCTATAGTAACAGTTTCATAGTAACCACCCCCGACACACACAGTAATAACAACTGATACCAGGATCCCTGGGTGGCGCAGCGGTTTGGCACCTGCCTTTGGCCCAGGGCGCGATCCTGGAGACCCGGGATTGAATTCCACGTCGGGCTCCCGGTGCATGGAGCCTGCTTCTCCCTCTGCCTATGTCTCTGCCTTTCTCTCTCTCTCTCTCTCTCTCTGTGTGTGACTATCATAAATAAATAAAAAAAATTAAAAAAAAAATAACAACTGATACCTATTGAATAATACTTAACTACACTAAGTCCCGGCGCATCACATGCCTTCTTTTTAATTTTCACAACTGCTCCCTGATGTAGGTGATGGTGTCCCCATTTACAGACAGTGAAACTGAGGCTTAGAGGCTAGGTAGCTTGCCCTGGGTATCAGAGCTCATAAGTATTTGAACGAGAATACTTGTCTTCACCAGTACACTCTGGGGTCCCCCTCTTTCTTACCACCTTGGGATCTGTTTGGCCCTAGCTTCTTCCCATGCATAATATATTCAAATTTGTTAGAAGATTGAGGCTTCTCCAGGCAGAGCTGTGATGAGAAATCAATTTGTAAGACAGGTTTCTGAGAAGTCCGGTTGAGTTTCACTCTTCACAAAGGGTTTGTTTAATCCCTGTGTTTTGTCTTGCAGGATGATGACTTCATAAAGAGGAAAGAAAAGGCCATCAAGACAGTCGTTGATCTTTCAGTAAGTTCCCCTGTCCTTGTGTAAGGGAAGAACATAGGTTCCTAACCTCCAAATAGCCCT
This sequence comes from Canis aureus, assembly GCF_053574225.1. Classification (NCBI taxonomy): domain Eukaryota; kingdom Metazoa; phylum Chordata; class Mammalia; order Carnivora; family Canidae; genus Canis; species Canis aureus. Next base: position 38,523,356 of record NC_135630.1, read on the forward strand.
GTGGTTCAAATTCCAAAACCCTTGCCCAGTCCCTCCTGGGATTGCCCAGTGCTGACCTCAGGTGGTTGTGTGAGAGAAACCCTGTCTACCTCAGTGCCCATATCTGGACACCAGCATTCACAGGTAGAAAATGCCACAATCATGGCCCTGGGTTTTTCTTAGTTTGAGATTTACAGGAGAAATTTTCCAAATCCAAAGTCTTTCCTCATTTGTGCTACTGGCAGGTATAAACTTTGTTTTTTGTTTTTTTTTTTTTAATTTATTTTTTATTGGTGTTCAATTTACTAACATACAGAATAACACCCAGTGCCCGTCACCCATTCACTCCCACCCCCCGCCCTCCTCCCCTTCTACCACCCCTAGTTCGTTTCCCAGAGTTAGCAGTCTTTACGTTCTGTCTCCCTTTCTGACATTTCCCACACATTTCTTCTCCCTTCCCTTCTATTCCCTTTCACTATTATTTATATTCCCCAAATGAATGAGAACATATAATGTTTGTCCTTCTCCGACTGACTTACTTCACTCAGCATAATACCCTCCAGTTCCATCCACGTTGAAGCAAATGGTGGGTATTTGTCATTTCTAATAGCTGAGTAATATTCCATTGTATACATAAACCACATCTTCTTTATCCATTCATCTTTCGTTGGACACCGAGGCTCCTTCCACAGTTTGGCTATCGTGGCCATTGCTGCTATAAACATCGGGGTGCAGGTGTCCCGGCGTTTCATTGCATTTGTATCTTTGGGGTAAATCCCCAACAGTGCAATTGCTGGGTCGTAGGGCAGGTCTATTTTTAACTGTTTGAGGAACCTCCACACAGTTTTCCAGAGTGGCTGCACCAGTTCACATTCCCACCAACAGTGTAAGAGGGTTCCCTTTTCTCCGCATCCTCTCCAACATTTGTGGTTTCCTGCCTTGTTAATGTTCCCCATTCTCACTGGTGTGAGGTGGTATCTCATTGTAGTTTTGATTTGTATTTCCCTGATGGCAAGTGATGCAGAACATTTTCTCATATGCATGTTGGCCATGTCTATGTCTTCCTCTGTGAGATTTCTGTTCATGTCTTTTGCCCATTTCATGATTGGATTGTTTGTTTCTTTGGTGTTGAGTTTAATAAGTTCTTTATAGATCTTGGAAACTAGCCCTTTATCTGATATGTCATTTGCAAATATCTTCTCCCATTCTGTAGGTTGTCTTTGAGTTTTGTTGACTGTATCCTTTGCTGTGCAAAAGCTTCTTATCTTAATGAAGTCCCAATAGTTCATTTTTGCTTTTGTTTCTTTTGCCTTCGTGGATGTATCTTGCAAGAAGTTACTATGGCCGAGTTCAAAAAGGGTGTTGCCTGTGTTCTTCTCTAGGATTTTGATGGAATCTTGTCTCACATTTAGATCTTTCATCCATTTTGAGTTTATCTTTGTGTATGGTGAAAGAGAGTGCACAAAAACAGACACATAGATCAGTGGAACAGAATAGAGAATCCAGAAGTGGACCCTGAACTTTATGGGCAACTAATATTCGATAAAGGAGGAAAGACTATCCATTGGAAGAAAGACAGTCTCTTCAATAAATGGTGCTGGGAAAATTGGACATCCACATGCAGAAGAATGAAACTAGACCACTCTCTTTCACCATACACAAAGGTATAAACTTTGAATAGCTTCAAAGAGTAGATGATGAACTAAAGGTGGTAAATTGAGGTTAGCACCCCTTGATGGCTTTGGAGAGGCACAGCAGCTCCTGAGCTTTATGCGGGACACATTAGGAGGGCCTTGGTCACCACATACTGTGTATCTTAACCATGGGGTCTGCACTTATACACCCACTCCACCAGTGCAAGAGTCAGAGGAGAGCTTTTCAAACCTTTCTGGGCCAGAGTCCAGCAGAAACTTATCAGTGCCCCATATCCCACCCCACCCAAGCCTTCCTACCTGAGCTGCTGGGAATGAAGCCACAGTGCTTGGGGGTAACTTCACTTTCTTCCAAAAATAATGCGTGGTGGTATTTTGCTTTTTTTTTCTACTTGAAGAATAAATGTGTGGTCTTCAAAGGTGTTCACTCTAAAAAAGATTAACAATCATTTGATGACATAAAGCACTCATTTAAAACAAAGTCTTTGTTACTTTGTAATTTGTATCTTTTTCACAATTTCCTTTTGGAAGTGGAAGGAGTGGAAAACTTTCAAGACAGTTACACTCTGAAGCCAGATACCATTTTCAGGCTTGGTGGTAGTATTAAATAATAACAAGACATGATAGGATATCAGAGTAATTTTTCCCTCTGGTTATGAAATAGCTGTTCCTTTGAGACATTCTTAAAGTTTTTTGTCTTTTTTTAAAAGTTGATAAATACAGAGGAAGAGAATCAACCTTAACCTCACAGCACAGAAGCAGCTCCTTTTGCTGCTTGGACATATTTCTTCGTTGCTTTTTTAATGTACCTTTTTATACCAAATTGGTGTCATATTTTAAATGTAATTCTGTGGGGCTTTTTTTTAACTTACCAATATAGAGTCTTTGTAAGCTATGGAAGATTCCTCCTAACTGCATTTACCATGAAAAATAATAACCAATTTGTTGGATTTACCCTTATTTTAAATGATACTTCATTTTTCAAAAGCTAGAGAACCAATCAGACAGCATTACCTCTCATCCAGAGAACTGGGGAGCCCAGGGCAGGAGAGGAAGTGAAATTCCCTTTTCCCTTTAAAGCCTGTACTATTTGAATTTTATACCACGTCTGTGTGTTGCTTATTCCAAAACAGTAAACAAAAGTATGATTTTCTAAATGCTTAATTGAATATCTGCCTGTGTAAATCTCACTGTTAGCCCTGAGTAGAGAATGAGAAACAATAATTTTCATCTTTTTTTTTTTGTTTTTTTTTGTTTTTGTTTTTGTTTTTTAATTTTCATCTTTATCACCAGGAAGAAAAGGCTAGCATACTTGTCAGCAATCTTATCAATGAAACTAGGCCTGGCATCTCCATAGCCATTAAACATTTCAGGCCTCTAGCGGCACAGTCTTTCTTCTTATTATTTGTAATGGAGTTCTTAAAGAAAATTCTCCTCTTCTGCTTGGTAATGTGACCTAATAGGATTTAAGGAGGTAAATGATAATGACAAATACATGGTGCCCAGACATTGTGGTAAGCATTTATGTATACCTTACCTAGTCCTCAAAAGAATCTTCTGAAATAGTAGTATTTTTTTCTTTTTTTTTTTACAGGTGAGGAAACTCAAGCACAGATAGGTTATGTAAGTTGCCCAAGATTACATTAGTGATGATGGAGCCAGGATGCAAACCAGTCTTATAACTACTACCCTGTGGGCATCTAGATAAAATGCTATTTGCAGCTAATTAGGAAATAATATCAAGATAAGGGAAAATTAGCAAATCTCTTAGTTCAGATGTTTAGTTTATTTCCCTTTTTTATGTGTGAACTTACTTCTCAGTTGACTGTCAATATATTTGTAGCAGGAATGATAAAGAATTTTGATGGATGGCCAGAGCTGACCTATGAGTTTCATTTGTTTTCCTCTTTCTCTTTCTACTGAAAATACCCCTCACTTCCAGATGCTATCTTCTTAGGTTTCTTAACTACACTGCCATGAACTTCCCTCCCTCCCACCCACCACTTTTGCAAGTGCTTCCTGGCTTCCTTGCCTTGGCATGAGAGTTCCAGAAGCTTACAAGAGACTCCAGGGCTGTAGTGCATGTCCCTAGCTTATCCTTTTGAGTCATGTAAGGAATGGAACCACTAGCTGTTTTCCATTCGTCAACGGTCTCCCCAAGGGAAATCTGACCATTAGTGAAGAGAGTGAAGCCTTTCCTCCACTGCCAGGCTCTTTGTACATCTCAGATTCTGAAGGGTATTTCCCTATCCTTTCACCTTTTACCCAGCTCTGCCCTTTACATGCCTCATCAGTGTTTCTTGCCTGTTCCTTATTTTTTTTTAAAGATTTTATTTATTCATGAGAGAGAGAGAGAAAGAGAGAGAGAGAGAGGCAGAGACACAAGCAGAGGGAAAAGCAGGCTCCATGCAGGGAGCCCGATGTGGGACTCGATCCCAGGACTCCAGGATCATGCCCTGGGCCAAGGCAGGCACTAAATCACTGAGCCACCCAGGGATCCCCTTGCCTGTTCCTTATTGATGAATCTGGAATCCCAGACTTAAATTGTATGAATGGTAAATTAAGGATTCAAATAAGGTCACACAACAGGTGCCTAATTTCTGGACCCCAGCCTTTTATAAAATACATCCATAGCTGCCATGTCCTGACTGATGGCCTTTCGTGTGTTTGGCACCTGATTAGGCATCTTGCAAGCATCATCTCATTACCTCTTCACCAACACTCAGGGAGTTATATGTTACTATTTCTATTTTATAAATCAGAAAGTTGAAGCCAGAAAGATCAACAAATTCCCTACATATTTACAGGACAGGAAGAGGCAGCCAGGTTTTGACTTTACATGGCACTCCTCAAACATGACAGGTGTGATGCTTCTCTGGTTTCCTCTCTTCGCCTCGACTCTGATTTCCCACATATTCCTGGCGCCAGTTTTACAACAATGTTTCTGACTTATTTCAGGACTCTGAGATATTATTCATCCAGATCCCAGTGACACAGATTTATCCAGAGCGGCTGGGTGCTCTCCTGCTACCTCTTGAGTCCCCTGTAGGGGCGTTTACTGTGACATATGTCCAGCTAGAGAATGTCTGCAAAGTGGAGACTATCATGTTGTCTTTCTTCATCTATGAGCATAATACTTTTGTGCCTCAACCAGCAGGCTTTTACTCATTCTTGCTTATTTAGAACCTTTTCTTAAAAAATAAATATTAACCTTCTAATATTTTTCAAAATATTTAGCTTATTCTTATCCTTAACCATCTTTACTGGATTGTTCCCATCTTTTGCATTTGTCCTTGGTTATGTAGCTCAGCCATTTTTGGTGCTTGATTTTTTGCTTTAAAAAAGGTTGTACTGGGGATCCCTGGGTGGTGCAGCGGTTTGGCGCCTGCCTTTGGCTCAGGGCGCGATCCTGGAGACCCGGGATCGAATCCCACATCAGGCTCCCGGTGCATGGAGCCTGCTTCTCCCTCTGCCTGTGTCTCTGCCTCTCTCTCTCTCTCTGTGACTATCATAAATAAATAAAAATTAAAAAAAAAAAAAAGGTTGTACTTATTTTGTACTAGTATCTTAGTAATAATAATAAAAAAAATTAAGAAATGGGAAAAAATTACTAAAGACTAAGTCAACATGATACAACCAGTCAGGATATGGGTACTGATATATATTCCAAGCAGAAAATACAATGTTTGGGATATCAATACAGAGAATTAGAGATCTCTAAAAATGTCATTCTACTGTATGTTTTGTTTTTTGCTCAACAATATAATTGAGGATATCTTTCCATCCCAATAAATATACTTCCATAGCATTTTTAATGGCTGTAGATTATTCATTGTGTGGTACTAATTTACCTAGCTTACTTTGTATCTTTTTTTTTTCTTTTGGTGGTTATGTAGGACATTCTCCTAGCTAATTTTTTCCTCGTATCTTTAATTATTTAGGAAACATTCCACAAAATGGAATTGGGTCAGAGGTTATGCCTAAGGCTGTTAATGCCTCTTGGCAGATTGCCAGACAGAAAACCTGCCGTGAACTTGAATTCCTGAGCTCATCACTTTGGGGTTCTCTCTTCATCTTGCCCTCATTTTTCTTCTTAGGGATTATCCCTAGTACTTCAGCTTTCTTCTTGAAATGTTACTTCTTGGCTTCTCCATACTTCCTCTTTACAGAATAGCTAGCTGCTTTGTAGAAGGCCTGCTGACAGGAGGTATATTTCCAAAGCACATAAGAAGCCAAACCTATTGCCACCCAGGACAGGTCATCCCTTACCACCTTCTCCTTTTTGTGTCATCACATAATCGCTCATTTGTCTCACTTAGTGTGCAGTTGTACAACTTCCTTCCTCCTTGTCTGAGCTGTCATCCTTCATATTCTTCAAGTATCTGTCCTATGCCGTGAGGTCTGTTACTCCCTATTAACCTTGAGTAAAGAGTAGCTGTGAAATTTTATCCAAAGCTCCAAAAAATACTGCTTACTATTCATTGAACATTTTTGGATAATATTTAGAATTTTGTATGAAAATAGAGGGAATGAGAGAAAAAAGGACTCAGAGCTGCCAGTCTAGTTGAAAAAAAAAATGCTTTGCAGAACTTCTTGATCCCTTCAGAGACCACGGCATTTGAAATTATTACTCTAGTGTGTTCTTCACAGGAAATGCTATGAGGGGGCAGCCCCCGTGGCACAGCGGTTTAGCGCTGCCTGCAGCCTGGGGTGTGATCCTGGAGACCTGGGATGGAGTCCCACGTCAGGCTCCCTGCATGGAGCCTGCTTCTTCCTCTGCCTGTGTCTCTGCCTCTCTCTCTCTCTTTCTCTCTCTGAATAAACAAATAAATAAATAATATTTTAAAAAAAAGAAATGCTAAGAGGAAGTCCTTTTCATTCAGCACATAGAATACAAATATGGCTATATACATAAAATAAAATTAGTACATTTTATCAATAATAATATATATACATATCTATATTAAAAATATATATCCTAGAGGTGGCTCAGTCAGTTAAATGTTCAATTCCTGATTTTGGCTCAGAGTTTCTCTCCCTCTCTTTCTGCCGCTTCCCTCCTCAGAAAACATGTATATCTCTCTATCTTAGATATGTGTATCTATCTTAACCTTTACTGTGTGTCAGATATTGCTAAATAATTAATTAATCCTCACAGTAACTCTGCTTATACCTTTTTTTTACAGATGGAAAGTCACATAGGTTAAAGTAACCTGCCCCAAATCAGACAGGTAGTAAGTTATGGGGTTAGGACTAAAACCTCGGTCGTCCATGCATTCTTTCAGTAATATTAATTGCACTCTCACTGTGCCAGATCGCACTCTAGGAGGTGAGGTAAGAGCAGTGACATTCCATCAGTAGGGGATTCATGGGAATTTGGGGGTCTCATCAAGGAGAAGATGTGGCCACAAGGGGGCAGCAGCATACATAGGCTCTATTTGGGTGATGCTTTGACAGGTTTGCTTGTAGGATGGTGCAGTCCCTCACAGCAGCCACCATCCAGAGTTTTAGGCATCAGGGCTGCATCCAGAAGAGGGGACCAAGGGAACCCCTACCCCCTGGGAGATTGTTCGTGTGCCTTGGTGATGTCACTCAGCAACAATACAGAGAATCTCTAGGTCAGAGATCTCTGACGGGCAGCAGCAGTTTTGGGTCTTTACAGTCTCGGCTTATCCTGTCTATGGTTAGCAAATACAGTTTTGCAGAGTATGCAACATAGGCTGTAAGTGGTTAAAAATCTGCCTACTGGAGCCATGTTTAAGGCAACCTGGTGTGTAAAAATTTGAGTTTGGCACTGGCCCACTTTTGAGTCAGTGTGTCTCAGCCTGCTGTGAAGAAATAAACCTAAGAGCCAAGGTGCAGAAGCTATCTTTGGCTCCATTATTTGATAGAGTGACCTTAGTCTTACTGAAGAGCCCTGAGGTGGGATGTGTGCTGGTCCTGAAGGAGTAGAACAGAGCTCATGTGAAAGAGAATAGAAAAGGAACAAAGTCTGAAGAAAACTCTACCTCCTCAGCTAACTTTCCTCCCTGCAGACACATTCCTCTCTCCAGAAATGGTCACCATCCATTGGTCTCCCATTTCCTTCACTTAGTACCCAGGGACTTTGTTTCATTCGTTGTTTTATTAGAATGAGAATGAAAAAAAAGCAAATATATTTGTCTCAGTTATAATAACTTCTTCCTACGGGATCTTTCAGGACATCACTCTTGGTAGTGGAGACATCTGTGGAGC